>NW_024412376.1:164943979-164954913 GCF_014898765.1 Herpailurus yagouaroundi | reverse complement strand
TCAGGCCGACTCCAAACCCATGCTGCCTCTTCCCCTACGCCTTGAGCCCCTGCACAAACGCTACGCCTTCACTTCCCGGCAAGGGGGGCAGACACAGCCCTGCTCGTGTGGAAAACAGAAGCATCTCCGTGGCCGCTGAGCTCATTTCAGTCATGCTTGACGAACTCCCCACAAAGATTTTCCGTCTGTTCCCTCCCAGAGCTCAGCTCCAAAGGCTGCCTTTCCGGAGGTCGTACGGGCTCATACGGAGAGCTGGCGCCTCTCGGTGGCATCCACGTCCGCCCAGGGCATCTGGAACCTTCCGGAACATCTGGAGGGGAGGCACCCGGCTGGGGAGGAAGCAGCTCAATCTGTCATTCTCGAGGTGCACCTCACCACCACAGCCGGGCCAGCTCCGTGAGGTCACGTGGGATCCAAGCCGAGGCCTCTGGCCGGCCCTTCCGCAGCCCCCCGGAGTCCCTCAAACAGATCCAGGGCTTTGGGGTAAATTCGGGAGCCCCTTTACCCCAGACACGTAAGCCCAATTCCAGCAAGTTTTTCTTGGGTGGACCCCATCCACCAGGCCAAGGGCTGCAGCAGTGACGGGCAGGGGAGGGGCTTCTTGACAGATGGGGACCCTCTCCTCATAACCCTCTCCACAAACACCCTCCATCATAGCACAGACAAGAGCACGAGCTCCAGGCATGGTGGCCCCCCACGCTGGGGACCCTAACACCCAAGAAAGAAAGCCGGGGTCTTGCTAACAGCTGAGGCAAGTACAGAAGTGAAAAGAAGGAGGCAGGAGAAGAAAGGACTTCAGGGACCAGAGGAGAGAAGGGCGGAGGGTGTCTGAGGGGTCATCCTTCCACGTCCCAGGGAAAATCCTCGTGGGCACCCCAGCTCTGGCGGTGTGGACCCAAAGTCCACAGGCCAGAGTGGGAATTTGTCAGGTATCCCACAGAGTACTGTTCAGAATGGGAGCGTGAGGACAGGATTCCTTAGCTATGCCACCAAAAAGTACAACGCATAAAACAGAAAAGTGACAAATTGCACCCCATCAGAATTAAATCCTTCTACTCCTCAAAAGACGCTGAAGGGAATCAAACGGCAGGCGGCAGACTAGGAGAAAACACGTGCAAATCATAAAAATGAGTATTGTCCTGCATATGTAAAGAGCTCCCACAACCCAATAACAATCACAAAAGCAACGACTTAAAAAAAATGGACAAAGGATTCTAATAGACACTTCCCCAAAGAAGACAGATTTAGAGATAGCAAATCAGCCTAAAGAGATGTGGGACGTCAGGGGTCACCAGGGAAACGCAAACCCAAACCACTGTGAGGTACCACCGACACCTGTCCAAACGGCTAGAATTAAAGAGACAGACCACACCAAGTGCTGGCGAGGAGCAGGGAGCGGGATTTGTTTTCACTGTTGGTGAAAGTGTCAAAAGGTACAGTCTGGCAGTGTTTTCAAAAGTTAAACATGAGGGGCGCCTGGGTGGCTCCGTCGGTTAAGCGTCCAACTTCAGCTCAGGTCACGATGTCGCGGTTCGTGAGTTCGAGCCCCGCGTTGGGCTCTGGGCTGACGGCTCGGAACCTGGAGCCCGCTTCGGATTCTGTGTCTCCCTCTCTCTCTGCCCCATCCCCGCTCGTTCTCTCCTCTATCTCTCTCTCTCTCTTAAAAATAAACATTTTAAAAATGTTTAAAGGACCAAACTGTTGATCGACGGGTGACAACACGGGTTCATCTCAACACCCTCTGCCGGGTAAGAGTGCAGATGACAGAGAACATGCTGTGCAATGTCACTTACATAAAAGTCAAGGAAATCTCTGCTGTACAGTGACAACAGCCACGACCACCTGGGCAGCGTGTGGGGGGCTGTGGGAGAAGGGGCCTCAAGGGGACACAGGAAGGAGTGGGGGGATAAATGTGTTCTCCCTTCTGGTGACGGTTTCTCGGGGATTCACGTCGGTCAAAACTTAGCAGACTGTACCCTTTAAATACGTACAATTAATTGCAAGTCAGTTACACCTCAATAAAGCCTGTTTCCAGCGGCCTAAGGCTGGCGTACGGCCCCAGCTCGTGCTGAGCGGTTTACTAAAGGATACACTGCGCAGCATTAAAGATTCAGGGGAGCGGTTCACCTCTCTCCGTACATTGCCAAGCCTCCCGTTAAAAGTCTGTCTTTGCAGCCTGAGGTCTTCCCAGATCAGGCAGGGCAAACTCACCTCAAAGGTCGAGGCCGTGGAGAAGCCCTCCCCCAGCCCCTCCCCCACCAGCTGTGTCTGCCCCCTCTGCCCCTGACCTGGTGTGAATTTGCAGGAAGTCCAGGGGTCCCACGGGCCACATCTCTGCGTTTCTGGAATTAGACTCTGCTCCAGTCCAACCAGGGTCCTAGTCCGATGGTTCCCAAACCACTCTTAGAATGAAATCTTTTGCAAAAGCTAACTTACAAGATCGGGTAGAAGCTGTGCCTGGTTGGCATGCAAGTTTACGGAGTAAATTCTGTTTTTCAAGCCAACGGAGATGGTTGCCCCAACGCACATGCATCTCTGAGCCCGCCTGCAGCACCCCCACCCCAGGGCTGCCTCCATATTTGGGAGAAATCCTGCTCCGGGGGGGGAAGCCGCTCCGAGAGCCCCACACAGGCCTGGAATCTCCACTCTCTTTGCAGAGCAACACATTCACAGGGGCTCAGACCCGCACACCAATGGCAGCAGGGAGGAGCGCTTACGCGGTCCCCACACAAACCAGGCAGCCTGTGCGCATATGTCTTCATTAGCATTTACTCAAACGACTAAACTGAAATTCGAACCCAGTGTCGGTGGCCCCTGAAGTCCCCTCAGGGAACTGCAAGCCTCAGGACCCACGTGTCGTCTGCAGATCCCAGTTGGTGATGGGCAGCGAAGGCCTGGAAGGGAGTGCCTTCCCCCGGGACCTGCCACGTGTCCTGGCAGCAGGAACAGGAACCCGGCCTTAGAAGGGGGCCAGGGCCCCTGCCTCAGCCAAGCAGACCCCCACCTCCTCCAGGAGGCCAGGTTCAAAGCTCAGTCGGTCGCTTAACGTGTGACCTCGGACGACTGATTTCACCCCTCTGTGACTCAGTTTCCTCGTCTCTAAGATGGGGATGAGACAGCACCGACTCCCGTGAGTCGTGGAGATTAAATGTGACACTCCAGGCACACTGCTGAGCCGAGGCCGGCCAGGGGCGGGGCCGGAGAGCTGTTAGCTGTGCATGCCCTCCACCCCCCTCCCCGTCCCTCTGGCCCCTGGCCTCCCGCTGTCACCCCTGTGGCCCCCTGCTCCTCCGATGCCATTCTCCCCAGCCCTGAGTTCCCCAAATCCCCACTCCCTCAACCTTCTCTAAGGAGCCTTCCCATCTTCATAGGGTGGAAAATCCATACGTTCTGAATTCGAATCCCACCGTTTCCTAGCTCTGTGATCTCGGTCAACTCAGCCACCGCCCCGGAGCGCCGGTCCCTCCTCTGCCCTCGGGAGGGGACATCCCCGACTTGCAGGGCTGCTCCACAGAGGACATAAGGCAGCGCCACAGCCGCCTGCCTGGCGCCCAGCAAGCCGTGGACCCAGGCAGCGCTCGCGGGTCATCTCTCCCAGCCTCCGCCCCTCTCCCCTCCGTGGAGCCCCACGAGCGGCTGGTTCTCTGCCTCCCCGGGAGCCCAGCTCAGAGCCCAGAGGAGAGAAGGTGCATCGTGACCGGTGAGTGGACAGAGTAACTCCTATTGCCTTGCAGCCCCATCCCAGAAAACCTTTAGAAAGACGCAAATATCTCAAAGTCATTTAGCAGCAGGCCGAGCCACGTGCCTATGCGGGAGACCCGGTTCATGCCCCGGTTTCAAATGCCTCAGAAAAAGAGCCCCACGTCTCCGTTCCCTGGAGTCGGTGTGAAGTCCAATCTGGCTTCTGTCCAGAGCATCGTACCAGGAAGACGCCGGACCTTTGGCTGGCAGGAGGATCGAAGCTCCCGTGTGGCGTTCAGGTGCACAGAAAGCACCCTGACTCCAAGTCCCCTGTTGCTAGGACGTGAGCCCTGAAGTCCATCACCCACACGCCTCCAGTTTGCTGTGTGACCTGAGACGAGTCACTTGACCTCTCTGGGACTGCTTCCACGTTCGCACGCAGGAGATAAGCACCCACAGTCCAAGGCAGGCCGTGGCCGTGCACCAAAGCGCGCACACACGGTGCTCTAGACCCTACCGAGTGACGGCGATCCGTGCCATCAGGGGCCCCCCGGGCTGGCAGGGTGCTAGACCCAGACACGCACAATCCAGCGTGCGGGGGTCAGGCGGAGGGGGGCGGTAGAGCGAGGGAGGCTTCGCCAGGGGCTGCAACTCACCAGTGTCCCAGGGAACAGGCTAGACTGACGTCGTCCTGGCAACCCAAGAACAGAGCGGGCTCCCACGAGGGCCAGCCTGGTGCACGGCATGCAGAGAGCCCAGGCCCGCCCCTGGCCTTGGCTTCCACAGCCGCAGGCGCACGGGGCTCGGCCTCGCGAACCCCACGTGTGTGGGGCAGGAGGGCCCCCAGCTGCCCGTGGTGCCCCCTAGAAATGAGCAGGAATTGCTGACCGCAGGGGAAACACCCAGACAGAGCCTGAGGCCGGCACAGAGAAGCGGAGAGGTGAGGTGGGGCCGGGGGGTCCCCAGTGCTCGCCTCTAACCTGGGGTGGGGAGCACGGAGCCCCTGAGGACTTCGAGCAGGCGGGCAGGCAGGGCCAGGGTCCAGGAAGAGGCCTGAGTGGAGGTGCGTGGGAGAGACCAGAGGGGACCCGGACCCCCCGACTTGCTTGAACCCTAACTGCACCGGCTGCATGACCAGAGGGGCCAGAGGGGACCCGCAGATGGCCGTGGATAAAGAAAAAAGGCACAGCCCTCTCCCCAGTACGTGGTGCACACGCGGGCACACTTCCCCCTGCCCCTGCGGCCCCCCGCTGACGCTGTCCTCGCCTGCGGTTTCCAGAACAGCTGTCAGCACCCTCCCTCGGCCGCTCCCTCCAAGGAAGACGTGCAAACAGGGACAGCTGGCGGTGTGAGGCACAGACAGGCTCAGCCCGGCGGGGCCGGGGCAGGCCCTCGGACCCCAGGCCTCCGATTCGGCGTCTGTAACGCAAGACCGCGCTGCCCCCGCCCTGGGCTTCGCACAGGAGTCGTCTGGGAGAATGGACAGGAAGTTGTGCACATCCAAGTAGCTGCCTTCTTCTTTTCTGGATGAATTAGTTACGGAAAAAAAAAAAAAAAAAAAAAAAAACAACGTCCAGGCTGCCTAGAAGTGAAGGAGAAGAGTCATGCATGGAATCTTCCGGAATCCCCTCCCAGGCGGGGCCTGCGAGTGTCCTTCTCGGGCACAGGGCTGCCTTTGTCTGGCTCTGAAAGTGGTTTGGGGAGGGCAGGGGAGAGGAGGGAAGGGGGCTGCAGGGTTGACACGGCCTGGGACTTGGCCAGGCTTGGCCTCTCTGCCCCTTCCTGGGAATCTGGGCTCAGGCACGGAGCCTCACCCTCCTCCAAACCCCCCAAACACAGGAGGTCCCCCAAGAACTGGGCCTCAAGAGAGCCAGTGGACAGTGTGAAGCTTCACATTCTCCCAGGCACCGAAACAGCTCTGATCTCCCAGGAGGTGCAGGCTGAGGACACCTCCCCTTCTGTGTCAAAGGTCTGACTCCTGTGCCGGCAGGTCCCCCAGCCCAGCCGCCCCCCCCCCCCACCTCCAGGGTCCTCTACAAGTTCTCCTGCCCCTGGGCACTTGCTGCTTGCCAGTGTGCCCACAGCCCTCAAGGGTCAGGGCCACCAGCGGGCCTCCGAGCAACAGGACATATTACACCAAGCAGAGACCCCCTGCAGGAATGACCCCGGCCTGGCCCAGGCCAGCACAGAACATGTCTTAGCCACCTTCCCCAGCACGAGCCTTTGGGAACTCAAGGTGACTCCCACACAGCCCCCAGCCCCTGGGAGCCCCCTCCTGAGGGCTGGGAGCCTCCGTCCTTGGAAAGTTCCTTAATTTTTTTAATGTTTATTTTTGAGAGAGAGAGAGAGAGAGAGAGCACAAGCGAGCACAAACAGGGGAGGGGCAGAGAGAGAGGGAGACACAGAATCCAAAACAGGCTCCAGACTCTGAGCTGTCAGCACAGAGCCCGATGCGGGGCTCGAACCCACGAACCACAAGATCATGACCTGAGCTGAAGTCAGACTCTTAACTGACTGAGCCACCCAGCCGCCCCCCCCCCTTTTTTTTTTTCCAATTTTACAGAGTGGGGTAAGGGGGAGAGGGAGAGAAAGAATCTTAAGCAGGTCCCACGTTCAGAGTGGAGCTCGACACGGGGCTCGATCCCACAACCCCGGACTCATGACTTGGGCCAAAATTAAGAGTCAGATGCTCAACCCACTGAGTCACCCAAACGCCCCTCCTTGAGCGCTCTGAAATGACAGTGACAGATGCCCCCATCCGGCCCTTCTGTTGTGAACCTGCCTGGCTCCAACCATATCATCTCCAGAAATGAACACAGCGGTCATAGCACATCCCTACTCCCTGAGGCCACCCTTCCTGCCCTCTCTCCCCTTCCCCTGCTTCCAGCACTCTCCCTCAGGGTCGCCTCACCACCGGGCCACCTGCTCCGGAAGGGCTCAGCCCATGGACGCCTTTGCACACTTCTGCACACCTCACTTCTGGCATCCACCACATGGCAGTGAGAAGGACCCCAGGACCCGCGGGGAGGTGGCACCTGGGGCCCCGAACCACCTGCGGAAGCAACTGAACACCAGCCATTCACAGGAACAGGAAGGAAGCTGTCTCCTGCTAAGTCCCTGAGGCATGGGGGGGGGGGCGTAGTGACCGCTTTCCCTAACAAATTGCAGCCCTCCTCCTGGTCCACCCCCTGCTGTGTGACTGCTGGGACCACAGGAAGGGAAGCAGGAAGCAGGAAGCCAGAGCCCCAGGCAGCTGAGCGCCGTGTGTGAAGACTGGCCCCGTGTCTATTTTCAGAACTGGCCAAGCATCCCTCCTTAGCAGGACTGTATTCTATCAGAAGGGTGTGCTGAGGGAAAAAAAGATCTAAGTGGGAATGGGACCAAGAAAGAGGAGTGGGTTATTGTGAGTAAAGGAGCACCTGCCTGCTGCCCCCCGCGGGGCGCCCTGATCCCCGCCAGGAGCACCCCCAGGGGCAGGAGCCCCAGGGCCCTGGCAGGAAGCTGCGTTCTGACTGCAGAACGTTTGTAACATTCTGCTTCACCGTGCTTCTCCTTTAAGCAGAGGTCCTGTGAGTTTTGCAGCTGGAGTCCTCTGCCGAGGGCTGTCCCCTGCATCCAGGCTGTGTCCTGCCCTGCCCTGCCCTGCCCTTACCCCTGTCCCTGCTCCCTCCCAGGCTCACACTCTCTACGCTGCCCAAGCCCGGCCTCTTGGAAGAAGACAAGCAGGCCGAGAGGGGACCGGCCTGGACGGGACGCTCCCGCTGTGTCACCAATTCCACCGTCCCGGAGGGCAGCAGTGACGCCGTGTTGCAAGCCAGCCCGAGACGGGTCTGCTCAAGCAGCACGCTGGCTGGATGGGAGAGAGGAAGGCCACCCGGCCACCCACCCATCTCCCACCTCTTCTCCGCCCGTTCTCCCACCCGGGGCCCCCGAAACAGGTGCCAAGTAGCTGTTTGTGAGCCGATGCAGGAGGGAGCAGAGGGAAGGTGGACAGCGGGACCTGCCGGGCTCCTAACAGGAAAGGAAGTCAAGCTGGGGTGTCCCGCTCTGGGCTGCAACCTATCTCCAGCCCGGGGACCATGCCTGGCATAGAGTAGGTGCCTCATACGTATATGGGGATTGATTGATTGATTGATTGAAGCCTTGGAAAAGAAACTGATCATTGGTTTTCCATCCGTAAACTGAGCCTGACAACCACAACGACCTCCTAGAGTCCTGAGGGCACCCGTGAATCCAGGCGGGGGCAGAACAGGCTCAGCGGGCGCCCAGCTGCAGGGCCCTCCCTCGCCCTCCTGCCTCTGGCCTCCTCCCCTCAGGACACTCTGAGCAAACACAGCAAACGCCACTGTCACCCGCCTAGATGCTAAGCTCCGTGGCAGCCGGACAGAGGCCTGCCTGAGGTCTGTGCCCAGCACTCTGGCTGGTCTGAGACGGTGCTTTCCTTCATCCGTGGCTCAGCAGATGATGGCCAAGCCCTGTCTTCGCGTGGGCCCCGTCCGTCCACGGCCAGAGGAAACAGAGCAGGTGGCGGGAGACTCACGGGCTGAACAGATACTCAGACATCAGGACAAGAGACCCTCGGTTCCCAGAAGAGTTTGTAGGACACTGGGGCCACCCCAGACACAGAGTTGAACTCTTCCTTAATAAAGTCTTGTTAAACTTGGCAGTGGAGATTACCCCAGCTTAGATTTAAAACAAAACAAACAAAACAAAATGGGCTCCTGGGGGGGGGGGGGGGCTCAGTCGGCTGAGTGTCCAACTTCGGCTCGGGTCACGACCTCGCGGTCCGTGAGTTCGAGCCCCGCGTCGGGCTCTGTGCTGACAGCTCGGAGCCTGGAGCCTGCTTCGGATTCTGTGTCTCCCTCGTCCTCTCTCAAAAATAAGTAAAAATAAAAAATAAAAAAACCAACAACAGATAAAGAGGAGAAGTGGCCCACAGAATCCGCTCGCATTCTGGTCGCCAATTCACACCTACCGCATTTCAAGAACCGGGAAGCCGTGCAGAGGAAGTGAGGCCACGGAAGACGCGCGGGGAGATGCGGCCTTCCTCTTGGACGAGACAGAACCGGAGGCCACACGAAAGAAGCGCCCCCATAAGGCGTCCTCGTCGCCGACAGATACGACCTATTAATGACTCCCTGAAGCCCGAGTTCCCGACACAATTAAAAAGGTGCTGTAAGGTACTTAATGAAGTTGGGAACGCCTCATTGATTGGGATATTGTGTGTCCCTGGGGAATTCGCTTCCCGCGCTGTGACTGTCTTCCCCCTGACCCCGTGCCTGCTCCTTTTTTTTGAAAAGGTCCTCCGGGGGCACTAATTCTGAAACATCAAATTAGATTTGCTTTTTATTACCCTGTCTGAGCTCTGTTTTGCCCACATGCAGAAGCAGCCCGGAGTGCCTGCCTGCCGTCTGCGACATTAACATTCCATCATGGACCTGGCGCCCCAGGCTCTCAGAGACCCTGGACCACAGGCCTAAAGGTGAAGTCGCTGCTTGGTGGGGTGGGGGAGGGGCTCACAAACCTAACCAATTAACGCACGATTGGGGAACCTCTGACGTGCTCATCAGATGATATTCTGATGTTTATTGGCACAATAAAATGCTATTCGATATCCTGATTCTAGTGTTTAAAAGGATACAAGCAGACACGCACGCATATAGTCAGTCACACACACAATGCATATTTATTGATTACCTACTACGTGCCAGATACTGTTCTAGAAGCTGGGGATAAAAAGGGCAAAAGAGCTTACTTACACTGACTCAGGGAGGCCGGCAGTAAACAAATGAGTAGCTAGAATACATGTTATAACCTACTTTGGTAAATGGCCTGGAGAAAAATAAAACCAAGTAGGCGCAGAGAGCGTGTGGGGTGGGCCTGGGTTGCAATTTTAAATAAGATGGTCAGGGGAACCTTGCTGAGAAGTGACAGCGGTGCACACAGCCGGGCGGGGGTGGTAGAGAGCAGGCATTTTGTGAAATGGTAAGTGCAAAGGCCCTGGGGTAGGGGCGTGGTAGGCAAGGAGGTCTGTGTGCTGGAGCGAGCTGTAATAGGAGAGGAGGCAGGGAAAGGGGGTGGTGAGACCATGACTGACCCCCAGATGCATCCTCATAAGCCTGCCCCATAAATACTGGGCATACAGGACGTTACCTGCAGTGGTGCCACGGAGATGAGACCAGAGGCAAGAAACAGTAAACAAAACCGTGTCATTAAGTCCTGAGCCGGGAAAGATGGGCCGCAGGTGTACATGGTTGGCCTGCCCACCCACTGTCTCAAATGGGCCACAGAAGCCACCGCAGGGGAGGGGGAGGGGGCAGTGATGGAAGGAGAGGACAGGTCTCACAGCCACCTACACGGAGCTGTCTACTGGGTTTGTCCGAGAAAGAGTCGGCAGGAAAAACGATCCTAGGCGTTAACCACATCCTTCCAGATCAGCGAGAACACGATCCCGAAACACGTGCACGGTGACAAACCATCTGGGAGACCAGCCCAGCTAAGAAGTGCGTATCTTCCCCTGATTGCGGTGGTTTCAGGAAACACGCTCTCCTCTGGGGCTGTGAGGCCCCCAACGCTCAGAATGGGCAGTGGAGGCGGCTGAGGGGGCTTCCGCCAGCCCCGGCATCTCAGGTGACAGCATAGCCCCCCAAGTCCCAGACCCAGGCCTCTCGAACCTAAAGACCAGCTACGGAGAACGAGAATGCGGAGTGATACTGAGCCAAGGCCCCGTCACGAGTTCACTCATTCACGAGTTCACGCAGGATTCTCAGTAGTCCTGTCTCTGCAGGGGGCAGTGCTCATGCCCCGCGAGCGTGGACCGAAGATGTGCACTCGGCACTTGCTCCCTGACTCCCCACCAGACTCTGAGCTCCACTAGGGCCCGGTCTCTCCGTTTTGACCCCTGCTGTATTTTCCATGCCCACCACGGAGTCGGTGTGAGCAAGAGGACAGGGGATGCCCAGCTCTGGGCTACGCTGTGGGACCCAGAGGCGAACCAGACCATGCCTGCCCCAGAGACAGAAGGACTGGGCAGAGGGAAAAACAGAGGGACCATACCAGCCGGGGTGGCACCAGCCAGGGAAGGTTCCCCAGGAAGGCGATGCCAAAATGAGTCCTGCAGAGAGAGGAGGGGCCGGCTCCGCCGGGGAGGTGGGGAGCATGTTGCCTGAGAAGGACATCTGGACAGAGGGAGCCACCTGTGCAAAGGCACTGAGGCACACAGGAGCACAGCGGGTTCAGGCAACGAGATCTTG
>NW_024412376.1:164901254-164943579 GCF_014898765.1 Herpailurus yagouaroundi | reverse complement strand
GGGGGGTGGCCAGACGGACCAGTGCGAGGCTCTTCCCCGTGAGTGGGTGGAGGCCACATGCCAGGTCCGTGCGGGAAGCAGCAAGGAAGTTGGCAGGGGGTGGGCCAGGGAGGGTCCCCTCGGGCATGTCCATGTGGTGGTCTAGGGCATGGATGCTGGCCCACCTGGATTCAAAGGCTGGCAAGTTAGCTCCTTTCTTTGTGCCCCGGGTCCTCACCCATCAACAGGCGTGGTGCCAGCACCCACTCGAGAGGTCAGAGTTAACATGGGTGCATCAGCTAGAACAGGGCCCGCGTCGGCACTGAGATGCTGCCACGGAAATGACTTCGTTCTCAGGAGTCAGAGGCGGGGGCCTCACTTCCAGGAGGATCTCAGCAGCGTTTAAGGGAGAGTGACGCTAAGAGACAGGAAGGAAGCGAGGAAGCCCTTCTCTCCATGCCCCGGGGCAGCAGACTCACAGAAACCCCTTTCTCTCTCCCCATGCTGTAAATCCTAGCCCCCAGCTCTCAGACTCTGCTGGGTCCCCAGGAAAGGCGCCCCCACTTTCCACCCAGAAGGCTTCCTGCCATATTCCTTGAGGAGGACCCTGTCCTCCCTCCAGGGCTCCCACTCCTGGGCCCCCTCCTCCAGGAAGCTCTCCGGGCAGTGCCTACGCCCTCACTGTCCACTCACCACAAGAGTCCACTCAGCTGCGACTCGACCAGCTTATCAGTGGCTCGAAGGGCAGGGCAGTGCCCCTCCCAGGTCTCAGTCCCTGGGCCCAGTGGAGGGCACGTGGATCTATCTTGTCCTGATTCTGCCAGCTTGTAGCTGTCTTCTCGGCCCCAGCGAGAACGGCCAGTTCCGTCGGACTCCTTCCCTTCCAGCTCAGAGGGCGGCCAAGTCAGGCAGGGCTGGTGTCTGGGGACTCTGGGAGGAGGACGAGTCAAGGTCAACACCAGAGCTCTGGCTTGTGCACCCGGCTGGACAGCGGGACGGGACCCTGGAGAGCTCAGAGATGCGTGTGCCTGGAGCTCCGGGCTGCAGAAATGGGCCGGGGGAGGACGCGAGTGCTGCAGGGAGGGGTGGGAGCCTGGCCCACGCATCCTGTCCCTCCTGGCCTCAGATGCTGAGACAACCAGGAGAAGGCACAGCCTTTCAGAACCAAGACTCTCAGTTCCCTTCCCTTATTCCTTTAAGAAGAAAAAAAAAAAAAAAAACAACAACAAAAAATCAACCGGGTAGAAAATTCTCCAGGATCTAACATGCGCTCACTTCATAGACAGACGTGTGGGTGCTTTTGCCCTGTTTTAAAAAGAAGGGAAAAAAGTTATCTCCAGACCAGATGGTCTCAGAGAGATGTATTCGGGCCGCTCAATCCATGCCAAGAGGCACTTGGCATTGCAGAGAGGGAGAGCCGGCTCAAGGGGAGACAGCAGCACCCAGCCGATCGGGGTCCGGGGCCCCCGGCGGCCGTTCTGCAGGCCAGGCCTGGTTAGCGGCCACGACGCCTCATTAGGGCACAGCCTGGCCCCCGCTCACCAGCCTCCCAGCAGCCCCCCAACCCTGGGCCAGGCCGCCCACTTTGCAGACCGCCAGACTGAATTCCCACGGCCCTGCTGATTCCCCCTCTCTCTTCTCTCGTCTGCCTACCTCCCCTGCACGCCTCACCACCACATGTGCCCGGCCGGGGAGCCGGGGGGGCCCGGAGGGGCCGGCGGGGGCCAGGGTGCCCCTCCTGGGAGGTCTCCCGCTAACGCCACTCTGATCCCACAACTGCACCACCCTGCGGCGTGGGCCACTCTCCACAGCCTTCCCACGAGGCCCTTCCCAGAGGCGGATAAACTGCGTGAAGAGAGACGGGCTCCAGCGACTGGATCCGGACTGGTTCCTCCGGAGTCTACACGGCAGGGCTCCGGATGCAGGGCACGGGTCCAAACGGCGTGGGGAGGCCAGGGTCAGGGCCTGGGCATCTCCAGCTCACAAAGCTTTGCATCTGGCCCCAGCTGCATCTGTGGTTAATGACGACATGGCCCCTGTTCCCTGTCGCTCCAGTGAGCTGGCCTCCCTCCCCCTTCCTCCTTGTCTGTGATACGGGCAGTGCGGACGCCGAGGCTGGAGATCACCCCGGCCGTCGCCGTCCACCGCGGGACCGAGTGACCTACGGCCTTCGTGGCCACCAAGGGCTCTGAGAAATACCCCCCACGAAGAACCCAGCTCCACAACTGCCAGGGTGGCCTCCTGGCCAGGCCACTGATCCATCAGGAACCCGGGGAAGGCTCTGGCCGGCCTCCCCAGAAAAGTCTGCGTCGTGGCCCACGATTTCAAGCAAGGCATCACCCAAGAAGCCAGATGGAGACCCCGGAAGAGACCAGCCTAACCCTCTCGCCTCCCGTGACACCCCCTCCACCCTTCCTGGCTCATCCCTGCCGGGGCCCCCCCTAAAGTCTCGGCCAGCACGGGCCGAGCCCAGAGTTTGAATATGGGATGTCCCCAAACTGCCCCTTCCTGGCACAGGCCCATCCTGGCCCCCGAGAGCCCCTGCACGCACGCGTGTGTGGGTGCCGCTGTGCTCATCCAAGGTCCATTCCCTTCCGGTTGCCAGCCCTCCAGCTTCGGGGGGCCACACGGCCCTCTGTGGGAGGGCAGACCAGGAGAGGAGATTCCTCAGGCCCAGGAAGCAACCTCAAGACATCTGGGCACAGAATTACAGGGTCCCAGTATCCAGAATGTGGCCTGGGTTGGGAGGAGTGGGCTGTAGGGCGCCAGCTCCGGGGGGGGGCTCATTCCCTTGGCCCCACAGACTCTCTGGGCCTCAAGGCAGGCCGTGGGCGAAGGAAAGCCAGAGCTGGGTCCTCTGAAGTGTGGGGCTAGGCCAGGGCCCCCAAGCAGCATTAGGGGTCCTCAGCCTGGGCCTAAGTCTGGGGCGGGCTATGCTCTTACGGTCACGCTGGATATGTCCACTCCCCTTCCACGGTGTCTCTTCCGTCACTGGGCCTCACCACTGAGCCTAACCTTCCGGGAGCCTCAGACATGGGCCTAGGAAAATGCCCGTGAACGCCAGGGAGGAAGAGACCTTGAACCATGTAATACGATTCCCGCCCAACACCCAGCCCGGGGCAGTGACCTGCCCGGGGGGGCCCCCAGGGCCGCTGGTGGGGGGCCGAGGGGGGCAGCAGGCGCAGGGCCAGGCTCCTCGTTCTGGAGTCAGAGTTCCCACTCGGCAGATCCCGGGGAGGGGCCGGCCCGGCCGGGCATACACAAAAGTGGCATTCATGCAGGGAGCTGGGCTGCAGCCTGATGACAGGGCAGGGGCCGAGGACGGCCTGGCTTCTGCTTCCAGCCCGGCTTGGGGGGCCATTCCCCGATGGCTCTCACGGCCGGTGGGTGCCACATGGCACTCAGCGTGACGGGCACTGGGGATGCCTGGCGACTCAGGGCCTCCGCCCTCCAGGATGCATGTATGAGAAACTCCAGAGGCCCAGAGGGGGGGCCCACACAGGCATCCGAGGAGATGGAGACGGCCCCCCAGGGCAGCAGACCAGCTGAGCAGAGCAGGGGAGGCCAGCATAAAAGAGTGGAGCAGGGGCACCCTGGATGGTCATCTGCACCTGTGAATGAATCCAGAGGTCGAAGACACAGACGTCGGGCTAGGGAGTGGCCACCCAGCTGGTCCCGGGCACCGGGGCCTCGAGGCCAGGCATGTGGACTTACCCAGCGGGGGCCGAGAGGCGAAAGCCTGTCTCCGACAGACGGGCTACCAAGGCCACCACGGGCACACAGAAGGCTGTCCTTCTAGAAAGTTAGCTGTTTTCCGCGCTGGCCTGCAGGAGGGGGCCTGCCCCTGGCCTCGTGTTTATAGATACTAACTCGTCCACCCCTCCCACAGTCAAGTGGCTGTGATACTGATTCCCATTTGACAGGTGGGCAAACTGAGACTCAGAGAAACTCAGTCATCTGCCCAAGGTCCACACTCCTCAGTGCGGAGAGGAGGCCGCTCTGGGTTCCAGGGTGGGGCTCCCACCTCAGGGTCTTTGAAGAAGAGGCTACCGGGGAGCCCGATCGTGGCTCATAAATCCCCACTAACGCACTGTGCTCCCTGCCCACAGGCTCCCCACTGACACTATCGAGAGACAGAAATAGTGTCTGCCCGAGAACAGAGGCTGCTGGCCCCTACAGGCCCTGAGAGCAGGGGGTGGGCTGGGCTTTCCCCGGGGGCTCAGGGGGATGGGGGCACATGGGAGGGAACACCCCGCCCCCGGAAGGCAGGGCAACGGGGTCAGCCAGCAGGTGTCGCTGCAGCCGCAGGGCTGGGTGCTGGGTTCCAATTCCCCCGCAGGTGCCGTCCCCCTGGGGCTCAGACCGACCTCAGGGACCCCCACCCCGCGACTCATTTCTCCATCTGCAAGCTGGGAACTGCGCTGGCCACAGAGGGCGGGTCATCTTGGCCTTGGTCCTGACAGAGCACCCGCTGTGTGCTGGGCACCCTGTACCGTCATCCCAGCCTGTCCTACCACAACCCAGTTTGGGAGGCGCGAGGAGGCCCATTTGACAGGCGAGGAAGCTGAGGCTCAGTCCCGGGTAGTGTTCATCTGAATGGGGGAAGGGGGTGCCACGTCCCACAGCCACCATAATAAACAAGGGCGACCGCAGCGTCCCGTCCGGAGGCAGGGAACACGGCTGCTCTCCGGGTGTCCCCGTGCGCATGGCCAGAGCCCGCAGCCCCTCACTCGAGGACACCCACAGATGCCCGCCAAGGGCTCCCGGGGTCCTCGCCACCGCCCCCCGCGGCTGGGCCTCTGGCCCCGGACTGCCCCACCCCCACTGCCAAGGCAACGTGGCGCCCGGCCAGGGGCTATTCATCCTCAGACAAAGCCCCAGAGCCAACCGCCCGGCCAGCCGCCCCGGCTCAGGTTGCCGCCGGCAGCGGACCTGGCTGGGAGTCTGATTATTCATGGAAATCAGGCCTCCGCCATGTTCCTGAGCTGCAGTGGGGCTGCCTTCACAATCGCCTCATTGTGTGGGTGGCCATAATGGAGTCTCCGGAGGGGAAGGGGGCGGGGGGAGGGGGAGAGAGAGGCGAGGACCCGGAGGAGGAGGAGGAGGAGGAGGAGGAGGAGGAGGAGGAGGGGTTGGACGTGCAGGAAGCACCAGGAGGGGAAAGGAGAGAGAGGAGGGGGGAGCAAGCAGGAGCCCCCCACCCCCACCCCCACCCCCACCCCACGCTGGCCGAGGGTGGCGGACGGGCCACCAGCAAAGCCGCTCCCTGCGCGCTGTCCGAGGCCACGCTGATGATCCGCAGGCCTTCGTCCGCCCCCCCTCCCCCCCCCACCCCGGGAGAGCCTCGGTGGTACATCCGGGGTCTCCGACCTGGGGGGCTGGGGGGTGGGAGACCCGGTGCCCCGCCCTGCCCGGGCTTCTGCGCAAGCTGCGTGGTCCCTCCCGGGCGGCTCACGATCAAAAGCCAAAACGACTTCACGCAGCCAGAAAGCCCAAAGAACCCAAGTGATTTTAGAGGAAACAGAGAAACAGGGTGACGGTTGATTTTTTCTTTTCTTTTTTTTTTTTTTTAATGAACGTCTGAGGAATGAAATTCAATCAGGCCAGATGGCCTCTGACACCCGCAGGTGACTTCCGAGACCCCTCTGCCCAGAAACCGTGGACGGCTCTCTGGCACCCAGAGGACAAAATCCCACCCCCGACCTGGCATTCAGGGCTGTCAAACTCTGGTCCTGACCCCCCTCCCAGCTCCGGGATGGAAAGACCCTCCATCCCTTCGCCTCCCAGCCCCTGTCCTGGCCGACCCAGGGGACACCCCAGGTCAGTTCTTGGACTCGTCACTGCCCCACATCCACAGAGACCGCAGCCTCTGCAAGAAACCCCCACCCCACAGCTGCCCCCTCAGTCCTTGGCTCATGTGCTCAGCCTCCAGAGCAGCCCCCGCCCCCGCTGCACGGGATCTTAGCTGCCACGTACCAGTGACGCGCTGACGTCCCTGTGTGTCACGCTCAGAACTTCTTGGTTAGTGAGAATTTAAATTAACCCCAGCCAACCTCCCTCAACCGCCGCGTGCATTTGGCTCGGGCCTGACGAGCCTGATGGGAAGGCAGAACTCTGCACTAGGGCCCTGGAGAGTTCCAGAAAGCATGAACAAAAACAAAATGGTAAATTGGCAGGAATAATGAAGATACGCGGAACGCCTTTGGAAGGAAGTAAAGGTCCCAGCGGGCCGGGCTGTGCCACATGTGACCTCCTCGAGAAGGCTCAGCCCGGTGAGACCTAACCAGAAAGTACCCACGGCACTCCGTGGGAGACACCTGTTGGAGACGAGCCAGCGCAGGGGTGCCCTGCCTGTCCTTCTCCGCCAAAGAAAGCAATCGCGGGTGGCCTTCGGGAGCACCACTCGCTGACCCACACCGCCGTGGAACCCCTTCCGACGGCTCACGTGAGGCACCTGTTACCCCAGCAGAGACCCCGAAAGCAAGAGGTCAGCGTTGCACAGACCCAAAAACACATTCACCTCCTTGATGAGAGGCTCACTCCTAACGGAAGAATCCTAAACTCCAAAAACAGCTCATGAAGAACTGAAAATAACCAACTGCAAAGGAGCAGTGGGATAAATTCTGGAACATCTGCTCGGTGGTAGCAGTTTAGGCCACTATTAAAAAGAGCATGTAGGGGCCCCTGGGGGGCTCGGTCGGTTGAGGGTCCGGCTTCAGCTCAGGTCACGGTCTCACGGTCTGCGAGTTCGAGCCCCGCGTCGGGCTCTGTGCTGACAGCTCAGAGCCCGGAGCCCGCTTCCGATTCTGTGTCTCCCTCTCTCTCTCTGCCCCTAACCCACTCGCATTCTGTCTGTCTCTGTCTCTCTCAAAAATAAATTAAAAAAAAAAAAAAAAAAAGAGCACGTACCAGGGACACCTGGGCGGCTCAGTTGGCTGAGCATCCGACTCTTGATTTCGGCTCAGGTCGTGATCCCAGGGTCGTAGGATCGAGCTCTGAGTCGGGCTCTGTGCTGAGTGTGGAGCCTGCTTGGGATTCTCTCTCCCTTCCCCTCTCTCTCAAATTAAAAAACAAAAAACAAAACAAAAAAAACCTGTACGTCCGAGGGCTGTGGGAGAACCTGAAAATGCGCGTGACGAAACACTACGTAAGAAATACATCAAGACACAACTGCGTGCGGTCAGGAGAATCTCACCCACCCTTTTCAAGGTCACAGACTCCTAAGCAGAAAAAAAGACATAAGGGAAATTCACCAAAGATGCCCAGACAGGGATTATCCCCTGCCCTAACCATGGCAATCCTGCTTTCTGCTCTTCTGTATTTTCCAATGAGCACACTCTCGGTTTCCTTTTTTAATTAATAAGTGTCTTCTGGAAAAAAAATAATAATAATTCAGCACGTTGCCAAACTTCACGGCCGGGCACGGGCCCTTCACCAACCTCGTCTTCCTCGACGGCAACAGGACCCCTTCTCCGGGAAGAACGGGAGACCACCAACCCAGGACCCCCGTCTGCCCCCCACCCCAACAAGCCCAGGCAGCCCTGAGGACTCAGCTGGCAACAGACACATGTCACCGACATCCCAAACACCTCCCGTCACGGCTAGCGGCCCTCAGGCCTCTCCTTTCACTGGCTGCTGGGGATGTTAACAGAGGAAGTACGGAGGACCTGGACTGATGCTTATGCACATCCGGGAGACACGTGGGCCCCCTGCCAGGCCCAGTGAGCCTGCCTGTCACCGAGGCCTCATATCTGGCCCTCTGGGTTCTTCTTGGCCCCGGGCTCCCAGGTGCTGGTGTGACCGACCACAGGCAAGGTGGCGAGCGCTGCCCCCCCTCCCGCCTCCCGCCCCTTCCCTCGGCCCTGCGGAAGCATGTAAGGTCAGGTGGCCTGGCCCTCTCTGGGCACGAGGCCTCCGAAAACCCGCGTGGCCTTCCTCCCCGCACAGCGGCTCCCGAGCGAGACTATAAAGTCGGAACTCAACGCAGAATTCTCTGGGCTCTGGGGAGAGTCACGTGCAAGGGCGTGTGATGGGGTTGGGGACACGGGACCTTGAGAGCGACACAGCCCCTTCCTGGGTTCAGCTCACCGAGCACGCTCGCTCACATGGGGGAGCCTCCACGGCCCCCCAGGAGAGATGCTGGCCTGGGTCCCTGTGATCCCAGGCCCTCGACCCCCACCCCCCAGGAAGGGCACCACTACGTACCCGGCATTCAGCCAGAAATAGGAGTTGCTCTGGAAGCCTCCTCCTGCGTCAGTCCCAGGGCTTGTCTGCCCCGCCCACATGTCCCCCAACCCCGGGCCCCCAGCCTGTCCCCAGCCCCAGCACTGGCCGGACAGCAGTGGCCGCCTCACACACAGGGCTCGAGCCCCCTCTCAGGTTCCAATTTACCGGTCCTGCATCTGGCGGCCGGGGGGGGGGGGGTCTTATGAGAAGCCAGGCTGATCATACGCCCTCTCCTGTCTTCCTCTGTTTCCGCTCAAAACCCTCTCACCGGCTACGGGGGCCTCGTGCTCTGCCTGTCCCTTCTCCTGCCCCGTCTGGGCATATGCCCTGCTATGTGTTCCAGAGCCTCTGCCTTCAACAGCCATGCTCGCTCGCACCTCAGGACCTTTGCACATGCTGCCCATCTGTCTGGAACACTCCTCCGACCTTCACTCGGCCGTCTCCTGTCCGGCCCTGGGACCTGGGCTCAGAGAGGCTGTCCTCGGCCGGCAGGTGAAATGCTCTCCCAGTACCAGGGAGCAGGGCTCACTGTTGGTATAATTAAGTCACTAAGCATGAAATTAGATCCTTAATGCCAGTGTCCCCTGCCAAGCAGGCTACACCTTCCTTGCTCCTTCCTTATCATCTCCTCGGCACCGCCGGGCTCAGAGCAGGCCTCGACTTTCCCTCAGGGAGACATGCTCACACACACAGACATGCATGCACACTCACACACGTGTGCACCCGTGTACGAGGACATGGAAGGAACACAGGCTGGGGGGCCACAGACCTGGGCTCAGGTCTCCATCCTCCCACCGAGTCACCGTGGCTCTCAGCACATCCTTCTCCTTTCCGGGCCTCAACTTCCCCATCTGGGCAATGGGCGTCGGAGCCAGCAGACCCTTCTGGGCCTCCCAGCTGTCAGCGATGCTAACAAGTCGGCACACGCACGGCCCTCGGGGACCTCAGTGGTCCCAGGAGGACACATCCTGCCCCCAGGAGCCTGCGGCCCCAGGAAGTGGGCACAGGGGGGCCGGCCAAGCAGGCAGCCACGGAGAAGCCCTAGTGAGGAGAGCCCACTGACCCACGGGGTGAGTGCTGCTCGACGCCCCCTCGCACAGATGAGGAAACTGAGTCTTGCTCTCCGGCCCTGGCCCCTCTGCCCCCCAGAGACAGGAGAACAGGGAGGGGGGTCAGAGGTCACACAGATCGGAGGAAATGAAGGGAGGACTCTGCCGGCCGGTGTGGAGAAGAGGCCAGAAGAAATCCTGGCGGTGAGAAACGAGCCACGCAGGCGGTGACGGGGGCTGTGCGAGCCCTGGCAGGGTCAGGTGACAGCCCGCAGCCCTGAGCGCCCCAGGTGAGAGTGGGGCACCTGGGGACAGGGGCTCCCGGGACAGGGGCTCCTCCCCTCCTGTCCAAACGGCTGAGGTGACGGCTGCGAGGCAGCAGAGCGCACGGCGGGAGAGGTCACGGTCACTCCCCACCCCCCACCCCCGACGGCCACGTATGTGGTCACTCTCTCGACACAGCGAGGCGTGTTTGTGACGGCAGCTGGCGTCCGTGTCCTCACAACAGCTTTGCCACGCAGAGACTATGACCTCTGCCGCACACGTGGGGAAACTGAGGCTCAGAGAGGCTAGTCCCGCGGTATGCCTGGCCATCTGGGTGCGGGAACGGACGATATCGTCGGGAGTAGGATCCAGGTTGGAGACAGCAGAGCCTCCCCGCCGCGCTGTCCGCGACGCTGGCACGGCTTGTGGCCCGGAGCTGCCAGCGTTCGCACATCGAGGGCTGTCGCCGCGAGCCCCGCGCCACGCCGGGAACGAGCAATCGGGGCGGGACCGCTCCAGCCTGGCCAAAAGTCCTTTGTCAGCGGAATGTGACACGCCCCATCCCACACCCCCAAACCAGAAAGGCCTGGAAGGGAGGGAAAGGCCAAGGTGTCGACGGCGGTGGCCTCGGTGAATCGGGCCCAGAGGACGGCCACCTGCTTCTCCTTGAGGCCGGACCTCACGGCTTTCCCACAGCGAGCAGCTACGGTTTTCACGACGGCAGGAAACTATAGACATTTTCCTAAGTGTGCAGTCACGGGAGGGGGGCATTCTGGGGAGGGGGTAAGTGTTCCAGCTCACGCCCTGGGTCTGCAGGTCTGTGGTCGTGCTAATCTCGCTCCCCGGGACAGCTGGGCTCCCCGGTAATTCCCACCAAATCCAGACAACCCGGGTCACGATGCTGGGCCACCGCGGAGTCGACCGGCCGCCCCCCGGGGTCAGCCATCAGCTGCCCAGCTCCAGCCGCTCTCCCCCACCCCTGTGCGCTGCCCTCCCCCTGCCCTCCCAGGAGCCCAGCCGCCAACTCCAAAGGCTGCTTTCCCAGCAACTGGAAGAGGGCTCTTGTCCCTTCCCCGCTGCAGTCAGGGTGAGGAATACGGTAACTTAAGCCCTTTGCAGGGGGGAGCACAGCAGGCCCCGCATCTGGGCAGGACGGCCGTGCCTCGATTTCCATCTCTATTCGGGACGTACAAATAGCCTGTGTTTGTTCTCCGCACCTGCCTTCTGCAGCTCACAGCTTTTATCCTTGAAGTGCTGCTGATAACAGACTCTGAAAAATGCTAATACTGGAGGAAACTCCCCGCAGAGTTATAATGAAAAGCTTTACATAAATCGTGATATTTTACTAATGTCCCAGGTCTGGGAGGGCTTTATTAACTGCGGCTCAGTCTTTTTGGCAGCTGCTGCTGATCTGCGTTGCTGACTTCAATGAATTCAATTCATCAAACATGTATTGAGTGCCCACTAGGCATCCGGCACTGTTCCAGGTGTGGGGGGCACACTTCGTTCCCAACAAATATTTACCGAGCACCCTCTCAGTGGTAGGCACCGAACAACAGTGGGGAGGAGGGCCAGGCCTCGTCTGCAGGGCACTGAAGACAGCTAGATGGGCTGCAAGCTGCGCACTTGGAAGGCTTCCTGGAGGAGGAAACACCAGGCCAAATCCCAAGGGGAAGCAGGCCAAAGAGAGGAGAGGATGCGTGTTCCAGGCAGAGACCCGCATCAGCAAAGACCAGAACGGACGGAACCTCACGGGTGTCCAGAGCATTGCAGAATCAGGTTAGTTTGATTGCTGATCCTGAAACCACCCCAAATCTCCAGAAATACTCCCCAAACCGCATCTGGTTCCCTGGATAGAAGACACTGGTTTGTCTCCCACACTGGATGGATGGTGTTTTCCCATTGTTAGCCCCTCCATATACTCTAACCTTAGTGCCGAGCCCAGAGGGCAAAAGTCTAACTGTCCATCACTCAGGGCAGCACAGGGCTCCCTGGAACCCGAGGGGAAAAGGAAAAGCTTCCTGGAGGAGGCGGCGCTTGGGCTGGGCAGCAGCTGCCTTCAGCAAGAAGGGTCCATGCTAACAACTCTGCGACAGACTGAACTGTGTGTCTCCCCAAAATTCACGTGTGGAAGCCCTAACCCCCCATGTGACTGTACAAAGCTATTAAGGTGGAGAGAAGTCAGTGCGGGGGCCGGGGGGCTGGACCAGTAGGGCTGTACCTTTATAAGAAGCGAGATCTCTGTCTGCCATGAGAGCACCCGGAAAAGTGTCTGCGGGTCAGGAAGACGCCCTGCTGGCACCTTGATCTTGGACTTCCCGCCCCCTCGCTGTCAGAAGCGCGCGTCCGTATTGTGAGCCACCCAGTGTGCGATGTTCTGTCACAGCGGCCCCAGCCGAACAGGGAGGCCCCTCACTTCCTCTGCCCCCGGTGTCTCCAGAACAAAAGGAGTCTCTCCAGGGAGGGGCCACAGTGAGGGGCGGTGAGGGCAGACCCCCCCCCCCCCGCTCGCCGCGGAGGGGGCGCCTCCCGGGGCTGGAGGCAGAAGGTTCAAGTTCTCACGGCCCAGTGGCCTTTCCCTTCAGGTGCTCATCTGGAGAACGTGGGCGACGATGCGGGCTGATTCACCGAGCTTTTCCGCGGATTAACTCATTAATTAATCTACCGCTCTTGTGAATTTTTAAGCACCACCTCAGAACCCCAGGGACCGCTGTCTGAAATCATCAGGTGGAGCCGAACGGCATGAATTGGTCTTTATAAAGGCCCCCCGCCTCCCTGAGCTGGGTCAGCGAGCCGCCAGCCTCCTCTCCTCCTCTCCACGTCCAGAGCAGCTGAACAAAGCCGCCAGGATAAGCCTCAGGAGGGGGATCTGGTCGGGCTCTCCCACAGCCAGTTTAAACCCTTGCCTCCAAAACCAGTCTCAAACACAGCGGAAGAGGCGGCCTGACCGTCAAAGCGAAAACGCCCGTAAATAAATCTGCTGTGTCCTTCGCCGTTTTATTCCTGAAGACAGGAAGACCGCATACCGACCTCTTCCTGCAGCACGGGATCGATACTCCTGAATTCCTAAGAAGCTGCTTTTTCCCCCCCCTCAGTCAAGTGTCAAATTAAAGACAGTCAATACTAGTATATTGTAGTGTCTTTCTTAAAAAAATTAAAAAAAAAAAAGGACAAATAATCTATCGCACGAACTCTACACCTGCAAAATCTGACGTTCTCTCCAGAGGCTGGCAGAAAGCAGTGTGCACGAGCTAAATGCCATGTGGACGTGAATTGGGGGCTCCCGTACCGCTGTTTTCTCCGGAAGGAGGAAAGGCTCATGTCTCCCCACCTGTCCGTGGACAGTGTGCTCCCCCCCCCGCCCCCAATCACCATCTTCCCGCCAGGAAATGTGTGCAGATGAAGTCCACGCTGAGACCCAGCACGGCAGCACAGGCAGCCGAGGACCCAGAGGAGAGAAGGGAAGGCTTCCCGGAAGAGGTGGCTCTCAGGCTGAGCCACAGCTGCCTCCAGCAAGAAGGGCTCGCCTCCTCCGGAGGCCCCAAACTCCTCTCCCTGCACCCCAATGGACCAGGCTGTCCTCAGCGGACCTGCTTCCAGCCTCCAAGTTCACCTCCCCAAGCTTGTCCAGAATATTCTGCCCTCACAGCCATGCATGGCTCCAGAAGCCTAAAAAGCAACACCCAAGCGTCTGCGGCCTGGGACCCAAGGCCCCTCCCAGCCCGCCTAAATGATCACCTGCCCTGCCCAGGCCTGCTCTGCTCTGGTCAGCTGAGGCCCGTGGGCGTGTGCCAGGCCAAAGGCAAGAGACCGGGTATGAGTCCCCAGTCTGGGAGCTGTGCACCTCGTCTGTGAGCGAGCCCCTTCCGGGGCCCGAGTCCTCCACCAGTCAAATGCAGGGCTGGCCTGGGACCAACAGGCGGCCACGCCCCCGTCCGGCCCTGGCACCTGACCCAGCTCCAGGCCAGGCCCGCCTGCCACCCTTGGTCCAGCCCAGACGCGCAGGCCCTCGGGAGGAAAGGCAGACGGCCCAGCCCAAACGTCAGGCCTCTCGGGTTGTTCTCCAGGATGAATCTTTTCTCCGGCAGCCCCTTCCTCCGCTGGGCCCGCCTTGCTGGCCGGGCCCGAGGGGGTGGGCTGCCCCCCCCTTGTGCCCGGCCTCTGGCACAGGCTGTTTCTGCTGCACGCACGGGCCTGTCCTCTCCTGCAGAGTCCCCCTGCCTCCCCCCGCCGGGAGGCAGGGGGTTGCAGGCCCACTCCACAGACAAGACTGAGGGTCTGAGTGGCCCAGCCGGTCACGGTCACATGGGGAGACTGTTTACGAGCTCACCTGGTGGGGGAGGGGCTGGAGGATGGAAGGACGGTAAAACCCACCCAGGAGGGGTGCCAGGAGGATGGGCGGGGACGGTGGGGGGAGGGGGGCCTGTCGCAGCACCGGGACCCCCAGCCCTGGGTCCTGGAAGCGCCACCCACGGCCCCCACGCTCCTAAATCGGGGCTGTGCTGCACGTCTGAGCAATTCACCACCTCAGCGGGAGAATCTTTAATTTGTTCTCAGCTTCGCTTTAACAGCCAGTGGCCCACATGCTCCCAGTCAGTCCCCTTGGGACTCGGCAGCCCTGAGCCAGACCAAACGGAAAAGGGATTTGAGTCCGGAAGGGTCTGCTGGAGGCCTGGCCTCCCATGAGGAAGGAGGGCCGGAGCCCCCCCCCCCCCCCCGGGTGATACCCCCTCACCCCCAGCCCCACCCCTACCTGCACCAACCAGCAGGCGCTTCACCCCTCCCCCCACTTGGCCGGCTGTCAGGACCTGGAGCGTTGGCTGCAAAGCACACACAAAGCACCAGAAAGGGAGGGACGGCTCCCTCCCCCTGCCAGGCCCTCCGCGGAGCCCCTGCAGGGTGTGTGAGCTGGTGCAATGGTGTGGTGGCCGAGTGGTGGCCCCCAAAAGAGACGTCCGCATCAAACACCAGACCCTGCAGCATGACCTTATTTGGACACAGCATCTTTCGTGTTCGGGGCTCCTGGGGGGCTCAGTCGGTTGAGCGTCTGACTCAGGTCATGATCTCGTGGTTTGTGAGTTCGAGCCCCGCGTCAGGTTCTGTGCCGACAGCTCGGAGCCTGGAACCCGCTTCGGATTCTGCGTCTCCCTCTCTCTCTGCCCCTCCCCTGCTCGCGCTCTGTCTGTCTCTCTCTCTCAAAAAGAAACATTAAAAAAACAAAATTTTTTTTAACGTCTTGGATGTTAGACGTTGAGGATGTCGAGGTAAGATTATCCTGGATCATCCAGGTGGGCCCTAAACCCGACAACAAGGATCTCGTAAGAGACACGGCGGGGGGGACAGAGGGCATATGGAAAAGGTGGCCACGGGCCCGGGAGCGCCAGGTGCTGGAAGAGGGCGGAAGCACCCTCCCTGGAAGCCTCCGGAGGGAAGGCGGCCCTGCCCACACCTTGATTTTGGACTCTGGCCTCCAGTCTGTGGGGGAACCCACTTTTGCTGTTTTAAGCCACCGAGTTTGTGCTGATGGGTCACAGCAGCCCCCTAAGCCGACACAGCCGGGAACCAGAAGACCTGGGTTCGAAAACCATCGCTGCCACCAACACGCTGCGTGATCTCACGAGGCGTGGCGCTCTCGGGACTTCAGATACTGCATTCGGTCCTTCCAGCTCTGTGTCAAAACCTGTCCCGCCCTCCCCACCACGAGATGAAATGACACGTCGAGCTCACCCCCAAGGCCATTCAGTGAGAAATCCCGAGTTCCCACAGGGTGCCAGCCATACCGTCCCGCCCCTTCCAGCTAATAGCCCCTCTCCACTCCCCTCTACGGCTAACCCAGAACAGAGGCGTCTCCACTGCCTTCCTCCCCAAGCCGCTCATCGAGCATTTGTACTCAGACTCCTTATGACCCGCAGCTGCCTTACATCATATCACACATGTTCTCGCCCGTTACCATCTCCCCCTCCAGACCACGAAGTCCAGAGGTGCGAGGACCTTGTCTCATCGATCACTCAGCGCACACCCACCTGGGTGTGAACCCAGACCGCCACCTGCTGCGGGACGAGCCCGCCAGGGATGGTGTTTTCTCTCTCTCTGCCTGGTTTCCTCATCTGTCTACCGGGGACCAAAACACCTCCGACCGGGGGGCCTGAGGCCACCGACGTCACTGGCACCACGCCCAGACCGGCACCGCTGCTCTTAACCGCCAGCTCGTGCCTGGGCTCGCCTCGTAATTAGCGGGGGAGCCGAGAACAGATTCACAGACTCCGGCTGCCTCGGTGATCCCTGTTACGCAAAGCCACATCCTCATTAAGGCAAAACAGTAGACCAAGCTCTTAGCATTCAGAAGTAACAGGGTATTATATGGGCTTATGCGTCCAAACTTGTATATTTTCCCCCAAATACCAGAGCAGGATCTACTTTTTATTTTTTTTTTCATTTTCATTTATTTTTCAGAGAGACAGAGACAGCAAGCAGGGGAGAGGCAGAGGGAGAGGGAGACACAGCATCCGCAGCGGGCTCCAGGCTCCGAGCTGTCGGCACAGAGCCTGACGCGGGGCTCGAACTCACAGACGGCGAGATCATGACTGAGCCGAAGGTGGACGCTTAACCGACTGAGCCCCCCCAGGCGCACCCTGGAGTAGGATCTACTTTTTTAAAGGGGTGGAGGGGGAGACTCTGTTTCATGTATGTGTCCATAGTGCTGGCAAAGCTCTAAGCCCTCTAGAAAGGGCTTGAATAACTCTATGTTGATATTTAAACATGCACTGGCAGCCAGAGGCCTCCCAGGCCAGAGGTGGATGTGGTAGCAACCTTCGGTGATCTCATGGCCCCGTCTGCAACATCGCCCTCCATCTGTGGGCCGTCCGCCCGGCCCGGGCACGGAGCCATGAAGGTGGCCGGGCAAGAGGGTGCCGAATGATGTGGGGGACTGAGCAGTGAAACCAGACTCTGATGAGAACGAGTGTGGAGCAAAGGAAGGTTCCCCTCCCGACAGGAGCTCCTGGGCACGGCCAGCTGTCCCTGTACCGAGCAAGGAGGCGCCATCAGGGCCTGGGGTTCTAGAAGGTTCCATGCAGCCTGCAGCAGGTGCCGGCCTCCAAGTCTTGGGTCCCCCAGGATGGGGCTCCTCTGCCTTGACTTCTGGGAGGTAAGGGAGTAAGAAGGAACCAAATCCCCACCCCCAGGAGCAGACAGCACCCCCACCTGAGTCTGCCCGATTAGCACGCTGGAGGATGGAGGCCGGCAGAGCCGGACGAGCGGGCAGAGGGCAGAGGACCCCACAGGATCCTTCCCAGCAGAATAACCTGCCAGCGACCCGCTGCTGCCGTCACCATCGCCGAGGCCCGGCCACTCGCCCGCCCGTGCAGGTGGCTTGGCGGGGGCTCCGAATTCTCCAGGCGCGAAACAAGCCCGTGTGTCGGTGGCAGGGAGGGGGTGCTTATTTGCTCTAGAAGGAGAACAAGACAACCAGACCCACAGGCAGCCAGGAGGCCGAGGGGAAGAGGGGGACAAGGCAGGAGGGAGGGACGACGCTTCCCGGGGTGGGGGGGCAGCTGGCGGATTCAGACCTTCGAGATCAGCGATGCCCGAACGCCAACCAAGGAGCCACAAAGCAATCAGAGAGGTTTGCAAACATGTCCCCGGCACTCGGCTGACCAGCAAAGACAGGCTGGCACGCCCCCCCCCCCCCGAAGACAAAATGCTTTGCCACCAAAACAGCAGTCCTGCTCAGGAGCAGGGCCCCGGCTGGCAGGAGACGGACCCCCACGCTCCGATCCCGTCAGCCTGACGCACAAGCAGGAAGAGTTCTGGGCGGCGCGTGGGGCTCCGACGGCGGCCGGTCACTCTCCGCTGGCTGTCGCCGCGTGTGTCTCCTTTTCAGGGCCGTGTGGGGACTTCAGAGACATTCCGCACGGGCCCGGGGGGCGGGCGGTTCCACCTACGCCGAACCATTTAGGCTCTTGCACGGGGCTCTTTGAGACGCGGGAGGAAAGGGCCTGGACTATTTAGAGGTTAATGAATTTACGACGCCCAGTGCACGCACCAGGCGCTGGGCTGAGCGCTGTATTTGAGTTAAATCATTCATTCCTCCCACAATGGCGGGCAGCGGGCACCTGTCATCTCTGCGTGTTCCAGAAGGGGACGCCGAGGCATCCAGCTGGTAACTGAATCAGGTGGGACTGGGTCATGGCCCCTGTGCCCCTAACACGCTCCAAGATGCTTCCACACGCACTGCCCCGTCCAGGCAGGTCCCACCATCACACCCAACACTGGCCCTCCCAGAATGGCCAGCAGTTTCCACACACACACACACACACACACACACTCTGGACTTCGGCTCAGGTCACGATCTCACGGTTCTTGGGTTCGAGCCCCGCGTCGGGCTCTGTGCTGACAGCTCGGAACCTGGAGCCTGCTTCAGATTCTGTGTTTCCCTCTCTCTCTGACCCTCCCCCATTCATGCTCTGTCTCTCTCTCTCTCTCTCTCTCAAAAATAATTAGACATTAATAATAATGATAAATAAATAATAAGAGAATAAAGTCACTCCTTCTGGCGCCCCTGGGTGGCTCATTCGGTTAAGAATTTGACTCTTGATCTCAGCTCAGGTCATGATCTCACGGTTCACGGGTTAGAGCCCCGCATCAGACTCTGTATTGACAGCACGGAGCCTGCTTGGGATTCTCTCTCCCTTCTCTCTCTCCCCCTCCCCTGCTCATGTGCGTGCACACACACACACACACACTCTCTCTCTCTCAAAATAAATAAACTTAAAAAAAAAAAAGAAGGAGGTCACTCTTTCAGATTAACTCTGGGAATGCCAACCACAGTTCCAGAAGCCTGGAATTTTCCAAAAGCCGCTCTGGTCCAGTCCCCCGTGCTCACTTCCCGAGACCAGTCATTTTGAAGGATGTGTTTTCACTACTTGAGAGCCCAGTGTCACACTCCCTCTTCCTAAAGGGGCACAGAAATTAGAAAACGTCCCCGTGCACAGCAAGTTCCTATTCTCCTATTCTCCGCGATTACACTGCAGCAGGAGGCGTGGCCAGCACACCGTCTTCGCCCTTTAACTGAGGTTTGACACCTGTACCCCTAGGGAAAGTGAGACACCCCCAACACGGAGGCAAGAGCCTGAATTCCAGACCCACAACCTCACAGCACATAAATGCTGCAAAGGTGCCAGCGGCTGCAGCAGACCTGAGTCCAGCCAGTTTTCAGAAAGAAAGGACTGAGGTGTGTGTAGGTTAGGGACATCCGGGCGTGCAGACGTCACCACGGTGATTAAACCCTCGAGCTGAAGGTTACAAAAACGCAACACGGCGTACTAATTGGGCGGGGACAAGGACCCAGAAATAGATTTAAAAAAAAAATTTTTTTTTTAACATTTATTTATTTTTTGAGAGACAGAGAGAGACAGAGCACGAGCAGGGGAGGAGCAGAGAGAGGGAGACACAGAATCGGAAGCAGGTCAGCACAGAGCCCGACTCAGGACTCGAATCCATGAATCACGAGATCATGACCTGAGCCGATGAGATCGTGACCTGAGTCAAAGTCAGTTGCTTAACCAGCTGAGCCACCCGGAAAGAGACTTTTAAACCAAAGCTTTATGTTGAGTTTCTACATTAACCATAAATACCAATGTTACCACAACAGGGTTTTCAGTGCACAGAACACTCCCTTCGTCCATTTCTCCGAGTGCAGCGGGTCCGTATCCGCAGACAAGGGATCCCTCAACATCCCTTCTGCCCTCCCTTCCGTGTCTCCCTGTGATGCAGGGCTGGACAGCTAACACCCACGCCTCCTGTGCCGTACGGAGCCGAATGCCTCCTCGCCCCTTAACGATGCAAAGGACGGTGCCCTTGAACTGGCTGCCTTGGTTTGGGACGGAGCCACTCGGGCGAAGTGAGTTTGGAGATTAAGCCAGCATTCTGGGTAGTGGCCGAATGGACCGACCGTGGACTGAGGGATGTGGCCCAGGCCTCAGCTTGCTCGCAGCCAACTGGGGAGCGGGGGTGGCGTGTTCTAGAACCTTCACCTTGGAAACCCAAGCTTCAGCCTGCTGTTCAAGCCTTTCCGTGGTTCTTGAGAGCAGGCAATTCCTGTTAGAGCCCCTTGCACGTCAGCCAGCCAGAGGGCTGTCCTTTCTCTGTAGCGGCATCCTGACTGATCTATTTTGTTTGAAAAGAGGGAGACTTTGGAGGCAGGGCAAACGCCGGACTGATCTGTGTGCTCTCGTCCGTCCCCGGTGAGGACAGCTGCCCCAGGAACGTGAACGCAGCCTGCCCGGCGGGCCATCGATGCTGCCCGTGGAAGGGGGTGGCGGGGGGAGTCGGTGGATCCACGAACCAGATGTATTCGGGAACCTCGAACATCACGAAGCCAGACCTTGCCCCGTTGAAAACATTATCCAGCAGACGGACGAGGCCTGCGGGAAGGGAGGGCCCGGGGGACCCTGGGTGGCTGGCGCCCCTTGGAAATCGCCTTCCTGGCGAACAGCCACCCCCCTCTCTCTCTAAAAATAGAAGCAAAGCCAGCGTGCTGCCTGAGAAGTTTGTGATGATGAAGACCCCGTCATGCTCAGGGAATTAATTCCCAACCAGATAAACACCGGTATTGGCAAAGCACTTAGACTCCGGGCTGCTCGGGGAGGGAGGGCTGCTGCGGAGGCAGCCGGGGTGCGGGTGAAGGCGCCGCGCACGCACCCGGGAGAGGCCTGGCCAGGCTGCCCGCCCAGAGCGCCCGGCGGGAGCCGGCCCCACTTCTTCCGCACAGCCTGCAGGGGACCGAACCACCCGGGTGGGGAGCTTCCCGGGACGGGCCGTGCAGCTGCAGACTGGCCCAGGGCATGGCACGTCTGCACCTCTTCAGGAGCCAGTCCGGCCGCGATCCCCACCGAGACACTAGTCCAAGCCACCGTGTGGGTAGCTGGTGCCTCTGCCGGGGGGGCCAAGGAGCGTGAGGGCCCTAAGTTTGCAGGCGACAGAGCGGGGCCGTGAGCCGGACAAGGCCACCTGCCCCCTTCAAGCTGAACGACCCTGACTGAGCCTCAGTCTTCCCATCTGTGAAGTGGGGCCGTGTGACCCTCCCAGAGGCCCCAGTGCGAATGAAAACGACCTAGGGCGTGAAGGCAGACTCCTCAAGTGCTCCATAAGTTCATGGAAGTTTCTAGAGCAGCTACGGGGCCCTGCGGGTGCAGTCATTTCCTGCCCTTAACACTTGCTTCCTGGTGACCTTGGGCAAAGCAGTTTAAATCAGTCTCCTGGCCTCAGTGTCCTCATCCCCGAAATAGGGGCGGTGCTAGACTCTCGGGGCTGGGTGGGTGGGGGCTCAGGCCCGCCGGACTCTTCCAGAGAGCCCCGTAGATCAAAGAACCAACCTCTCCGGAGAGAGGAATCTCAGAGAACAGGCTCCTTCAGGACAGGATTGATTCACCGGCCCCAGGAGGCCGAGGGCATCGGAGAGCAGCCGGCAGGCCAGGCCCAGCACCCGGGGTGGTCAGCAGGCTGCCTGTGGGGAGCGGCCAGGGGACAGTTTTCTTTCCGGAAGCTCTGAGCCGGGAGCTGGAGGGAGCAGAGTCTGGAACACAGACTCCTCCAGATTCAATCTCACCACCTCTCCCCCAACCTGCAAGCAAATCAAGTTTCCGCGGGCAGATCATGAGGGCTCAGTGCACCCCAGAAATTCCAAAGCCCAAAGGGCATTTCAGGTCCCTAAAGCTCCACGCGCTCCTGGGGCTCCCGGTTCCTTGCCTTCTTTGTTTAGAATGTGTCTATCCGCCAGGCAGGGCTGTGCCCACGTAAGTACCAGGACACGGAAACCTCTGGCTCTAAAGCTTCTCCTCCGGCACAGAACGTCTGCATGTATGAGCAAGTGCAGCCCCTGCCTCCCGCCCCCCGCCACCTTCTCTGCCTCTCCTTCCCCGAGTCTCCTGTCCCGTCTCCCGTCTCAGGGCAGCCAAATCAGAGCTGAGCTTTGGGCAGCAAAGGAAGGTCTCCCCCGGCCCACACACCGACCACTGACCCACCCCTGCCCACCCCACACACGGCCAGGCCTCGGGGGACAGAGAGAACTTCCACAAAGAGACGCCAGCTGAGCCGGGTCTGGGCAGAAGCCGTTAGCACAAATGAGGTGTTTAAAGGCCCAAAGCGGGTGCCGGGCGGTGGCCGCTCCAGTCTGGGCAGCCGTGGGACACAGAGATGCGGGGCTTCCCTTCCAAGCCCGGTCCCACCGCTCGCAGGCGGGGTGGCCTGTGGAAGGATATTTCACCTCTCTGTGCCTCCGTTTCCCCTCCGGGCTGTTCTAAACATTAAACGCATCCACACACATCGACGCTTACGACGATGTCCGGCACACCGCGGACGGAAGCTCCTCTCCGCCGGTGGTGCTGGAGAGAAAGTCCTGAGGGGACGTGGACGGCGAGACCAGCCTTTGGGGCACCTTCTCAGCCACATCCAGGAGCCCGGACTCCATCCGGCAGTCAGGGGGCTCAAAGGTTCCAAGCAGGGAAGGGGTTTGAGGAAGCTACGTGGGTGCAGAGCAAGTTCTGTGGGCGAGGACCAGGCCCGTCTGAGTCCCGCTGTGTCTCCAGGGGCCCGCAGGAAAGAAGGCGTCCCCAGACGCAGAGGCCTCGTCCACGTCAGGGCGAAGGGGCTGGCGCGCGGCAGACGGCTTTGAGGAAGGCGGAGTCAGACGCGACCGGTTCGGGGGACGGAGAGTGACAGAACGTACACCCCCTTCCAGGGGTCGCAAAGACTCTTGGCACTGAGCGGAGCTAAGGGCTCACCCTCGCCCGCGTCCACCGGCCAGGCAGCACGAGAGGGCCCGGGCCTTCCATGTTCCAGAGCCTTCCACCCTTCTGCACCTCGAAGCCAGGGACGACAGCAGCAGACGTTCCCGTGCCCTAGGACGTCTCAGCCGCACTCCAGAAAGCTCCCCCCCTGGCCCGGCACGGTGGGGCCTGCCTCTGGGGCGTGACAGCAACTGGAGGAGTCACTGCTCAGCACATGCTCGATTCATGGCAGAAACTCCCTCCGTTATGTGGAAAGAGCGAACGCACCCTCGCCTGACCTCGCGCTCTCCAAACCGTGCTTTGTGCACCTATGCGGATGGTCTGGCTCTTGCGTTCTTGTATTGGGGTGCCCGATGCAAGTCTGACGAGCGAGTGAATAAACGAGACCGGACAGGAGAAGCCCCGTGTGTGTCGTGGAGATGCCACCACATCCACACCAAAGCCGACGCCCCTGCGTCACGGGAGAACCTCTTCGGCCACTCACTCGGAGCCCATTGATTCACACTTTGCTCACAACACCAGTAAGTTCAGCAATTGAGGCTTCCAGAACATCCATAAAGGAGCCTCTCCACCCAGGCCAGTCACCCCGACAGCATCGCAGAGCACAGCCGGGTGACCCCACCAGCGTGCCTAACACAAGCCAGCTGTTCGGTACACGACTGCTGATGAATTCACTGCTCCGCTATGTTTGGATTCATTTGACCTGAAAGTGCCCTTCGATCTGACCCATCTGCAGAATCCGTCGTCGTGACGTTCCCAGCCTCCTTCACGAGGACCTGAGCCACAGAGAAACACGAGCATCCTATCCGCGGTGATCTGTTTCCAGGGCACCTGCTGGACGCCAGGCTCCACTGCCCACCTAATGCTCACCACGGCCCACAGACTGAGCCCCTGATCCCCCCCATTACAGATGAGGGATGGCAGGACAACTTGGCAGCCGACGAAGATGCCCCTGTGACTCCCAGAAAATCGCAGGACACATTTTGGAAAAACTCTAATCAAAAAGCATAGAAAGAGAAGAAGAAAGAAAGAAGGAAAGAAAGAAAGAAAGAAAGAAAGAAAGAAAGAAGGGAGAGAAGAGGAAGGAAGGAAGCAGAGAAAAGAAAGACTTCGGCTCGGCTCAGGTCATGATCTCGTGGTTCATGGGTTCAAGCCCCACGTTGGGCTCTGGCTGACAGCTCAGAGCCTGGAGCCTGCTTCGGACTCTGTGTCTACCTCTCTCCCTGCCCCTCCCCTGCTCACACTCTGTCTCTCCCTCTCTCAGAAATAAATGAACATTAAAAATGATTTTTAAAATATTAAAAAAAAAAAAAAAGAAAAAAGCCGACTGGGCAGAAAGTGGGCGCCAGGAAGGGAGGGGAGGGGGGTGGAAGGTCGCAGAGGGAAGAATGTCAAGGGGCAGCAGAGGAAGAGTGACTTTTGTCGGAAACTTGGGGTGCAGGACGTGAAAACGCGGGGTGTGAGGGCGGGGGGCTGTGCGCTGCCTGGGAGCAGTCCGTGGTTGGCCAGGCAGCGTAGACGGGGCGCTCCCTCTGCTCCCCTCCCCAGGCACCGAGCCCACTTGTGACCAAGCGCCCGGGGGCACTCAACATGTCCAACCTTCCCAAGCAGCCCGGGAAGGAGCCTCTGCCCCCAGGCTCCCTCCGCAGGCAGGGCACCGAGGTTCAGAACGGCCGGGGCCGTGCCCAAAGCCCGACAGCTTTCCAGTGACAGAGCTGGGGCCTGTCCCAAGATGCGCACGTTGTCAACCCTTTGACGCACGGCCACCCGCGGCCTGTCCGGCCCCCGAAGCAAACCTGAATGAACCAGGGGCAGCCTTACTCTCAGCCAGGTGCCAGAGAGCACAGTTTGGCGGGAGGACTCCGCCACCCCCAGCCCCCGGGTCTCGCCGGGTGGCTTCTGAGGTTCTCAGAGCCCCTGGCTTTGCCCCTCCACCACACATGCGGTCCTGGCTCTTCCCTGCAGGACCCTGCAGGGGTGGGTGGAGGGAGGGGTCTCTGCTGACCCCGCCACTTACGGGAAGCCCTCTCCTCTCCACAGAGCACGGTCAGGGTCAACACCGCATTTAGTCTTCCCATTTCACAGGCGGGGAAGGGGCGAGGCCAGGAGGCCAGGTGGGGACCCGACTGCCCTGTCAGGTCACCAAGGTGTCAGCAGAGTGTGATGGTCGGTACCGGAGGCTTGGCTCGCCTCTCGGTAGAGATGCCGAGACACGGGGCTGAGCACAAGGCGTCCCGCTGGTGCCCCCCAGCATCACCCCACCCTCTGCAGGCTGCTTACTGGACACACTGGAGTCTCAGAGGCGCGTCCCACGCTGCCCCCCCCCAGGGTCCCCAGAGGGACCGAGCCCCAGGCGCCCACAGGGCCCAGCCTGGCAGTGCGCACCGCGGATGCGGCCCTCATCTCGACTCTCATTCCCGAAAACAAGCGACGCACTTTCTGATCCTTGTCTCAGGGTGTTTCTGGGGGAACCAAACCCACATGGGGGGAAATGGGCAGGGACGGGGGGCTCAGCTGGGTTTCCATGTGGGTCGCTGAGGCAGGGGAGGGCAGGGCAGGGCAGAAAAGGAGTTGGGCTCCTTGCCTGCAGCAGACCGAGGGCCCCGATTCTTCCTCCCCCCATCCACCTGCCGGCCTTTCACGGACAGGCCACAGCTCCGACCCGGCAACGTTGTCGATTCCTCTTTGTTTTCGGCCTCCCGTGTCTCCATCCGGTGTGTGTCTTCCCAAATGCCCCGAAGGGATGCTGGGGGAGGACGTGGGGAGCTGCTAGCCAGACGCTGCTTGAAACCTGTCCCCCCTCCACCCCCGAAAGCTCGCCTCCTAAAAGCCATCAAGGCACGCCAGGAACACGGCTCGTCCCGCACCCCCCGGATGGGAGCCCGCTGCCTCCCCCCTCCCCCCCGTGGCTCTGCTCCGCGTGGCGCCCCTCCACCCCTGCACTCTGCAACCCTGGAGAGCCTGGGCCCGCAGAGGAAGGCGGAACAGCATGGCTCTGGAAACTTCTGCAGGCATCTATTGAGCAAACATTCCTTCCCGCCTCCAGGGGGTTCACGCTCACGCCCCGAAGCACAGGATCTGCCCGCGACTGTTGCAGGCTGCTTGGCCGCGGGTGGTGTCGCTGCATCTTCGACTGCCCATGCCCTGGAAATCCCCGAGCCCCACTTCCCACCGGGGGGCTGCCCAGCTCCTCCCTGGGAGACGCTTCCCAGGACGGCTGTCTGGAATGCGCCGGGAGGTTTCGCCGGAGGAAGACGCCTGCTTGCACACATGCTGAGTGATTTACGGCACGTCCTGGCCTGTTTGCTTTGGTTCTCCGGAACAGAGATTTGACTGCATTTACGAAAAGAAACTGGCATGCTATCGCATAAATCTGCCCATCCCATTATCACCATAGCTCACTGATTCTAAGACCTGTGATTTTTTTTTTTTTTTCATGTTCTAACATCTTCGTAATTGGAGTATGGCTTAAAGTCAATGACATTCCTTAGTGGTGAACAAAATGATGAGGCCACGTGGAACACACCTAAGAGAGTTTCTGGGGGATGAAATACCGGGTCTGAAATTGTTACGAACAGCAAGGCGAAGGCCACACCTCCTTTTATCGCTGCAATCCTGCCTCTCCCCTTCCAGACCTACTCACCCGCAGGCTTTCAATAGTATCTCACGGTGACGCGCAGAGTCCTTTAGAGTAGACTCGCACTGGCGACAAGAAATGGGGCTTCACGGTTAATAAAAGGGAGGGGAGGTGCACTGGTAAATCATCAAGGCGCCCGCCCTCCCCCAGCCCCCTCCACGTGTCCTCAGGCACGCACCTGCTCACGCATGCGTGCACACAGGCATCCCACGTGCTCAACTCCCCAGCGACCTTCCCGTCGCCTCTAGGGAAGGTCACGACTCCTCAGCAAACACGCGGAGCCCATCACCCTCCCTGGCCCCCCTCTGCATCGTCGCCCACCCAGACCCTTCCCTCTCTGCAGGGGTTTGGCTTGTGGTCGTCGTGCAAACGCCCGGTTCCCTCGGCAAGAACCCTGCTGAACTCTCCGATGTGCCTGCCCCGTGCGTAGCACCGTGTGGGGCACAGGCATGAATGAATGAATGGATGGATGGATGGATGCCGGAGAGGATATCATTACTGCGAACAGGCCTTGGTCCCCGGGCCCCCCGAAAGGCCAGCCGAGCTGGGAGCGTCGGTGCCGAGGGGCCGGGTCTCCAAGCACGCCCTTCAGGCCCCAGCGGGGTACGCGGCTCTAACCCACAGCACAGTCTTGATGACCTTTCAGTCCTGAGGTTTCCTCCTACCCGTCCGACGTCTAGAGCTACGCTTCACGACAGGAAAAAGAACTCTCTGCTGTCTTCACCTCCGCGACAGTGGCTTGCAGGGGGGTTGCCAGATCTCTGAAGCATCTTTTTTTTAGTGGGAAGGCACATGGTAATTTTAGGCTGAGCGTTCTGAGCCGTTCTCAGTTCTCTGAGCAGCGAGAATTAGTCCCTGGATGTGACTCTGAAAACATCCGACTTTGCAAGGCTGAGGGGGGGGCCTGCGAATACAGGGGCAGGACCACCGAGCTCCAGCCGCAGGGAGGGAAGGACAGGACACCACGCCCACACGGTAGTCCTGTGGCCTCACGCGGTGGGGACAGAGGGCCTGGACAGGTGGCTTCTCATCATCCTCCCGCGGGAGTCTGGAGTGAACCCGCTCAGCTCACCTCGAGGTGAACGCGCCAGGAGCCGGGGTTATTTCTGGAAGAGGGTGGGTTCGTTGAGCTCCCACCCAGCCAGTGCTCTCCAGCACCCACGCAGCCTGCCACGCCATTTGCAGGTGGAACCCTGAGCACCACAGATGTCCCTGGATGAGACTGAGATTTAAAATCCACATTACAGGGGCTCCTGGGTGGCACAGTCGGTTGGGCGTCCGACTTCAGCCAGGTCACGATCTCACGGTCCGTGAGTTCAAGCCCCGCGTCGGGCTCTGGGCTGATGGCTCGGAGCCTGGAGCCTGTTTCTGATTCTGTGTCTCCCTCTCTCTCTGCCCCTCGCCCGTTCATGCTCTGTCTCTCTCTGTCCCAAAAATAAATAAACGTTGAAAAAAAATAAATAAATAAATAAAATAAATAAATAAAATCCACATTACAGGGGCTCCTGGGTGGCTCAGTCCGTTGAGCGTCCGACTTCGGCTCAGATCGTGACCTCATTGTTCATGGGTTCCAGTCCCGCATCGGGCTCTGTGCTGACAGCTCAGAGCCTGCTTGGGATTCTGTGTCTCCCTCTCTCTGTTCCTCCCCTGCACGCACTCTGTCTCTGTTTCTCTCTCAAAAATAAATAGACATTAAAAACAATAATAAATAAATAATGAGAGAATAAAGTCACTCTTTCTGGTGCCCCTGGGTGGCTCAGTCGGTTAAGTGTCCGACTTTGGCTCAGGTCACGGTCTCACTATTCGTGAGTTTAAGCCCCACGTCGGGCTCTGTGCAGACAGCCGGGTGCCCGGAGCCTGCTTCGGATTCTGCGTCTCCCTCTCTCTCTCCGCCCCTTCCTTGCTCGCGTGCTCTTTCTCTCTCTCAACAATAAATAAGCATAAAAAAAAACTTTTGTAAATAAAATCCGCATTATATTAGTTTCCTGTGGCTGCCATACAAATCACTACAAACTGGGTGGCTTAGAAAAACACTTCTTTTCCTCACAGATCTGGAGGCCGGAAGTCTGAAATCAGTATCATGGGGCTGAAATCCAGGTGTGGGCAGGGCTGGGTCCTTCTGGAGGCTCTGAGGGAGGCTCCGTTCCAGGCCCCCGTCTGCTTCTGGGGGCTCCCGGCCACCTTGGTGTTTCTTGGCATCTGGACGCACCCCTCCCGTCTCTGCTCACCCTCACCTGGCCTTCCCCCCTCTGCGGGTCAGTGTCCCAGATCTCCCTCCTACCTCACGTGAGAACACCGGCCACGGGATTCGGGGCCCCTCTAAATCCAGGAGGACCTCATCCCGAAACCCTTAACTCAGCACTTCGGCAAAGACCCTCTTTCCAAAGAAGCTCGCGTTCGTAGGGACCAGGGGTTAGTGTGGACCCATCTCACCGGAGGGGCCACCCTCCAGCCTACAATGCCCAGCAGGCCGGCGTGCCCCGGGCCCTTGTCAACACTGGGCAGCTACTCCCCGCACCCCCCCCCCACACACACCCAAGGGACTCCAGGCCCCTTGCACAATCCTCGAATCTCCCAGTGGTACTGGCTACTTGTCTGTGTCACCGACTGAGGATCTTCTTCAGAGAACGATGCTGCCAGCACCCTGATATCACCCGGGCTTTGCCCAGCTCCACGGGGCCAGTGGGCTTGGGGCTCTCACCGGGCCTGCCCGGGGCCTAGCAGAGGCCGATGCCGAATCGTCTGCCGGCGGAGCTTCTGGACCTGACCGCCCACCTGGCCACACCCCCACCTCCCCTCCACCCACTCCCAGCCTCCCTGCCAGGCCAGGCCTCCTCGTCCCCCTGGCACTGCACTCGCCCCTCCTGGAGCCCGAGTCAGTCCTGCCACCTGTCCTTCCCTCCAGCTCACTGACGCCCCCACCCCCCGCCCCGCATCCTAACTACCCAGGCGACCAGCCTCTTCCGCCTCTCTTCCCCAGCTGGCCTTCATCTCAGCAGTGACCTCCCACCCCCATGCCCCAGGCTGTGGTCTCCTACAGGCCCTTCCTCACGCTGACTGACCCCCCCCTCTCTGGGATGCCCACCGGCTTGCTACCTGCTGCACAGGTTTTAACACACAGCCCCAGCATCACCTCCTCCAGGAAGTCCTCCTTGATTCTTCCCCAACACCCAGACCGGGCTGGCCCCTCCTTCCTGCTCCCTTAGCCTCCTTCGCTGGCAGCCAGGTCACCAGGCGCGTGCCATCAGGGAGACCCCAAGGACAGCAGGGGGCCTCATGGGCCGCACGGCCTCAAGGATGGGCAGCAACGGGGTGCCTGACACGGGCCCCCAGCGATGCTGTCGCCACTGACGGGAACGCCTGGCTCCGATGCCCGACGGCGGTGCGGGAGGGGTGTGACCGACTGGCAAACAGAAGCTGTCTATTGGAACAGGGTAAAGCCTCCTCCCCGAGAAATAACACCGGAAGAATAAGGAAATTTAAAGGGTTCCGGGCAGGGCAGGGAGGGGGAGGGTGCGTCTGGGTGGCTCAGCCCATTGGGCATCCGACTCTTGATTTCAGCTCAGGTCACGATCTCATGGTTCACGAGACCGAGCCCCATGTCACGTTGTGTGCTGGCAGCATGGAGCCTGCTTGGGATTCTCTCTCTCTCTGTCTCTCTCAAAACAAATAAACATTTTTTAAAAAACAATTAGGAGGGAGGTACTTGTTCAGGCCCTCCTGTCACCCACGTGTTAAGAAACCGCTTGGTGCTTCTCGGGGGCTGCGGGACCCCCGCCCGCGCTCACCAGCTCTCCCTGCACGGACGGGCCTGCCACGCCTCTGCCTCCCAGCTGGCCACGGTGTCTGCAGGAGGGAACGGAGGCTCGGGGCGGGGGCGGGGGGCACGTCACGACCTGGGCTGATGCCCCCACCACAAGCCGTCAGGCTGGGACTCGGGGACGGGCAGCCTGGCTCCAGCGAGATGGTAGGGCACGAGCCGAGGCACAGGCCAGGGCCTCACTGAGACCCCACGCACAGAGCGGGAGGGGGTGTTCCCAGGGGCCCCGGGGCCATCAGGGGAGGCCTCCTGGGGGAGGCGGCATCTGAGTGTTAACGGAGCGAATGAGAGAAGGCCCGCAGTCGGGCTGCCGCCGAAGGAGAGAAGACGGAGGGCCTCACGTTCGGGCAGGAATCGTGTTTCCACGTCATCTCTAGACGCACCCCAGGGGAGGATGTGCGAGGATACTGAGACAGCTCAGAGCACAGGGCGGCCAGGGTGGGGGACAAAGGGTTCTTGTAAGAAGGACGGGGTAGGAGGAGGGAGGCCTCTGTCTCCCAGTTCATTCACAGCTGGTCCCAGAATCGAAGCCAGACCTCGGACAGGAAGGCCCTCAGACGCTTCGGCCGAGGGGCCCAGAGCCCTCCCCGACTCCCACTGAGGAACCGAGAGCCAGCCCCCCCCCCCCCCCCCCGGGCCAGGCCCCCACCTCCTCCTCCGCCCCGGCCCCTCCCCCCCAACCGCCTCCGGCAAAGGGGTGACACACAGACTGGGTCCCCCGCACCAGGCCATGTGGCAGGGAGTGGGGGCAAGGGTAAGGAGGGCGTTGTTTCCACAACAGCAGGCTGGGCCCCCGTCCTGGGCTGAACTGGGGAAGTGCAAAGATAGAGTAGAACCAGCCCCCACCCCCGGGGGAGGCAGCGAGGCCCCCAGATGAGTGAGTGGCCCCCAAAGCAACAAAAGTCCTAGTACCCAGACCCTGCAAGGTCGCCTCATTTGCAAAGAGTGCCTGCAGAAATGATTAAGCGTCTCAAGGTGAGGTCACCCTGGATGCCCCGGCCGGACCCCCCAGATCCAGAAACAAGTGTCCTCATAAGAGACGCACAGAGGAGAAGACTGAGGAAGGTCGCACAGAGTCGGAGGCACTGGTTAGGGCAGTGCGGCCACAAGCCCGGAGCGCCTGAGCGCCAGGAGCTGGGGGTGGCAAGGAGGACCCTCCCCTGGAGCATCAGAGGGAGCAAGCACCCCCCACCCCTGGTTCCCTCTCTGGGCTCCAGCCTGATAGTAAACGTCCACCGTGCTCGGCCCTGTGTTGGCATTTGTTGCGGGAGCCCCAGGGGCGGGGACAGGGACCCGGGGCAGGGATGCTGCAGAGAGCCACAGCAGGCTGAGCATTTGAGGAAGGGGCGAATCAGGCGGGACCCTGGCGTGGGAGAGCAAGACGGAAGCGGACCCCGGGGTGGCCAGCACCGGGAGGTTGGGCTCCCCCTGTGGTCCCGGGGCCTCGTGTCCCAGCAGGCAACAGGGCCTGGCGGGCCGCACGCCGGGGGCGCTGAAGGGAAATAAGTTGCAGAAAGAGGCCAGCCTCCTGAGGCCAGCTTGCCGTGCGGGGAAGGGGTCCTACTGCCCCTGCCCCCAGCCTGCTCCCCACCCCGGATGTCCGCGTGCCGGGAGCCTCCAGCCTCCCTTCCGACACGGGAGGAGATCGACACCCTGGACCAAGCGTGTCACATAAGAACCGTGCCCCCGCGCCCTCTGTAAACACAGAATGTGCCCACTTCCCAGGAAGCCATCTGTGCACGGTGTCAGCACAAGACACAGCCAAGGACCAGAGGTGAAGACGGAGGGGGACAGGGGACAGTCCCAGGGGCTCGTACACCCCCACCTGCAAACTCTCACGCCCACGCCCCTGGACCGGCACGTGGCGGGGGCCACTCATCCAAACCCCTCACTTCCCAGATGGGCAGAAGGGCATCGATCTGGGCACCGGGGAGCCTCAGGGCACGGGCAGCACGGGGAGCCAGAGCGTCCCCCATCTTTCCACGTACTGGCAAAGCAGTGTGGTCTTGAAGGTCATGCCCAGCACCTCCCTTCTGGGCAGAGGGCTCACTGGCCCTCCTCCAGGTCCGACAGCCTCCACCCAGCCCCTTTACCCCGGCCTCCCCCATGACCCGGCTTCCCCAAGGAGCCTACATGCGGCCTGCCACCTCCCGGGTCCTCAGGAACGAATGAGCACACAAGTACACGAAGGAAGTGCCCGCCACCCCCCTGGCATCCCTGGTCAGCAGTGCAAACGAGACAGGATGAGGCCGGACAGGCTCTGCGAACGTCCTGTATCCACATCCAGGGGCATCTTGACCATGAGGCCCTTCATCCAGGCCTGGAGAGATGGAGGGAGGGAGGGAGGAAGAACCGTCAGCATCTTTCACTCTTGGCAAAGATGAACAACAGAGGTTTCAAAAGGAAGAGTGCTTCTTGGAGGAGGCGGCCTGGAGCCGCGCCCCGAATGCAGGGCACAGACGGGCTGGGTGCAGAGGGGAAGGTACGGTCTGATCCCGCATCTCTGCCGGGGCTCTTTGATACCACCTTCCCACTGCATTAACACCATTTTTATAAAGCTAATTCCCTCACACACACCTCCACTCCCGGGACACCTATATATCTTGCTCGCATCTATTTTGTATACACATAAAATGTATTTATCAATATCGTTTGTGGGTTTTTTTTTTCCTGGGATGGAATGCAAATTGCCTCTCCTACATAATGCAAATCCTTCAATCCACACAACTCAAATGAAAAGGACCTTGGTTGGCTGGTTCATCAATTTCGTTACAATGTCAGGACTGGCGCAGGGCCGCGTCCGCGGGGACGCTGGCTTGGACACAGCCTCTGCCCCGTCTGTCACCACCAGGAATGCTGCTATAAAGGCAGGTTCAATGGGTGTTTTCTTCCCTTCATGATTTCCCAACCCAGTGTCTCGGGCAGTTTGCTGAGGAGTCTGATTCCTGATCCGCCGTAATTGAATAATCAATTGCTCCTTCCTTAATAGCCGAATTTATTAAATGCAGAGTATATACAGCTGATCACTCAGGGAACTAATTTGCAAGTCAGAGCTTTTGAGGGATTGTTTAAAGAGAAGGTCCGTATGTTTCATAAATCTGGGATGTAGGGAAAGGACGGAGAACAGCAAGACAGGGAAATAAATTTTTCTGGCGTGATTTGCATTCAATAAATACAATCTCGCGCCTTGGCTGTGGCGGCCGTGGCGGACCAGTGGTGCATTTACGGATGAAGCACACGGTCTGCCTGGGCCAGAGCGAGGTGTGGTACATCGTGGCCCCCACAGGGCCCCGTCCGAGCTGCCCTGGGACTCAGCTCCTCCCGTCTTAGGAACCTCCAAATTCCACTTGAAGTCGTCTGCGTGGGAAATGCCAGCACCCACGGCCTTCAAGGGCCGGACCAAATGCCCGCCTTAAAAATGTAACGTTAGGGGCGCCTGGGTGGCTCAGTCGGTTAAGCGTCCGACTTCGGCTCAGGCCATGATCTCACGGTCCGTGGGTTCGAGTCCCGCGTCAGGCTCTGTGCTGACGGCTCGGAGCCTGGAGCCTGCAGCCTGCTTCCGATTCTGTGTCTCCCTCTCTCTCTGCTCCTCCCCCGTTCGTGCTCTGTCTCCCTCTGTCTCAAAAATAAATAAACGTTAAAAAATAAAAATAAAAATAAATGTAATGTTAGACAACACAGCGGGTCACATTTGCCAATTATGTGAAGTTATAAGGTGACAGAATGCAAGAGAACCCCCAGCTGGTCCCAGCACCTGTCACGGTGCCATGCAGAGGGCCATGGGCAATGAAGGGACGTTAGGCCGCTCTTCTGGAAGTTGGCTTTACCCAAATACGGTGCTGACAGATGCTAATAGGTGCCCCAAGGTAAACACACACACAAAGCAGAGTTCCATGACCAAATAAGTTTGGGAACACTCTGTTAATCAATTTCTTTACTACAGGACTTGTCAGAGCCTTTCAATGCTGCCAGGCAAGCTGAGGCTACGAGACACCCCTCCAGCCTCTCCTCTTCCCTTCCCCAACCCGGAACACTACCTGTTAGGAGACTCCAGACCCACTGCTCCCCGGATCTCGGCTTAGGGAATATGGCTGGACCTGGAAATCACCAGGGATCCACCTCGTGATGGCCTCTCCTTTCTGCGTGGGCCACAGCCAATGCCGGGCGAGCGCGGTCAGCACGGGCCGATTCCAAGCACAGCTCGAGCTCTCCGAGGAGGAAGGCACCAATGGCAGGGCCAAGCCAGGAAGCCCTCCCGGGCCCTGGGGGCAGGTCTGGGCAGCACACGGCTGACGTGAGCTCGGGGTTGGGGGACGTCACACGTGAGGCCAGCCTCTCCGGAGGGTGGGAAGTGCCCACGCTCATAAGTCCTGGTAAACCCTCGAAGGGCACAGAAATGAACAGTCAGCCCAGGGCTCCTCCGTTGAGAAGGTCATGCTCTGGATCAAGCAAGGGAGCCCCATCAGGGCCGGCCTGGCCGGGACACTGCCAACCCCACGGCCTCCTCCGTGGCATTCCTGGTGTGAGGGGTGCCGGACAAGCTCAGGGGCAGTGACCACACTCACAGTGACCCCACTGTGAGCAGGGCTGGGATGGGGGAGGGAGGCAGAGAGACAGGGGCTGTGGAAGCTCAGAGGTGGGGCCTGACCCAGGCATGTAACCCAGGGAGGCTTCCTGGAGGCCATGTCAAGGGCAGAGGTGAGAAGCCCAGGGCCCGGTTGAGGAGACGCAAAAGGAATTCTGGGGCAAGGTCTGTTACCTTGAGCTTTTTGCCAGGTGACCAGCCTGTCCTAATACACAGGGGCTCTGGGGCCTGACACCCGGTGCCCCTATTCCCACCGCACGCCCGGACATGGGAGCCCAGCCAGGCACAGGCTCGCAGATGTCACCTGGTCTAGTGCCCTGCTCTGCTCCAACCTTGCACAGCCCCAGTTCCTGCTCTAGCCACCTGTCCCCTGCACACACCACGGCCAAACCAAGCCACCTGTCACTTCCCCCAACCCCCACCCCACACTTGCTCTGTCATCGCCTCAGCAGGAAGTGCAGTGCCACACACGTCAAGGCTTCAAGGCCCTGCTGAAATGCCACCTCCTCTGCCTGGCCCCACTCTCTCCACCACCCTGTCTCCTCCCTCTGAGCGGGAGTGACCTCCCCTAAACCCTCCTGATTCTCCCTCTCTGTACCTCTCTTCGGGGTCAGAGTGCTTTTCTGTCTGGTTTGGGGTTGCCAGATTGGTGCACTGCCTCCAGAACAGCCCATGAGCATTCTGGGTGGTCATCAGCCTAGCACCCAGCCACCCACTTATCCATCCATCCACCCACCCACCCACCCATCCATCCATCCACCCACCCACCCATCCACTCATTCCACAAACACCTGCGGAAAACCCGCTGGGCTGGGACACAGTGGTGAAAGTCAAGCAGGCATGGGTGACATGGTTTCCTACCCTTGCTCCTCCCATCCTCACCCCAGGGGCAGGATCTCTGATCCTTTTCACAGAAGTGGACCGCGGGACCCAGAGAGGTGGAACTCCACCTGTCAGCCCTCAGGGTGCAAGTGGAAGGTTTGTTGAGTGACTGCTACACCAGCCCATCAGTCCATCCACTGACGGATCAGTCAAGGCGATCGGTTCCTTATAACTCTGGGAAGTGGGGCCTGGAGCCTCAGAGAGGAGGGCCGGGACGGGGGGAGGCACCTCCATGACCCGTGTGTGACAGAGCTCACACAGCCCTCCCAGAGCAGCCGTACAGAGGAAGAAAGCCAAGCTCCCGTGGGGCAGCCAGCTGCGAGGTCCTGGGGCAACCAGAGAGGTGACCCCTCTCCCCACCTCTCGGGGAGGGGCGGGAGGGGGCTAGGAGGCAGCAGCAATGCTTTTCCTCCAAACACCCCTCAACCCCCGTCAGCCCCAGCCGGGGCCCTCAGGGAAACCCCTGTCCCACCCGACAGGCTGGGTAGCGCACCGGTGACCACGCAGGTTTGGGAGGCATCTCCACCCGGGAGCAAAGCTCTGCCCCATCCTCAACGATTCAGAAGCTGGCTGTTCCTGAGTCGTGGGTCCCCGTCTGCAAAGTGGGGAAGAGACTATAAAGCCCAAGGGGGCGTGAGGACTGCAGGAGAGGACCGCCGGGAGCACTCCCGAAGTGGTGGGACAGGGACGCCTACGAACCCCTCCTCAGATGCCCCGGGGCTCTTGGAGCACCTCCCGGGGACCAAGGGATCAGCCTGGAGGACGGACGGGCCTGGGCGGGGCACCGGGGGCGAGAGGGCTCCAGGGACGGGCAGCGCGGGACCAATGCCCCATCTTCTCCCTGCTCCGCGGGCCAGAAACAGGGGCAGGAAAGCAAGCATAGCCCCCTCCAGGGCATGGAGCAGGGCGGAGGAGGGCCAGAGGGTCCGGGGTGGGCAGGCAGGGACAGTGACTCACATAAAGCAGAGATGACCAAAACCTCACAGGAGCCCCCAGCGTATCCAGCCCTTATTATCACCTCCTGGGGCAGGTGACAGACCCGAAGATCGGGATGGGGGGAGGGGCAGGGGGCTAAGAGACCTGTCCGAGGACACACTCCCTCCCTGTCGGTGAGGGCAGGACACCGACACAGGCCTCCCTGACTCTGGACAGTGCTGAGCCGCCCAGCTGCCTCCCCGCTCTTTCACGCAAGGTTCCTGCTGGTGGGGACTCCAGGCCCGGGACACGCGGGCCTGGCCTCCGGATTCGTCCATGGGCTAGGTTACTGCCATGTGTGAGGGCACAGGGAGCCCACTCCTTTGCATGAACGCACCTCTCTTGTCCTCTGGCCGGCTGCCGGGCCCCCGGGCCTGGAAGGACCGCGGCCAACGATGTGCACATTTCGTAATACCCAGCCCCACTCCACCCCACAGGCCCCAGATGCTAGAATACCGAAACCCGCCGTGTTCCAGAGGGACTGAGAAATTCACCAGCGAATGCCCCAGGGCCATAAATTAATGGCGACACCGTGAGATGGGTGACAGACCCAGCTGTCTCCATGGCACCCACGACACCCAGGTGTGCGGAACGCCAGAATGAGTGGCCGGGGCGGGTGCCCACGCTCTGCCAGGGAATGCTGAGTGGCAGGGTGACACGTGGGCACCCGTCAGGGACTAGCACCAAGCAAGGCTGACAAGGATCCCCTAGGTGAGGACACAGCACAGGCAGGGCTCTTCCCGATCCCCCTGCCCAGCTGCAGGTGCAGAGCCCTGGGAGGAAGCATCTGGCCGACCCGGAGGCCTCGGTGCCCACCACACGGAGGGCCGACTGGCCCCCTGGACATAACCATGGCCTCAGAACCAGGTGGGGTTCAAAACTCAGCTCGGCCACTTGCTCGCTGTGTGACTTGAGGCAAGTCACTTAGCCTCTCTGTGCCTCGGTTTCCCCCATCTGTGCCCACGGGCATATATAATGGCACCTGCCCCACCGAGATGGTGCGAGGACGAAGCGGGTCTGTTTGTCGTAAGGCCTGGCCCACGTTATCGAGGGGTGTCAGCCATCAGCAGTATCTTGCCCCCCAGCCTCTCGTAATCACAAGCGACGCAGAAAGAAGTCTGCTAGAAAGATGCCGTCGCTGGCGGTTCTCAGCCAGGACCAGGCATCCGCCAGCGTGGCATGCTTCTAGAGCAACAATCCTCAGCTTTCGCACTACTCACTTTCGACGTGGATAGTTCCTTGTTGTGGGGGGGCACGGTCAGATATTCAGGGGCACCCCTGGCCTCCGCACACTGGATGCCAAAAGCACTCCACTCCGCGCAATGACCGAAAACCACCCGCGATCGAGACCCCCCCTCCCTGATGTAGGTGGAAGAGGGACCTGTGTGTCTGTCTTCTGGGGGACAGAGGGAAAGGCAGGGAGGAGGGGGAGAGGAGGAGGGGAAGGGAGAGGGGGAGGGGAAGGGAGAGGGGGAGGGAGAGAGAAGGAGAGGAAGAGGAGGAGGGGGAGGGAGGGAGGAGGGGGGAGAGGAAGAAGGGAGAGGGGGAGGGAGAGAGAAGGAGGAAGAAGGGGGAACAGAGGAAAGAGATGGGGAGGGGACATCTGCCAGGACCACCTTTCCATTCTCAAAGGCCAAGTTCTCATCGTGCGGCCATTCTTTGGCCGGGGAGGGGGGAGTTCTCTGGTGGGGATGTGAAGGACTCTGATGTGGAGGGCGCTTGGCTTTGCCCTCGGACCAAGCATGGAAGGGATTGATCTGGGTGTCTTGCCTTATATAAACCGTTTATGTTAGCACAATTTTAAATTCATAGGAATGTTGCAAAGACAGCTGGGAAATTCCCATACACCCCACCCCAGTGTCCCGTTAACATCTCACACCCCAGGGTGTGTTCATCACCACTAATAAAGCAAGACAGATACCTTAATAGTCACGAAAGCCCACACTTGGTTTGATCTCCACGACTTCCCCTAATGTCCCCTCCCTGCCCGGGAGCCCGCCCAGGACGTCACGTGACGCTTTGTCCGCCCGTCTCCCGGCTCCTCGGGGCTGGGACGGTTCCTCAGACTTGCCGTGTTGTGACGATTTCTGCGACGGGTCCCGGCCAGGGGTTGTGTGCGAGGTCCCTCGGCCCGGACTCGTCTGATCGTCTCCCGTGCTTACACGGGGATCGCGGGTCCCCGGGAGGAAGACCAGGGTGGCGGAGTGCCCTCTCCTCGCGTCCCGTCAAGGGCACCCGCCGTCACCGGGATGCTGACCTTGACCCCCCGGCCGCGGCCGGGTTTGCCGGGCTGCCCCACCGCACGGCCCCCTCCCCGCCGTCCCGCGCTGCGCTCTTAGCGGGAGGTCACGGCGCTCGGCGCCCACCTGAGGACTGGGGAGGGGGCCCCCCTCCTTGGACAAGGAGAAGCGTCTACATACATCACTGGGGATTCTGCCCATGTAGGTTTGCCTCTTACCTGGTCTGGGTGTTTATGAGCTGAGTCCCTCAGGATGACCAGCCTGACCGAGTATCAACCCACCGCGCCCCACACCAGTGACCCCGAGTCACTCCTGACGAGGACAGAACACCACACAGCGGCTGAGCCACCTGGGGAAGAAATCGGACCCCGGGGCACCTGGGGGGCTCAGTCGGTTGAGCATCTGACTTCGGCTCAGGTCACAATCTTGTGGTTCGTGAGTTCGAGCCCCATGTTGGGCTCTGTGCTGACAGCTTGGAGCCTGCTGGGGATTCTGTGTGTGTGTGTGTGTGTGTGTGTGTGTGTGTGTGTCCCTCCCCTACTCGCATTCTCTCTCTCTCTCTCTCTCTCTCTCTCTCTCTCTCTCAATAACAAACATTAAAAAAAGAAAGAAGTTGGACATCATGACCCTCAGCCATAGCCCAGCACTGTCCATGCCCTCTGACCCCAACTGTCCCTGCCCCCCTGTCCACGCCCTGCTGTGGCACCTGTCACATCGTCTGGGAGGGAGCTGGTGGTGTCCTCACCCAGAGTCCCCAACAAATGGGAACTCGCTCCTGCTTCCCCCGGTTTCCTCAGCCTCCAGCGCTCAGTGGGGGCTCAGCACACGCCCAGGGAATAAAGGAATTCAGGAAAGGTGGTCTTTGCGAGCCCCAAGGTCCGGGGCTCCTGCAGGCAAAGGGTCCTCTCCTCCGTAGCTCGTCCGGCCCAGCTCTGGAAGGTGCTCCAGACCGCTGGGGAGGACTGGACAGCCCAGGGCCACTGCCCGTGCCAGTGGAACGTACCAGTTCCAGGGGGCAGCACACAGGGCCCTCACCCCCAGAGCAGTCCCTCCGCAGCCCAAGGCCCACACGTCTTCGGCTCGCCTGTGGGCAGGGTCCCCGGGGGCAGGCAGTAGGATTTGGGGGGGTGGGTAATGAGAGTGGCTGGGGAAAGCTCACAGAGCAGGAAGGTCGTGGGCTTTGCTGTTTAAATGCTTAATTAGAGTCAGGACCCCCTCAGTCTTCCAGGTGCCTCTGGGGCTCGGAAAAAACCCAGCCACGGGGGTCTGAGCCCAGCTGGCTGAGTCCAGGCAGCACAGGGGGCCCACGCTGGGATCTTCCCCCCCCCCCCGAATGCTGGCGCGAAAGTGGGCCCAGCCACCCCCTATCGAGGCTCCATCTGGGAAACGGATAAAAATGGCCCAGGATCTGCTGGGGGGGATTTTCCGTTCCAGGATCTGCTGGGGGGGATTTTCCGTTCCGCTGTCTCCAAAATTGCAAACTGAAATGCTGTAACTACTTTGGGTTGCCCCCCTTGAAGCAGCAGGCTGGCTGGCGGTTCGTGTCTATCATGAAGCTTAGAAGACTTGTCTAGTTGGGGTTTAGTGGGAGCAGGGCCATCCGTTCCTGCAGGGACCCCCGTTTGTGCCTGTCGTCGGTGCGATCACGAATCCCCCGCCCCCCGTCACCCCGTCCTTTCTCAGAAGTGTCCCGGTCCAGCCGGCATGCTGTGCGGTCACTGCACTTCACGAACATGGGAGCCACAGAGACACTGGGGGAAATCTTTAGAGCCCTGGGGTTTGCTTTTTCAAAAGTACAAATCAATTTTATTGGTGTTTTCATTCTAAAAGCAATACATGTTCAGTGAAAAAGCTCCCCCAAGGGAGGACTATTTTCCAAAGGAAGGGGGGGTGACGAATGCCCTCCTGACCCAGACCCACAGGTGCCTGCACCCCGAGCCACAGCGCCCTTGGTCCCCGCCCCGCCTCCCAGGCCTTCCGGCGTGCTTCCTGTCTCCCAGATCCTTGAGCTGCCCACCGTTTCCTACCTCAGGGCCTTTGCCGAGCAGTGCCCTCTGCCTGGAAGGCCCTTGTCCCTCCGGCCCTGCGGCCTCAGGCCTCACCTGGCCCCCCCCCAAGCCCCCACCCCCAGCCGCCCCACCTGACCCACCCCCACCTCCCCCAGAGCGGTTCTCAAATAGGCCCAGCACCTCTCAAACGAATTCACAGCACATTCCCAGGTGATGCCAACCCCACTTTGAGAACCACGGCCTGGAAAGCTTTCCCGCTCCCTCCCCACCTCCGTCCCGAAACAGAGGAGGCCCCGTGATGGGGCTCAAGGCCCCGCACCCCTCCACTCTGCCAGACCCCAGCAGCAGCTCGCCAGGGCCCAAGGGCTCTGTGTGGCCCGGGTTGTGCCTTTTCAGGACCAGGCATGGTGCCGGGCACTGGGGGGGGGGGGGGGGGTGGGGTCAGCAAATACCCGCAGACCCGAGCAGGTACCGTGACAGCACTTCTCAGCACGGTTCCACGAGGATGGACCAGGGGTGACAGGAAGGGTCCTGCCCTCACAGGAGACAGAGCATTCAGTTGAAATAAGCAGTTTCTTTACAGGACTTCTCAGGGCCTTCAGTGGCCAGTGGACCCTGAATATCTCAAAGGGGCCACAGGACACAACCCCCACACGTGCGTGAGCAAGGATCCCGTTTGACAAAGAGCAGCTGGCGGGATTCTCGTCCCAAGGAACCCTGTGCTTGCAGGGCTCAGGGTACACATTCAACTCACTCACACACACTCTCACACACTCTGACACGCACAGAAACACAATTTTACCTACAAGAACAAAGCTGTCCCAGCTGCCGAGGACCAGCAGCGCCCCAGGCGTGTTCCCCGCACAGAGAGCCCCCCCCCCGCCTCCGGGCTGCATCAGAGCATATCCCCTGGGGGGTCAGTTTCACCACCGGAAACAATTACGACAAGTGAGGGGGGACAATGTTCTTGGCTTCACAGGCCCCACCGTGCCCGAGAACCAGGCTGGCCGTGCCGTCTGTCAGCTCAGGGAAACGGGTCCCCAGAGGGCGCGTGCCCCCCACCCCGTCCTTGCCCTCCTCATCAGCGGCTGGCTGCGGAGGCAGCCAGGGGGGACCTTCCCGGATGCGTTCAGGCTTAGGGGGGCTTATACCGGGCTCACGACCGGAGCCCAGGCCCGGAGCCCGGGCGCACACAGCCTCGGGGGCCTCGGAGGCTTGGCAACAGGCTAATCTGCACACCTGCCCCCCAAACCTTTCCCGTTGCACACATGGGAAACTGAGGCCCAAATGTCTCACGACGTGAGGGGCATCACGGCCGCATCCCTATAGGGCCTACTACAGAGACTTCCACCTGCCAGGGGCCCATCGACGCCAGCCGGCTGGCCCTCCCTGTGGCCCCAGTGCCCACACCCTCCACAGGGGCTCGAGAGGTGGTCATCTGTGGTGAGCCAGCAACTGGACAAGGCAAAGTCCTTGTCCCCCAACCCACCCTCTATACTGTTAATATAGGTGTGCACGCTTCTTTAAAAACAACAACAACAACAACACTGGTTTATTCAATTCCCTAGGAAAATTTTAGGATGACTTTTCACAGAACAAATTCCTGCACTTAGCAGATCCCAGAGACAGAGCAAGAGAAAAGGACAGAGTTCAGAACACATTGTTTGAGCCCCTGGATCAAGCCATGCCTGAAGCTGGAGTTCTATCCCTGTAATCTTCCATCGTATAAAATCACACGTACCTTTTTTTTTCTTATGCTAGTTCCAACTGGACTTCTGTCATCTGAAAATGATAGGATATTCCCCTAATGTACCCATTTCACAGATGAAGAAACTGAGGCCTAAAGAGCTCTGTGTGGGGGGGGGGGGGGG
>NW_024412376.1:164887648-164901154 GCF_014898765.1 Herpailurus yagouaroundi | reverse complement strand
GCAGGAACAAGGACCCTGCGCGACCCTGCTCCAGCGTCCTCACCAGTATTCCGCACCACCTGCGGTGGCCGGCTCTCAGCCAAGCAGCCAGCCAGCCCCGGTGCCATGCCGGGTCGGGCAACAAGTCCACATAAAAAGGCCCCGTTCTTTTTGCCCTCGGGGAAAGCCTGAACTCCTCTTATTAGGAGGCCGAGCAAAAGGAAACCGTGTTCTTGCCAGACACACGTCAACTTCAAAACAGCGCAACTACAGATGCGACGACACCGTGCCCAGATGTTTCTTGGCCTTGCCTCTGTATATACCCTGACACCACACACCCCTCAAATACATGAAAGACCTCGGGCCGGCTGCTTCCTTCTGTCTGTATTTCATACACAAATATCCCCAACATCTGCCTCCCGGCCGGGGACACCTGCAAAATATCAGGGGACATTTGGAAGATAATTATTCCATGGGTTCCAAAGATATGTCTCGAGGACATAAATCTTGGGAAGTCTCTATGGAAACCCGCAAAAATGCGTGTTGTTTTTATTAACACTCACAACAAAATGTCTCTGGAATCAGCCGGCTTCCTTGAAACGGCACCAGAAGAACCAGCGTGGTCCCCATTAAAGCGGATCTGTGGGGTTTTTTTAATTACGGATGGAGCAGCCTACAGAAAAGAAACCTTCAAAGTCAGGGAGGCCCAGGTGATGGGATAATTGCTGGGTTAGAACAGACCTTCACCCCCTTTCTTATATAAGACGCGTTCTTGCCTGAGCCTGCCGAGGGCCGCCCTGCGCACGGGGGCCCTGCTCGGGGACGTGCAGGAGACCTGTCAGGTGATTAATGCAGCTCTTACCGGAGAGGAGGGATCTGAAGGCTCCAGAATCTTGTCGTTGTTTACACACATCTCACTGCAGCGGGAAGGGAGTCCTGGGTTCGAATCCGGATCCCCCCCACCCGCTCCCTGCGAGGCCCTGAGCAAGACACTTCCCCTCCCCACCTTCACTTCCTCACCCGTAAAATGGGAACATAGCAGCACCTGTCTCCCAGGATCCCTCGAGGCTTCGAGGAGCTGAAGAGCCCTTGCGGGAGCCTCTGGGACACGGTCAGCTTTCACAAACGGTGGCTGAAGGGTATCAGGGATGACCACAGACTCACGTCCCTCCCGTCGAGAGGCGGGAGTTCTGTGCCCTCCTCTGAACCCGGGCCGATCTGTGACTTCTCTGACCAGGGGGTACGGCGGACGTGACCCCGTGCTGGCGTCTGGTCCAGGTCTCAGAAGGCCGGCGGCTTCCACTGTTGGTGTGGAGGGAGCTCGCACCGCACGCAGAGAGCGAGGCACCGGTCAGCCCCACGCCCGTCCGGCCGGTCCGGCCCGGGAGGCGAGAAGCCGTCGTCCCCGACGTCCAGCCCAGCCGAGCCTTGAGACGACTCCGGCCCCAGCACCCTCTGACTGCAGGCAAGCGGGAACCCGCGCGACCATGAGCGATGCTCTAAGCTTCAAGCCCCTAAGCCTCGGACGGCTCGTCACTGCGGCGTTATCCCAATATCCTAATAAACCCCCTCCTCCCACACCCCGCTCCCAACACGACTGCCAGCAAAACCCAAGGGACCCAAGAAGTCGGGGAAGAGGGGCCGTCAAGCCTCCAGCCCCCTGGTGGAGACGCGGCCCTCAGGGCCTCCCCCACCCAACCCCGCCACTCCACGGCCTGGCCTGACGCTGGCCGCCAGGGAGACTCTCCATCCCTGTCACTTCCGCCGTCTCTGCAGGGGACGAGGTGGTTTTGCCAAACTCTGACTGAAGCGTGAGGCTTCAAATGTTATAAATATCACGGAAGAATTGTCTGCCCGGAAAGAGGAATCAAATTAAATAAAGGACGGGGGGCCTCTGAAAGTCAACTGGTCGAGTCCAGTCCTCTGCTAGATGAGAAAACAGGACAGGACAAGCCAGGTGTCCGCCCGGGGCCACACAGCTAGCGACGCTGATCGTGGCCACCACTTACGAGATGCCACCTGCCTGCCTGGCACCCTGGAGTGCCGTCTTTCATTGCCACGCGAAATCGCTGAGGAAAGGTCACCCCTTTTGCACGGGCGTGGAACTGAAGGCCCAGAGCGGTCAAGTAACGTGCACAAGGTCCCACAGCTGGGCCACAACACCTGCTGCTGGGACTGTGAAGCCTGCAGAGCCCCACTCTGGCCTGTATGTTACCCGGATGAGGCTCGGGCTGCAAGCTCACCGGAGGGCATGGGGTGCTCCCCAACCGGCAGAAACTCCTCCACGCACTGCCTCCCGTCCAGTCCTACCGCGGCCCGTGCGGTCCCAGCGTCGCCCCCACTTACACACAGCCTCCTGGGCTCGGGGAGGCTCAGGACCCTGCAGCCACTGACAGAGAGCTGGCGTTGGAGCCCGGGCCTGGGGGCGCCTCTCCCTGAGCCCGTGGCCCCCAACTACACGGAAGCTGGGGCTCAGTAGCCAGGTCTCCCGACACCCCTGCACGGGCTCCCCCTTCCTTATGAGGCCTCTTCATGTGGCACAGGGACTGAGCAGTTCACTTTTAGGTGACTGGGGTGGGGGCCCGCGGATACAGGACGCAATCGTGTCCCCCTGGGATACGGCAGGTTCTAGTTCCGAGAATAAGAGCCGTCAACAGCGCGTACGAGGCATTCTCTCAGGCCGCCGTCCTCGACCCCTCGGCAGTCCGGCGGCGGGGGGGGGGGGGGTCCCCGCTGACGTCACGGGCACCTCCAACTTTAAGATGAGGACGCTGAGGCCCAGCAGAGGAGGAACGCTGGCCGTGACCCCTGGCCGGCCGTAGGGGGCAAGGCCAGTCCTTGGCCCGGACCTGGCGCCCGGGCCTCTGGGCCTTGGCTTGTCCGCACAGAGAGACGGCGGCCTCGCCAGCCCCCCACACTCTCTCTGCTCACGCCCCAAATCCCCCACAGAAAACAGATAGGAAGCATCTCCGTGAAGACTAAGGAACTGGCTTCCTCGTTCCTTTTTACGACGCCGTTGAGGGCCGGCCAAACAACCCCAGCGCTTCGTGGGTGGAATGGTTCTCATCGCATTTTAAAGGAACGTTTCGGTGCAAACATCGCATTGTTTATTCATTACCATAATTTTCTTTTCTAAGTATTCCACTGAAAATCAGATCATGGATTTCATTACCCAGAAACATTAAAGCTCCCCGTAAACGCAAAAAGCACTGAGACAGAGAAGTCTGCTTAGGTGTGTAATTCTTACTCAGCCACAGCGGGCTCCGTGGGGAGAGACCGGCAGGAAGAAGCCTTCATGCTTCCACGTCCGGGCCACACAGCCCCCCACGGCTGAACCCCGCTGGCCCGGCGCCTTCAAGACAAGTGCGAACCGAACTGGGGGCGGGGCGGGCACGCCGCCCCCCTTGCCGGACATCCCCGGCTTTCGGAGCAAGGTTCTTGCCAGGGTTTGTTCGGCACACGCGTCCTGGGCGCCGGCTACGTGGCTCCGCGTCCCGTGGAGAAGGCAGGGACGGGGGCGACCAGAGCAGGCTCCCTGGAGCAAGAGGGCAGAGCCTGGAGGGGCGGGGGGGTCCTGCCTGCAGGGACGGTGGGGTAGGAGGTGGAAGGAATGCCAGATGCTCACTGTGGTGGCCTCGGGGGCGCTCAGTGTGCAAGCCCCACACGCCCACGCTGGAGGCACAGGGTGGCACCACATCTCTCAGAGGGAGGCAAGGCGCCCCCCCGGCCCTGAGGAGCCCTGGCCCGCGTGTGCACAGCCCTGTCCCCAGGCACCAACACCTTGGCATCAGGCCACTGATGGGGCCCGCGGACTCACTTTCTAATGACACCCCAGAGGGACCCAGAAGTACTTAGAGTAGCAGAGAGGAAAGAGCAGGGTGCTACCCATGACCTTTGACCACTGGACCCTGAAATCTAGGGACTGGACACAGAATGCAGGTGAGAGGACAGGAAGGGGTGGGGATTTCCTGAACTGATGTGGCCAGGAGCCTGGAACACAGATCCGGGTGTGTGCGCGTGCTGGGGCGTTATCTCGGCATTTTCCGCATGGCTGTGGCTGCTATCTGGATACGCCCAGGACTCAGACTACACAGTGTGGAACCCTAACTTTCGGGGAGTCGTTGTCGACCCCAGGGATTCGGCACAAACCCTGACTGACAGAGCCAGGCAGGAGGTAACGTGCGTGTCGGCCGCGAGGTCCGAGGTCCACGTTCCATCCGCCCGCTGGAGCCTCCCAGCCCACGTCTAGAAAAGTCAGGCTGGGTCGGTGCCCTGGGCCTCTAACACCACCTCTAGGGGAGTCCCCTCACTCCATCAGGGCTCGCCTCCCTCCTCCGTGACACGGGACAGGGATGCCGCCACCCGGCCCCTCTGGGCAGGTGCCTGCCCGCCGGCCGTCGGGAGGTGCGTCCACCTCCCGGGTCACATGGCACGAAGGCAGAACACTGCACTTCTCAGAGCATGCACACGCACCATCCACTGTGGCCGTCACCCCCTCTGCCGGACAAAGCGGGAGTCCCAGATGCAGCAGGACTCGAACCCTGGTCTCTCGGACCCTGAGGGTGGCCTCTCTCTCCGTGGCATCGCTGGACTCTTCTGGAACCCTGATACTGAGGATCCCTGGGGGCAGACCGGAAGCAAGGCTGACTGTGGCCAAACTGGGCCTCAGTGTCCTGCCTTCGACAGGCCCAGGGCCCTGGCGGGGTCGCCCAGGGACACGGGTCTCCCCAGTAGTCAGAGGTCACAAACTGGGGCCCACAGGCCAAATTGGACCCACCGCTGGCTTATGTTTGGCCAATACAAGGTCTTAACGTGTTACATTTGGCTTTGAAATCTTCGGGCAGGGCCTGTTCTGTCCAGTTTGGCCCCTCCCCTCCCCTCGAGCCCATCACTGAGTCTCATCACCCGCCTGGCCCCTGCCAGCATCTCATGGGCAAGGGCTCCAGTCCTTCAGGAGCCGGGGAACCAGGAGGCCACAGCGCCACTGCAGCTGGCCGAAGCGCCTTTCTCCCTAATGTGCTGCTGGGTGGTTTCACTTTGCACTTATCGCTCAGGGGACAGGGAGGTCCCTCTGTATCCTCTACACATCTTCCAGGCCAGGGAAGACACCCTGACCATGTCCTGAGTTCAAGTCCTGGCTCCACCACTTACCATTTGCAAGTTTCAGCAAGTGGGCCTCGGTTTCCACATCTGTAAAATGGGCACAGTACTAGTTCCTGTTGCTTTAAGTTGCTATGAAAATAAATGAGCCCATGCTTCTGTTGTTCCTAGATTCGCACTTGGCACAGAGGAAGTACCAGGTAAGCGTCCTCTGACCCTCTGGTGTTTGTGGTAATACCGCACCGGGACGCATGTCCCAGCAGAGCAGGGTCTTTGTAACTTGCACCTCGGGATCTCAGGAAGGCCTCTGTGGTTGCCCCAGCCCTTCCTGACGTCCATGTAATCTGGACTGTGTGACCCTGACTTGGGGCCTCACCTCTTAGCGCCTCAGCCTCTCCGTCAGTAAGTGGGGGGCATCTCTTCTCCCCGAGCAGCCTGAGGACTAGATGAGATGTTACGTCAATGTTTACGGGCCTGTGCTGAGCTTACAAGTGGGAATCAGAGCACGTTTCCCGGGTGACTTTCCAAAGTCTTTGTTAAAAAAAAGAGCCGGTTTATAATGAGGAACTTGAAGCCCCCCGCACCCCTTTGAGCCCCCGGTGGCTTGCCAGGAATGTCTCAGGGAGGTCCTTGGTCTTGGTCAAGGCCAAGAGGCTCAACCACACCTGGGCGGGAACAGCAGGGCCCGAGGTCAAGGCTGGGCTCTCCCCAGCCCTGGTGGGCACCAGAGACTCGGAGCCAGGCTGACCAGCCCATGCCGGGCATCAGGGACTCAGAACTAGGCTGACCAGCCCATGATGCAGAGGCATCTGGTCCGCTTCCTGCCACCCCACTGGCGCTCTCAAAAACACATCAGAGTCTCTTGAACTCATTATCCTCCTCGATTATAGTCTCCCAGGTCCCTGTAACAGGTTCCATACATGGTTGGGCCCTGTGCCGGGGAGCTCAGTGGGCACTGCTCTGGCCCCCCGACTTCCAGAATGAGTCGCGGATTTCTAGAGCAGACTGGACGCCCTCCAGAGACAGCACCCTCTCCAGGCCACCCGCCTCGGATCGCTCGGCCCACCAAGCTCCAGGGTTCCCCCAGAGGCGGAGAAAGCCTGAGCCTCATCTTTTTTTGCTGCCAAATGTGTAACCCAGTGGTCTTTGGATGCGTCCTCCATGGCAACTGAAGGAAAACATCCATGGGAGACGCCATCGCAGGAAGCCGGGGGCTCACTACTCTCTGGGAGTTGAGGACACCCTCAGAAAGGAGGGCTTGGGAGCCCACAGGGGCCGTGGGCTGCAGGCAGACGGTGAGGTCACCCCAAAATTCCCTGAGCTCCTAGGGGGCCCTAAGGGACTCCCCATCTCAAAGATGGGTCGCTTCCAAGCAGAATCCCAGCCCCAGGCCTGGCCCCGGGGCCCCGTGGCCTCCTCCCCGGCACCTTCCATGCGCCCCCACATGGCTGCCTGGCTCAGAGCCTGTCCTCTGGCCTCCACACAGCTCCCAGGCCTCTCTCGACCCCACAGGCTGGCGCCCGGACCCTCCCACCCGTGAGACCGCTATCCCACACCCTCCTGTGCCCAGAAAATGCTGGAGCCCACGTGCAGGCCACACACAGGCTGCCGGTTCCTGTTGAACTGACAGGGGTTGCGAATGGTTTCTGAAAGGCAAGAAGAGAACATTCTGGGCCACCCTTCGCCCAGTTTCAGATGGGAAAGTCTGTGCGGTCTCCGAGTAAGTGCCTTTCGGGGATCTGAACTAAACGGCTTCGTACACGTCATCCGTGACAGCGAAAGCGGGACGCTGTCACACAGCCGCGGTGGCAATAACCGCTACTAACAGTCGGCTCATTATTTATCGACTACCTGCCGAGCGCACGCTCTGGGTGCCGAACGCCGCCAGCCCCACCGCGTACATCACCTCCCTTAGCCCTCGGCACCGGGAGCCGCTGTGACCGACCGTGACAGGGGACTCGCTGTCTCCGAGCATCCGTTTCCGCATCTGTAAAGTCGAGGGGTCCTGACCCGGGCCCCCTCCCCCCGCCCTGGCTAGGACATCCGTCTCCACCCGGCACAGGGTCAGCCGCTCAGGCCAGCCCGGGACCTCCGAGCACTTGTGTCCCACCTGCTCTGGGCACGGCGTCGGGGGGGGGGGGGGGGGGATACCGCCAATCACCGCCACAACAGCGGCCCCCGCTGTTTGCAGCCAGGCGCTCAGGCACGCTGCGCGCGTGCGAAACCCTCACCACAACTGAGGGGAGCTGCTGACACCCTTCCCGCTTTCCAGATGGAGAAACAGAGGCTCAGGGGGGTAAACCGAGGCCCCGCACAGGGGGGAGAGCCACAGCTGAATCCAGGTCTTTCTGAGTCCAAAGCCTGAGTTATTTCAGAGGGAATGAAATCAGACAGAGATCACGATGGCTCTACACCCAAAATCTCCCATCAGTCCCCGATCAGGTGCTGAAGGAGCCCCAGGCCCCCTTAGAATGCTTATTACCGCGTCCTAAGGGGCCAGAAGAGACGGGATTCCAGGCTCCTGCAGAATTAGAGGGAGGGGGTCAGGTCCAGCCTCCTGCCCTGATTCCCACCGCCCGCACCTCTTTGCATGCTCCGGGGCCCCCCTGCATCCCTGTCCACACCGGCTGGAGCCTGTGTTCCCTGGGGCCCAGGGCAACAGCCATCTTGGGCTCCCGCGGCTGCCTCCTCCCCTGCCCCACTTCCCTCCCAGTTGGCCAAGAAGGAGCCACTTCCCACTGGCTGGGCTCGGTGTCCCCGGACCTGCTGACTTGCATATTAAGGCACACGGGTTCCCCCACCGACATTCTGGAAACCTTCCGCTCCGCAGAACAAAATCGGCCGGAGGGGCCCGTTTGGGCTGCAAGTGCATCTCCTGATTGCCTAAAAAGGATCGCCCCTCATTGTTTCAGCAAGGGTTTGGAGGGGGCCCGAGCGGGAGTGGGCGGGCCTTCCCGGGGCCCACAGTCCCGGGGCGGGGGGGGGGCTCGCTGGGGCCCTGGGTGCTCAGAACCAGGGATACGGTGTGCCTGCGTCATGCCTTTCTCCCCCACTCCGAGAACGCAGGGGCCTGAAAAGGGCCTTGGGAGGCCTGCTGGGCACCCTGCACTTGACATGCAGCAGCAGGCGGCCCGCCGGGGGCAGGGGAGAACCGCCAGGACGGCGTGCCAAGTGTGGAATGTCATCAGCTCCGAGAGGAACAGCGTGGTGTCGAGGCAGACGGGCCGGCGGCAGGGAGAGACCAGGCGGCCGCGTCCAGTCTTCACGCACGCATCTCGAGAATGATCTTGGAGATGAATCACGGTGTGGGTTAGCGCCTGGGCTTAGAAAAACACTCATTCCCCCCCCCCCCCCCCACGCCCCCCTCCGCGGGGGTGGGGGGGTTTCAGCCAAGCTGGGGCCTCGCGGGCTCCGGTGGAGAGCTGGCGGGAGGTGGGGGAGGCCAGGTGCCCGGGGCGGGGGCGATGTGGGGGGAGGGGGCGGGAGGACGGCGTCCCTCATTCCTGGCACAGCCGCCCTCTTCCCAGGTGCTTCGAAAACGGGCACTCTCCCTTCTGCTCTGTGCGGGAAAGGCAGGAGCCGGTCAGGGATAGAGGCCGAGAGGCCAGCAGGGCAGGGAGGTGACGAATCAACCCCGAAGAAAGAGGAGTGTTTTCCTCCTGGCCCACCGGGTCCACCCCAGCCCCCAGAAGCCCATCGCACGGTCCGCTTCCTGTGCGCCCGTGAAAGGGGAGTGCGTCAGAAGACGGGGAGCATGCGGGAGGCCTGGGCCTGCTACTCTGGGGGTGCTAACGCAGCAGGCTTCCCGCTGTCCCTACTGAGGCCCCACCTGCCTGACGGCATCTGTGAACTTGACGTCCAGAGGGTTCCCACCACCCGAACTGATCAGAGCGGCTCACGGGGCCTCAGCTCTGTGCACAGACAGTGTGCTCTGTGCTGGCACCCACCTTCCTCCTGGGAGTCGGAAGTTTTGGAAAGTTCCGGGCAGAAGGGACCCATGTGGCCAGCCCCCAGCAAATACCTGGGACACCAAGTCTCAGTGGGCTTTCCTGGGGGGCATTTCACGCGGTGTTATAACCAGATGTGACCACTCCAGGAGATGACCCTGGGAACCCGCAGCCGCCTTTCTCCAGACTCCACCCCACACACCTCTTCCCTTTGCGTTGTGGCCTTCCCTGCAGTAAATCCAGAACAGGACTACGTGCCCAGGCCCATGAGTCATCCTAGGGAGCCGCCAAACCTCGGGGGGGGGGGGGGGGGGTCTCGGGGACCCTTTCTCTGGACCCTACTCCCCCAGGTAGAGCTAGCAAGTGGGGAGGACGGCTGGGGTTTCCTTCCTCCTGGCCCCACCTTCGCCCAAATCCAAGACCTACATCCAAAATCTGGCTTCTGCCAATTTCTACAGCTCAGGGAGCAGCCTGAGTGCTGGTGAGATCAGAACATTCTATATGATGGCCAAGAGTGCAATTCTCCAGAACTTGTGCACGAGGGTGAGCAAGTCGAGGGGGGGGGGGCCCTGGCAGGCTGATTCCAGGCCCCCTCCCACATGAGAGAAAATCCCTAGGGAGCATGCCCAGAGCTCCAAATTCAAGGTTGGGAACCCCAGAGACAGCCCTCCAGAACCACCAGCATGGACTGCAGCCCACCTGCTCCTGGGCTCCCTGGGAGCATCCCATCCGGCCAATATTTTCCAGGCACCGGGATGTGGGGGTGACAATCGGCTGGGCACACAGACACATTCACAGCTACGTCTGGGACCAGGTCCACCAAGTGCCACCTGACATTCTGGGGGGAAAAAACAAGAAGTGGAATCTGGAGTGGGGAGGGGGAGGCATTGTGTCTGGGTGGCCAGGGAAAGCCTTTTACAAGAGTAGGCATTTGCACTGGGTCTTGAAGTAGGAGTAGGCTTTAGAAATCAGGGTGGAGGGGGCAAAATTCATCCCGGGAGAGAGAGCAAAGGATGGGGAAGCCCAGTTGGCTGGCTGGGGTGGAGAGGAAAGCCAGACCGGGGCCAGCGGGTCAGGACAACGCACGAGGAGCTGAAGATTCAGGGGTTGATTCAGAAGGCAATGGAGCCTCCAAGGTTTCAGAGCAGAGCATCCAGACAACCCTCATTCAGCCATTTCCTCAAGGACAAGCCTGACTCTGGCTCCCCATAGAGGGTGGGCGGAGAACCTGGCTGAACCAATATGGCGGCCAGGCGGGTCTGGCTCCCCATAGAGGGTGGGCGGAGAGCCTGGCTCAACCAATATGGCGGCCAGGCGGGTCTGGGAGGCTAAAGCCCAACAGGAGATATAGCCACCGAGAGAGACATCCCCAGTAGGTAACCTCCTCATCGACCGAAGTGGCAGTCCCTCCCTCGTGCCTCTGCTCTTAAGCTGCACTGGGCTACAGCCAGAGAGTCTCTGGCCATGTTTGCGTGCCCGTCACCTGGCACAGAGAAGACGCTTGGCTTCTGTCAACTGAAGGACCAAACAGCCAAGGGTGAGCATCCCAAAATAACCGATGTGGCCCACACACTCAGAAAGACCTCCATCCACCTCTCCGCCCCTCACGGCACTCTCGGCAAGGCGCCCTGGAGTATTCAGACGGGTGCATCCCAGTGACGAACGGAGGACCAAATAGAGCCAGAGCAAGTGAGGAAACAGTAGGAGGCAGCACCAAGGGCTGTGACTTTCAGACTCTCTGGCAAATCGCCTCCTCTGATCAGACCTCTCACGCCAGCAAAGGCAGGGAAGGAGGTGTCTGGGTGGTCACCGCCGTGGCCCCAGAGCCGTCACGGCGTCTGATGTACAAGAGGGGCTCACAAAACGTGTGTTGACTGCAACACCGAGTGCGTGACCGGTACAGGGCCCAGCCCCTCGCTCCCATGTCGAGGTGCGGAAAGTGAGCATGAACGCGGCCTGGCCCAGGACCACCCAGAGAGTTCGTGGTAGACCAGACGACATTCTGAGCCGGCCGCCCTGGCCACTGTCTGGTACCTTCTCCACAGTGCCGACCAGGGTCCCGGGGGGACATGGAGAACGGCAAGGCCTGGACAGAGGGGAGAAGCTAGAACCTTCCAAAAGTGGGTGCTCTCGGCCCACCGGCCAAGCTCCCACGGGCCCCCCCACCCGCCTCGCGGCAGGACCTCTAGAATGATCTTTGAGGCTGACGAGCAAAGGGCAAGGGACGGCAAGGATGGGCACTCAGAGGTCCGTGAGGGGTCACTCTGCCTCCCTGGTTCCAGCCACAGTAAATAGTAAACACAGCCACAACTGTCGCCCCCATCACATCAGAGAAGAGAGGTGACGTGGGGCCGTTCTACAAGGAGCCACGGTCCCAGGCTGCAGACTTAGCAAATGAGACTACAGACCCACTGTTGGATTTCAGATAAACAACAGATTACTCGGATCGTTTCTCGGAAGAAGTATGTCCCAGGCAACACTTGAATGTGAAGTTCAAATACACAGCAGATAATCTTTAGTATAAGTATATCCCACATGTTACCTGGGCCACACTTAGATTACAAAAAAGCATTCGTTGTTTACTTGACATTAACATTTCGCTGAGCATCCTGTATTTTACCCGGCGACCCCAACCGAGGTCAATCTGCCGGCCACTGTCCACAGGGCCGCACACAGTCACCATCCTGACCATCCTCCCTGCCTCGGCAGGAGAAGTCTATCAGTCATAGCTTCGGGATTCTAACAGGACCCAGGCTGAGAAGGTAAGGCCGCTTCAAAGGGCAGGGCCTTCGTCACGCACCGTGGTCCAGCCCCGGAGAAAGCAGCAGGACAGAGCGGGGGCAGGGCTCAGTGCTTCCGACCTCTGCTCCGCTCTGACCTCGAGAACCAGTAAGGGAGCAGTGATCTGGCAGAATCAGGAGCAGATAATCGCTTCTAATTACCATCACTCCAGCCTCTGTGCTCCCCAGCAAATTAGAGTATATCTTTCATTGCAGCTGACACCCTGGATGGCGTCGCGTTGGGCATGAAACAAATTATGAATCCCCAGGAAGGGCTCCTCACGGTAATTTGCTGGTAAAACATTTTTGCAGAAGTAAAACCCGATTAGAAGGAACGGCTCCTCCAGAGCAGGGGGAATGTTGGTGCTGCTGTTGGGGCCCCAGTGCTGGGGCCCAGGGCCCAGGGCCAGGGACGCAGAAGCCTACCGTCCCGCCAAGAACGACAATGCATGGACATGCCTAAATACACTCAGTCTGCGCACCCAGTGCTTTGCTCTTGGCTTTACCTCGAGCTCACCGTGACGTCCCCCTCCTGCACCGCTCGCCACAACCCTACGGCACTGGGATCCTTCTCACAGCCCACCTGTCCAGGCCCCACACCCGGGAGGGGCTGGAGCTAAAGTCAGAACCCACTCCCACAGCGAGGAGACCAGGCTCCTTTCTCAACGTGCTTCCTGCCCACAGGTGAGGCAACCAATATGGCGGCCCTTGGGCCCAATGACCCAAGAAAGAGCGTCTGTCTTCCCAAAGCAGTCCAACGAGGCGGATTAAGGGAGCATCGGGCCGTTAACCATCTCTGACAAATTCTTAGCCTTTTACCTTCAAAGACAAAGAAATCAAAGAGTTGCTTCTTTTCTTTTTTATTCCCTTTGCTAACATCCAAAAGGGCAAAGCGGTCTTTTGAGGATTTCTCATCCAGAACCTCTGCTTTCTACTTCATAGGAAGGACGTGGCACGCAGAGGGCTCAACCTGGTACCAAGTTCAGGTCTTGCCCACAGATGGGTCAGGCCGGGTCCTGCTCCTGGACGGCCCTGCTTATGGCCAAATTTGTCCCCTTTAAGTCCCTGAACCAGATCCCAAGCTCAGAGTCAGAAGCTACGACCAAGAAAGCCACTAAGGACATCCCGCAGGGGGACAGCAGCCTGCGGCCGACTCGTATTTGGAGAAGGGCACGGAGGTCAGGAAGATTCAAAATGAGAAGTCGAAGCCCTCCGGGAAAACAATCAGGAGAGATGCAGAAAGAGAAGTGCTGCTCTATGCCAGTCACCAGGGGGCAACCCGTGATGGGCGGAGGGCTCCTGCCGTGAAAAGGAGGCCGGGGCCTCTGGAGGCCACAGCCCTGCCCCGGTCCTGTGTCACTGGCCTCCGTGCTCTGAGCCGCCCGGGAACTACCAGGGTGTCCATGCTGGGCCCTGAGGTGACGATGAGTAGGGTCCCCTTCACTGACCACAGCAGGTGGAGCACGAAGAAACGCCCCCCCCCCCCACCCCGGACAGTAGAGGCCAGAGCGGGAGGGAGGAAAGGAGGGACAGGAGGTCAAGAGACTCTCCGATAAGCAAGGGAAAGGGCCGCCAAAGTGGAGAGGATGCCAAAAAGGATCCTGCAGGGGCGCCTGGGTGGCGCAGTCGGTTAAGCGTCCGACTTCAGCCAGGTCACGATCTCGCGAGATCTCGCGTGATCTCGCGTGAGTTCGAGCCCC
>NW_024412376.1:164854343-164887248 GCF_014898765.1 Herpailurus yagouaroundi | reverse complement strand
GTGAGGTGCTCGGCTGCAACCCGGGGAGGCGGTGCACCCAGGGCCAGGGGAGAGGAGAGCACCAAGCTGGTCTCCGGCAGAGGAGGAGCCGGATTCGAACGCAGACCCCACACTCGTGATCCCACGCTCCTTCACACAAACACGACAATGCGCGCTCCTCCCGGAGAACGTTCCAGGCCCAGCTTCCGCCACTCCCACCCCTGTGCGTGCATGCACGCGCTCACACCCACCCCCACGCACACACAGTCCCCCTCACTCCCAAGAGCGGCCAAGCTGTTCCGTGCCGACAGCACCCCTCAGTGCCCAGTAGAAGGGCTTCTGACCTGACGCCTCTCCAAGCCCAGCCATCTCCCTACCCAAGGGCCTGAGAAATCTAACAGCGGCACAGGCCACAGACCCACACTTATTTTTTTAATTTTTTAATGTTTATTTATTTTTCAGAGAGAGAGAGAGAGCACGAGCATGAGAGAGAGGGGCGGACACAGAATTTGAAGCAGAATCCAGGCTCTGAGCTGTCAGCACAGAGCCCAGCACGGGGCTCAAACCCACAAACCGTGAGAGTGTGACCTCAACTGAAGTCGGACGCCGAACCGACAGAGCCACCCAGGCGCCCCCAGACCTACGTTTTTAAACAGGATGGGCTCAGTCTGGATATGGTCTTATCTGCAGCAAAAAACAGCACTGGTAACACCTAAAGCCTTCTGTGGTACCCAGGCGTCCCCTTCAGACCCCTCGCAAAGCCCCCTTCTACCACCGTGGCCTCCTCTAATTAAATCTGGGTTTTTTCCTCAAGCACCAGCTTCCAAAATTGATAAAATCGTTGTTTATTCTTTTGAGCGCATCTGGCTCATTGAAAGTCATATTACAGTCATTTCATTCTGCCTCTGCAAACATAGCCTCCTCGCTCCCACCACGAGTTAAAACGAACCCTGTCTCTCTCTTGCCAGCTCATCCGAAAGAGCATCGTTTCCGAAAGAAAATGCACGTCACGTTCTAGATGACAGACATTCAACAACACCCTCAGTCCGCGATCCATTAGTGTCTTTAAAACTTCCGAACGTTCTGGTGTCCTGTTCTGTTACGTGTTTGTTCTCTAATTTAGAAGTAAAAGAGACCAAAAAAAAAAAAAAAAACCAATCACATTTCAGATGGATCGCGACACAAATCTGAGTGAAACACAGCTCTACGGAACGTTCACAAGGTAGCACATAGAGGAATAAGGGGACAAAGCCCCCTCCCTCGGACCCAGCGCTCTTCGGGTGCCAAAGAGCTTTCTTAACGCGGGATCTGATGTGAACTCCCGCAGCAGCCCCCGGCCAGGCGTTCCCATCCCCACTTTACAGACAGGACAATGGAGGCTCGGAGAGAACGAGACACAGGACTGAAGTCTCCAGGGCGAGGAGCCTGCGGTGTATAGCCGGTGCTGAAATCAAAGGCTGAATAAATCACTGAATACGTGAAAGAGACAATTATCAAAATGCCAGAGTCGGACGCAGGGGGGTTCACGCCAGCTGCTCCCATGAGGCAACCCTGTTGAGACAGACATGGGTGGGGTCATCTCTGAGGATGACCAGGGTCGCTGCTGATGCCTGAGGGTCAGCAGGTGCCCCCTTCTAGGGTGGCTCGGTCGGTGGAGCATCCGACTGACTGTCAGTTTCAGCTCAGGCCACGATCTCACGGTTCGTGAGTTCAAGACCAGTGCGGGGCTGGCTCTGCACGGACAGTGTGGAGCCTGCTTGGGATTCTCCCTCTCTCTCTCTCTCCCTCTCTGCCCCTCCTCTGCTCACTCTCTCTCAAAATAAATAAACCATAAAAACATTTAAAAAAAAAAAAAAAAAGGAGGTGGTGTCCCTTCTAAGGGAGAGTTCTGTACATGTGGCCGGAAAGCCAGCGCAAGGACTCCGACTTTCTCCGATAACAAGATAAAAACTGTTTTAAGCAGGAACCCCTGGATGACGAGCTTTCACCGGATTCTGAAAAGACCATCTATTTTCATTGCGATCAATGTTGTTAACGTTGGATTTCCTACAGAAGAAAATGAAAACTGCCCACGTTACCTGCCGCCTGTCAGAAACTTCACATTCTGTTTCCGTTCTCGGCTGGACTCGAGGCCCCAACTCCTCCCACGCCGGCACCAATGGCTAAAAATAGCCACCACGACCAAGGGGACAGCCGCCGACGGCAGAACCAGAGCCCGGCCGGCTCGCCCCAGGGGAGCCGGCCCACTGTCCCCAGACCTGGGGCCTCCAGCTAGAAAACACCGCTGCCTCTCACTCCGGGGGAACGTGAGACCACGTGAAACAAGCCTCCGGTGACCAGCTGAGGACACGGGTGCCCCCTCGCCCACTTCTAGCCCTCCACCCCCCCGCCTCCCAGCCTCCTCTCCCACCAACAGACTCTGCTGGGCCTTGCGTGTCAGACACACCGACACGCTCCTGCCTCAGGGCCTTTGCCCTTGCTTCCTGCCTGGGCTGCTGGGCCCCAGATGCTCACGTGGCTCGGTCCCCCGATTCCCTCACAGGACTTCTCAAGAGCCACCTCTGTCCTCCGGCCACTGCCCTAAAGTGTCAACCACTCCGTCTCCAGACACTCCCTCCTTCCCCACCCACTGCACAGCGTCCCACAGGTGGATGTGCCTGAACGTGCACAGGGACGTTCGCTCATCTGTGCGCGTACGGCAAGCCTCTTCTCCACTAGGATGTCGGGAGAAGGGATTCCACGTATTTCGTCCCCTGCTTTACCGCTACAGCGCCTGGAACGGCGCCCGCGCACCACAGCGCCCGGTAAACACTTGGGAATGCACGCACGCTCTTTCCAGGCTTGGCAACACTCACAGGAGATGTGTCACAGGGGCTCCCGCCGGTCTGCGCGTCAACCCCCGGCACGGCCACGCGACGGCTCGGGGCCCACCTGCCTTGAGAATCTGCCCTTGGGATCCGGACAGGAGGGGTCTGTCACCTTGGCAGCAAATCCAAGGGGCTCCGCCCGCTGAGCGCTCACGAATACGGCCCTGACAGACCCCAAGGGGCACAGTCTCTCCCTGCCCCCAACCAGGACCTGGCCTCACAACAGCCACTCGGGCAGCCAGCAGGGACCCGATGGTCTGGGGGCTCGCCCAAGGGCTCACCGCCGCCCTCCTCGGAAGCTGAGCCCTCGGGGGCCCAGTTACCCAAGCACGCCTCTCGTCTTCCCGATGAGGGGCTCCCATGCACCCCACCCTGGGTTCACAGCCCCGGAGTCTTCTCTGGGCCCCTCCCCCCAGCTCTCCAGGCCGACCTCTCCCTGCTCCGGCACATTCCAGACCTCCTCCGTGCTATTCCTGCTGCCTGGGGTGCACCGTCTCCTGAGGGCGCGGGGGGAGTCTCCCCTCACCTCGGGGGGCGGGGGGCTGGGACCACACCTATCTCTGGCCTGTTCATCTCCACCAGGGAGCAGTGCTGAAGTGCAAGTCACACACCAGACTCCCGCGTTCAGATCCCAGCCTTGCTGCTCTCCGGACGGGGAGCCTCGGGTGAGATCTACCCCCCCCCCAGGTCCTCAGTTTCCCCACGTGCACACAGCTGACCGCAACGGTAGTGCCGACCCCACGGCGTCGTCGTGCGGATGAACTGATCTGGCGCTTACCGCCGCAGCAACCCCCACCCCTCCGCCCCACCGGGCCCTGCCATGGCCACACAGCCGTGTCCCCGTGGGACCCAACGCTCCCCAGGGGCAGAGACGTTGACAGCCTTGCCCCGGCCTGCCCCCGACGCCCAGCCCCCACCCCCACCGGTGCTGACAGTCCTCCATTAAGTGCGATTGAGCTGAGTCCCTGCCTCCAGATGGGGGGGGCCCCGTAGCGACCCCCCGGCAGGATGAAGGAAGGGCCGGCTTTGGCTCGGCGTGGGGCCTGCCACCGAAATGGCAGCAGCTGGCGTGGGCAGGGCCCCCCACCCCCATTATGCACAGCCCCGCTGCCGAGGGCTCGGATTGAAATGTCGGAGCTGAGCGGGAGTCTAAAGGTCACGGACCACGAGGCTTGGCAGGGAAGCAAATTAAGAGCTCGGGACCAGAACCCCGGGGGGCTGTAGAGATGATAAAAGAATAAATCCGCCATCCCGGGCTGCCGCGGGGAGTGACATAATGAAGCCGGCACGCCATGCCCGGCTCACTGAGCAGGGCTCTCGGGTGCCAGGGCGCCAGGCTGCGGGGCCCCAAGGGCCTGGACGGCACCTGCAGAGGATCTCACCCGGAACGGGCAGCGCGCTCGCTCAGACCTCCGCAGCCTCTGCCGGGACACCCCTCTCCGCACCGTGCTCCGGGGCCAGGCGGGACGGTGATCCCTCCCGCCGCCCCCTCCAAAGGCCGCCCGAATCACGGCTTCCCAGATTTAAGCCACCTGCCCATCCCGGGGTCTGGTCAGGGTCCGGAAGGGCCAAACGTCCTCATGTCTAACAGAGCTGGCTGAGGCAGACCCTGTGAATAGTGGGGCTGCATAAAACCAGCCCCACGTGCCTCGGCTGCCCGTGATCCAGTCCAAGCCCCTCTCCGGCATCACGCCCCACCCCAAGAGCCCTGCGTGCCCACGCTCCGCCTGCCTGGGTCTCTCCCCATCCCCAGGGCACCACACGTCGCCCATGCCGTGCCCTCGGCCTGCAGCACCTTCTCTGCTGACGACCCAGACTATGGGAGTCATGCCCACCCTAAAGGTGGAAAGGCCACCTCCACTATGAAGCCTTCAGATCCTCTCCCACTAGAGGCAATGAAGCTCTCCGTCTTCTGTGTCCCCACCAGATGCTGGCTGGCCACTTTTGCAAGATGATTCACTACCTGCATGGTCACTTTGGGCCTTTCTCCTTCATTAGGCCGTCCTGGGCACCTGGACATCCCCAGTGCACAATACAGTACCGGGGTTCCATAAATGCTTCCTGAGTGAGTGAACAGAGAAGTGGGTGGATGTATGAATGAAGGAACATGAGAACAGATGGAGAAGAGATGGATGGATGCATGAATGGATGGATGAGTGGATGGATGAATGACAGAGGGATGGATAGATGGATCGATAAACAGGTGGATGATGGATGGACAGAAGGACAAATGGTTAGATGGACCGATATTGGATGAATGCATGGATAGATGTTGAATAGAGGATGAATGGATGGATGATGGATGGGTGGATGGATGGGTGGGTGGATGGATGGATGGATTTTGGACAGAGGATGGATGGATGATAGATGGATGGATGGAGGGATGGATGGATGGTGGGTGGATAGATAGATGGATGGGTGGGTGGATGGAGGAATGTACGCAGTGCAGAATACAGTACCGGGGTTCCATAAATGCTTCCTGAGTGAGTGAACAGAGAAGTGGGTGGATGTATGAATGAAGGAACATGAGAACAGATGGAGAAGAGATGGATGGATGCATGAATGGATGGATGAGTGGATGGACAGATGGATAGACGTTGGATAGATGGAGGGAGGGAGGACGGGTAGGTAGGTGGATAGAGGACTAGACGAATGAAGCAGGTGTCTGTTTCCTTCCTACAGGAGCATGATGACACTGTTCCTGCCCTAAGTCATCACACACTTGAGCATGAGAACATCATGTAAATTTAATGCTCGCAGCCTTGGCAGAAGCTCTTAGTACATTTCTCGGCCCTCGAGTGACCAGCAGCTGCCCTCTGTGCCCTGAAGATGAGCCAAGTAAGGCTTGGTTTGGATTATGACAGGAGGAACGCTGAGCAAGTTATGAGAAAAGGAACTTACAGACATCAATGCTGGGAGGTGGTTACCTTCCCCACCAGGGACCTTCTCTGGGAAGAAAGGCCAATTCTTTTTTTCTTTTCTTTTTTGAGAAAGAGAGAGAGAGAACAGGGAGGAGGAGCAGAGGGAAAGAGAGAGAGAGAGTCCCAAACAGGCTCCATGTTCAGCATAGAACCTGACATGGGGCTCAATCCCACGACCCTGGGATCATGACCTGGGCTGAAATCAAGAGTCAGACAGATGCTCTACCGACGGAGCCACCCAGGCGCCCCAGAAAGGCCAAGTCTAACAAGATGGCAGCTGTCTTTCTAGAAAGGCTCTAGAGCCACTTGGGTAAGAGGGTGGATACCTTGAGGCCCTTCTGGTTCCAAGACGGGGGGTGGGGGGAGGTGGGGCAGCTAACAGATCACTTCAGCCAGGTGTCAGGGAAATCTTTAGGGAGTCAGGCACTGCAGGGTGGGAAGGATTTTGCTGTGTGAGAATAAGGAGAAGCAGAGCATATTCTGGAGAAAGAAAGCAGTGCAAGAAAACAGGGCCATCCTGGGAGGAGAGGCTCTGAGCAGGACAAAACACCCCCGATGCTCAGAAAGCAAAAGGGACATCCCCCAGGCAGAGCCAGCACGGGTCTAGAAGTCGAAAGGGACAGAACTATGGGAGCCACGGGGCCTACGGAGCTCTGACACGGACAAGGCCACAGCGAGGGGCAGGCGTCAACTTAGAGCCCACTCAGGGGCCAAGGGCAGGCAGGCAGCCTGGACTGCAGGCACGGGTCGTTCCAGCCCTGACCTGACCAGCAGTGTCCACGAGGGGAACTAGCAGCCTGCCGAGTGTGTGCCGGGGCCACAGGGCCCTCCCTTGTTCTGGTGGTCGTCATGACCCCTGGCACTAAGCAGGGCAGTGTTTTCAATGTCTAGAACTCTGGTGACAGCCCTGTGCAGTGGGGACTGTCACCCCACCCTAAAGATGACAGAAGGGAAAATGCAAGCCACGGGCCCCAGTTACAGAACCAGTATGTGATAGAGAGTCTGAGCTGGTTCTGGGCTGCCACTGGTCTCCGAGTCAGGGGCTCCCCACAGCACCTGCACCCAGCTGGTGGCTGAGCGTGTCCCCCTAAATTCACGTGTCGGAGCCCTGACCCTCAGCCCCTCAGAACATGACTGTATTTGGAGATGGGGCCTTTAAAGTGGTAATTAAGGTACATGAGGTCACACAAGTGGGTCCTTATCCGATCTGACCGGTGTCCCATAGCCAGAGGACACGGACACACACAGGGATGACCACGTGAGGACACGGGGAGAAGACAGCCATCTACACACCACAGAAGGAGGCCTCTGCCCACACCGGGATCCCAGACTTCCGTCCTCCAGGCCCAGGAGGGAATACATGGCGGGTGCAAGGCCCCAGACAGTGGCACTGGGTTACAGCTGCCCCAGCAAACTAATACATATCACCCCTCCTCTCCCCCTCCTGGCAGTCTCCAATGCCCCCCGTCACCCTGTTTCCCTGCAGGACTGGGGCCCCCAGAAAAAGAGAAAATGAAACTGTCACACCCTCCCCACTCGCCCCACCCACAGAGCCCATGGGTCCCTCCAGGAGCTTGGGCAAATCCCTGCACGGGCAGGTTCTGGAAGACAGGACAAGAGCCCACGGCCACAAAAGGGTAGTTAAGGCCCTCTGCATGGGGACACGGGTGGGGTTCTGTCAGCTGCAGAGGCCCCGGGGAAAGAGTCAGGACAGAGAAGAAAGTGGCGGGGGCAGGGGCGGGGGGAGGGGGGGGGAAGGCGGGGGGAGCTGCCCGGAAGTCCCACACCTGTGGCCATACCGCCAAGAGGGGCACCCAGCCACAGCACGTCTGCAGGGGGTGACAGTGTCCTCTACCCCCCCTGCTCTCCAGTGGCCCACTTCCCTATCAAGACACCTCCAAAAGTGAGGTTTTTCTAGAGAAATCGAGAACCAAGTGGAGTTTTAATTTTTTAATATTTATTTTGATGAGGTAGAGGCAGGGAGAGAGAGAATCCCAAGCAGGCTCCCACCATCAGCACAGAGCCCGACGCGGGGCTCGAACTCACGAGCTGTGAGATCCTGACCTGAGCTGAAGTCGGGACGCTTAACCCGCTGAGTCACCCCCGGCGTCCCTCACCATGGAGATTTTCAAACACGGCCCCAAATCATCCCGCGACATGGCCTAGGTCCCCTCCCCTGAAATCTGGACAGGCTTCTGACGGATTGTTGGTATAAATGACCCGGCGAGACCCCTGAGGCTGTGTTCCCAGCGCTGAGGCCGCCGTGCCTGGAGGGGCTGGGACAGGCCCGCGGGCAAGGAACACGGGAGAAGCCCCACTGTCCTGGACCACCACAGATGGCGGTGCGCCCCGTCTCTGCCCCCTCCCGGGACCAGACCCAGCACATGCAAGGTCCCCCCCCGACCCAGATGACTCCCATGCTGGCGGGGCCACATCCAAGAACAAGCAGAAAGAGGTTCAAGGGGACAATGCAACATACACCCTGTCTCCTTCCAATTCAGCAGACCGTGGTCACGGCCCATTCTGGGCTGAGAGCAGCGTCAGGTGCGGGGCACACGAAGATGAAGACACCTGGGTCCCACCGTCCAGCGTCCCCCAGCCTGACAGGCTAGATGCAGGTGGGTGGGGCCGACCCGTGATGAAAATGTGTCTGCAGCAAAGCACCCGTGTGAGCAGTCAGTATGAGCAACTCTGGCTGGGGCAATCAGGAAAGGCTTCACGGAGGAGGCAATAATTTTAGTAGGGTTTCAAAGGATGAACGGGAGTCTGCCAACGTATTTCGTATAATTGGATCATATTCTCCTTCTCTCCCTGCCTCCTTCTCTTTGAATCATTTTAAGGAATGTAGCACAGCACTCAAACACCATTCCCCATAAGGTGGAGGGAAGACTGGTCTCTTTACCATCATTTAGAGGAAACCTCAAAGCAAAGAGGTCAAACGTCTTGCCCGAGATAGAGATGCCACTGATGAAGTCAACACGTAAAGAAGCTCAGGGCCCTGGGATCTGCCCATCTGGCCCCCTCAGGTTGGGGGACGGGATCGGAGCCTCAGGACCGTCCTGAAGGGGAAGTAGGGGTGGAGGGGACGATCCCCAGTCCCCCCGCCCCGATTTCACCCCTCTGCCTCCCCCAGCCAGGACCACCACGATCGATCACCAAGTGTGAGCGGAGGAAATGGATCGAAGCCAAACACCGGAAAGTAAGGATTCTCAGGCCGGCTTCCCTCCTCACACCCCACCCCACTCACCACAAAATATTAAAGCTAATTGCATGTTCCTGTTGGCGGCCTTAATGGCGCACTTACCTTCACACTCGAGGCTCAAGGAGGCAGATGTAGAGGAGAAGATTAGACATGGGCAGACCTGCCTTCCCAGCCAGGCTCCCGGGGCCGCCCCTGGGGCTGAACCCCCCCGCAAGGTGAGGAACCATCTGGCCACAGCCTGGCTTCGCAGGAGCTTCCGGCCTCCCAGCAGGTGGGGCTGAATCAGCTTCCTGCTGGCGGTACCTGGACCCCCCCCACCCCCCCCCCCACGGCCCTCCCCACCAGCCCAGGGGGTCCCACCTCCTGCGGCATCCACACTCTCTTTGCACATCTGTCCTAATCTGCTGAAACGATGAATAACGAGATCAAACAGCCCTCGGGTTCCCGCTCTGTGCTCACAGGCATCAGTAATCCCATTGAACAGATAAGAAAGTAGAGGCCTGGGGAAGTTCCCCGCCACACGTGCGGCTTAAGAACACAGACTCCACGGACTCGTAAATGCAGAGAACGGACGGAGGGCTGATGGCGGAGGCGGGGAGGAAAAAATGGGTGATGGGCGTCGAGGAGGGCACTTGGAATGACCACTGGGTGGTATATGTAAGTGATGAGTCATGGGAATCTACTCCCGAGGCCAAGGGCACACTGCATACTCTATGTTAGCTAACTGGGCGATAAATTCTACTTTTAAAAAATCATTTAAAAAATTAATTAAAAAAAAAGAAAAAAAGAATGTGACTCCAGAGTGAGGTGGCCGCGGTCAAATTCCAGGGCTGGCCACCGAGCTGTGTGGCCTGCTGCAAGTTACTTAACCTCTCTGTGCCTCGGCTCTTCCATCTGCAAACTGAGTGAGAACAGTATACCTGCCTCGGGACCCAATGAGTTCGTGGAGCCCTAGCCCAGGCCTGCGGCAACAAAGCGCTGGGTGCTTGTGTGCTGGGGTGGACGAGGAGAACCCCGCTCCACCTCGGGACGCCCCACGTCCCTCCACCTGCGGACACCCCGCTTTCCGGCCCCCCTCTGGTGGGATCCTCTCCTCCTGCCCAAAGACCCTCCAGGGAGGATCAGCTAAACCTTCGCTGTAACAAGCCTTTCGAGCCGCAGCCCGGGGTCGAAGGGCCCGTCCCGCCAGAGGCCACACCTGGAGTCTCACACCCAGCAGCCCAGCCCGCCTGCCAGGCCGCCACCGCGTCCCTGCTCCCCCACGGGCAGGCACGCAGCTACGGGGGGCGGGAGCAGGGGTCCCGCGTTCCCGCCCGCCCCTTCCGTGCTGCCAAACCGAGTTGAGTTGTCCACGGAAACCAGGGGCCCACGCAGGGGAAGCCTCGGGTCCCAGGGAACCACGGTCGCCCCAGGACACTGGCATGACGACGCCTGCCCGAGCCTGTGCCTGTTTAGGGGGAGGCGGGGGGCCTGGAACCCCGGCCCCTGAAGTCCAAGTCACTCCTGAGTCAGCCCCGTGGCCCCGCTGACCACGACACTCAGAAAGCTTCCAAACACCAGAGAAAACAGCGTGAAGGCTCAGCGGGGCAAGCAATAAAAGGCTTAGTTAAGCAGAGACTCCTGGGTTTCTGTTTTAACCTTTCAGCAAAACCCTGGCAAGGATGCGGGCAGGAGGAAGGCCACCACAGCTGCCGTGAGATCACAGAAGCCTCTCCGGGCTTCGTTCCCTGCGGAATGGCCTCTTAACACACTCAGGCCGCAGCCCCAACAGCTTCGTCCACACCCGGAAGCCGTGCAGATCGAGGCCCCAGGAGCCAGAGGTAGGAGTCTGCAGGCCGTGCCCATGCGAGGTTCCCCGCTCCGCCCATCCCCTGGGGGGACCACTCAGCTCCCCCCACCTCCCCCAGACAAAGCTTCTGCCTGCTTTCCAGGCACTGGGACTTTGCACCCAGCATTCCAGAGCGGGCCACGGGCCACGCACACATCCTCCAGAAAGTCCTTCCAAGCCCAGCCCTTCCTGGGAAGGGCCCACGTAATGCCTGCGCTGGTCACTTAATCACACGCTAGGCATGCTGTGGTTCTGGGATGCACGGTGGATCTTTCTGGAAGACGTCCACATAACTAGTATGTTGGAGGTTCCTGACTTTTGACCTGGTGGCTCCCTCTTGGCAAATTTGTCCTAGAAAACCATCAGATACACAGACAGAGTTACATCAGAGGGCGCCCATTTGGTTAATGCGTGAAAATGTCATCATTTATAGTAAAAAACGAGCATCCTTCCAGGGGTACGATTGGAAAATGGTAAATGAAGGTACAGTCACCCCTAGTTTCTTTCTTTAATGTTTATTTTTGAGAGAGACAGAGGCAGAGACAGAGAGAGCAAGCGGGCAGGGGCAGAGAGTCGGGGGGGAGGCAGAGGATCTGAAACGGGCTCCAGGCTCTGAGCTGTCAGCACAGAGCCCGACGCGGGGCTCGAACTCGTGAACCGTGAGATCACGACCTGAGCCAAAATCGGACGTTCAACCAACTGAGCCACCCAGACACCCCCAGTCACCTCTAAAAGGACTTTCACCAACGTAGGACAACGCTTGCCACTTAATGTTAGTTGCGCCGAGAGCTCCAAACTCCAAAGCACGGTTCTCATCCTCACACAGAAGCAGGGGATTATTGGTAACGGTGGTCTTCTTTTTTCTTAGACCTTTCTTCTTGCAAGGTCAAAAACGGGCATGGGTTCCGTCCTGAATCAGAACACACACGGTCTTTGTGTCTGGCCCTCCGTGAGCGCCACGGTCTCAACGCCCATCCCCGTGGCGGCGTGCGTGAGCGATTCCTTCCTTTTTATGACCCAACAGTATTCCTCTGTGTGGACATAAGCCGTGCTGCTTCTCCATTCACTGGCTGATAGGCATCGGGGTTGCCGCACTTTGGGAAATTACGAATAACGTTGCCACAGACATCGGCGTGCAAGGGTGTGGGGGGACAGAGGTATTCCTTTCCCTGGGGTGCGCACATCGCAGGAGGGACGTGGCTGGGTCACGTGGCACTGCCCTCCCTTCTGTCCCGCACACGTGCCACACTCATTCCCGGCTCAGACCCGCAATGCCTCCCCCAGGTCTTGCCTGGCAATTTGCTCAAGCCTCCCTGACCTGCCCCCAACCCCCATCACCTGCAGGTCATTCCTTGTTTGAGGTTCTCCGTAGCACTTAGCACTGTCTGAATTGATTTAGCTGTTTTTTTAGGCTTTGTGTCCCTCTCTCCTGCTAAAGTACACGCTCCATGAAGGCAGTAATGATGGTCGCCACCACCTAGCACAGGGCCAGAGGCTCGGAGGATACTTAACACAGACGTGCTTAATCAGGTCAGATTAATCTGACGTGCTTAATTAATCTGACATGTCTCAGGCCACACAGCCTGAGACAGGACTCTCGCACGAAGGCGCAGATCACACGAGCCTGGGGAGCTCATTCAACACGCAGACGCCAGGCCCACCCCGCTAACCCCCACCCAGGACACCCGAGGTAGGTTGCAGCCTGCCTTCTTACCAAGCTCCCCCAGGATGAGTCTGAGATACACAAAGTTTGGGCGTAACTCTTCAAGGATATCAGTTCAGCAGCTCAGAGGAAACCAAAAAGGTGGTAACATGTGCCCATAAGGGCCTGCAGACATCTGGTCGACCCCAGGGGTGCACCCAGCTCTGCAGCGTGAAAGAGAAAGTCAGTGTGATCAGACGCGTAAGTGGGCGCCCCCATCAAGCTGACGCATTTGCCCACGTAAGTAATTATGATTTATTGAACAGCATTCTGCTTATTAAAGCCTTCTTCTCTCTCCCTTCCTCTCTCTCTCTCTCTCTCTCTCTCTCTCTCTGACAAATCACTGGGGCATTACTCTGTTTTGAAAAATCATTCCTTTTTTTAAAAAAACTGTGTGGGTGCTGCTTAATTAATCATTTACTTTCTACAGCAACTTGGAAACATAAAAGAAATTAAATGTGCAGTGTGCTGAAACGATTTGTCGGAAATTTCACGCCAACCCACCCCCTAAATCACTTCCCACAGCATCCAAACGTGCGCTTGGGAAGGAGCCCGATAACAGAGCAGCGTCCGGGCTCCGGGAAGGCCATAGGAGCACATGACTCGAGTGTCTGCACAGGGACGCCCCAGACCGGGGGTGGGGGGGGGGGGGGGGGGGGGGCCTCCACTGGGCCCTCTCCTCCTGAGCCGGACAGCAGCCCACCCCTTGCCGAAATCAGTCCCTCCCCAGGAAGGGCTGGGCTTGGGAAGGGCTTTTTGGAGGTTGTGTGGCTTGGCCCCGGGCCCCCGGCCCCCCCCCGCCCGGGGGGGGGGGGGGGGGCAAGGGGTGCTGCTTGTGCGAAGTCTTAACGGCCGGAACGTAGACACCGAGTAGGTATTTCCAGAACATCGATCTGAAGGGACACCAGCGTCTCGGCCTGCCTGGGACGTGTCTCCCCACATGCACTGCGAGGCCCCGGATGGCGTTTCACGGACTCAAACACGGGCAGACGCGTTCTGCATCAGAGAGGAGCCGTGACATTTCTATCAGGATTAATATTCACACGATTAAAGGGTTGCCTTCTCGACCTTTACCATCGTGTCCCCACTGGTTTCGGAGATTTGGAAACACACACAGAGTCTGCAATCAACCTTTAGTTAAATACGGACAAGGTATGAAATCCTTTTTAAATTCCCCAATCTCATATTTCCATCCCACGCACCGAGCAGCAAAATAGTAGAAAGAATACGCGTTATGTTTAACAAGGGACAGCATTTTAAAAGTCTTCAATCTCTTGAGAGAGGAATTATTTCAGTGGGCTGAAACCGGTATCTATAATTAATATCCATGAAAAGTTGAACCCAAGGAAAAAAACTTTTCCAGGCTAAAAATCCTCATGCGATTTCTAGGTAATTAACAGTTTGGTCTCCACCACGGTAAAAATAGGCTTCGCCCTGAAACTAATTTCCTTTCTGGCTACCAAGGCCATTCTCGCAGGGAGGGAGGAGAAGAAAGCTTTTAGAATCCATTTACGGAGTGCAAATAGGAGGCGAGGCAGGGCCGAACGGGAGGTGAACCCGCCAGGCACCATTAGAAGCCGGGGATCTCCTTGTTCAGATTTCCTTAATTGTTTAATCCGACCTCCTGCCTCAGCCAAGTCGTACGGCTCACAAACCTGCAAAGATGACTTCTGCTCCTGGGGGGCCCTCCTGGGGGCCCAGGGGCTCGGCCGTGCCCGCCAGTCGCACACGTGCAGGTGGGGAGGCCAGGCCTCCAAGAGATGCCACGGTCCGCCCGACATCACTCAGCTAACCAGCGGGCCGGGCGGGCCGGGGACCCTGTTCGCCACGACCCCAGCTCAGCTTAGCTGTCCCCTCTGCAGGGCCCTCAGCCCTCCCCAAATCCCTCAAGCCTCACCATCGTAAAACCTGTGACCGTCGAAAAGCCTGGCCCCCCGCATCCCCTGTGAGCCCTGCCTACGTCCTCCAGGCTCCTGCAGGCAGAAGCACCCCCCCCCCCAACAACAACCCTCCCTCATGGCTTCTTTCCTTGCACAGGATGCAGCTGTCGGGCGCTCTTCCTTCACGTTCATTTATGCTGTCACACGTGCCCATGCACAACTCAGTAACAGGTCACCTGTGAGCAGAAGCCACAGGCCCTGGGCAATTTTCTCAGGGGTGTGCAGAGCTCCCCTCCCCTCCCCTCCCCTCCCCACCCTGGGGAGCCACCTTCCATTTGCACCTGCTCAGTAGACATTTACTGATTTCGTATCGTTCGAAGTTGGCCGAATTTTGCCTCCAAGCGAAATAAAAACCTTTGTCTTAAGTAAAAGCACGCAGACTCAGCCGCACGGCACCCCCCAAACAGGTCGACACACAGAAGGATGGGCCCAGAGGCCCAGCATCAGGCAACCTGGTTAGATGTGCTCGAAAAAGAGCTTTCCTCTCATTTATCTGCGACTCAAGTATGGACGCCTCCATTCACCCGTCCGTTCCACAGACGTTCACTGACACTCGCTGTACCGGAGGGCCACGGTGTGAGCAAGGCTGCGGGGTCCTCTGGGCCCCAGGGCGGGTGTCCTGGGAAGATGATGGAGGGCAGAATATCATGCACATCATGGTGGGGCCAAAGCAGGGGAGGCCCGTGGTTAGGAGGCCGCGCTGGAAGGTTCCAGGCCAGGTAGAGACGGTTCCAAGTGCAAAAGCCAGAGACAAACGGGGGGGGGGGGGGGGCCTGAGAACAGCTGGCCAGGTCTGCTGCATAAGGGCCAGGGGAGGCCCATGGGAGAGGAGGCCCCAAAAGATGCCCCTGAACCCAGAAACTGTGCACATGTTATCTTACAAGGGACTTGGCAGGTGCTGCTGAGAACCTTGCATTGGGAGGTTGTCCTGGATGATCTGGATGGGCCTATAGAATTCCAGGTCCTCTGAGAGGGAGGCAGAAGGAGGTGTGACCCGGAGGGCCGTGTGACCCGGAGGGCCCTGTGACCGAAGCAGAGCTCAGTGTGGGGGGTGGGGGGGGAGAGGGTGGCCATGCGCCAAAGAACACCAGACACAGTCAGAGTCATGGAGATTTGACCACAGAGCAGAGGCCATGGGACACAAGGAAGAGGCCACCAGCCAAGGAGTGTGGGCACCTCCAGAAGCTGAGAAACCCAAGGGATCAGATCCCCTCCCCGCCTGGAGCCTCCAGAAGGAACCAGCCCTGCTGACACCCTACCTGCAGCCCAGTGACACTGACCTTGGACTTGTGACCCCGAGAACCATAAGAGAATATACCTGTGTTCTCAGCCACCAGGTGTGTGGCTCTCCCGTTACAGCAGCCACAAGAGACATGGCCTTGAGCAAAGGGCCCCAGCCATAGACCCCGGCCCTCTGTCCCCCACCCACCACCAGCCACCAGACAGACCCGTCCTGGGCGGGGTGGTTTCCCCTGCGTGGCCGAAGCCTCCCTCACCCCTGCTTTCCAGTGTCTGCCATCAAGTGCAGGCAAAGCCTGGCCCCTCAGCAGGACCTCACCCCTCCCTACTCTCGGAGCAGAACAGACTCGCAGCCCAGAAACCCAAGCAGCAAAGACAGGCGTCCTCACATCCACCAGACAACCCGCTCCGCCTGGGGCAGCATCGTCTTCTCACTGCAACCCCAGCGCGGTGCTGACCTCAGCCACTCTCAGCAGCGACCAGACACCCTGGAATGTGCTGTCTCAGCAAGGGGTGAGCCTCCCATCCCTGGAGGGATCCCAAGCACCCTGGAAATGCTGAGACCCTGCGAGTCTATCCCAGGACTCCTTCTCGGCAAGATTCCGCTCACAGTAGGTGCCCACGTGAACGAATGAATGAATGAGTCCACACAAGAGCCTTCCCACCCGACAGCTGTCTTCTTGGCAGAGGAGCCGTGAGCAGGGGCTGGCTCCCTTCTCCGAAGACCAGAGGAGACCATCTGTGACTCACCTTCCCCTGCGGCTGCTTCCAGACACCCAGGGTTGGAGACCCCAAAACAAAGACAGGCAGCCAACTCCCAAGAGGGAACAGGAGCGCGGGCGGCCCCCGGCTTCCTCCCTAGACAGAACTTCCCGGCTTGGGTAGGAATGTGAAATAAGAGCCCCAGAAGCCCGCGCCAGCCACCCCAACTCCTGAGATCACAGCCAGGGCTGGCTCGGGCGTCAGACAGCCTTTCCCAGGGTCAGAGGCCCCAGGCTCTCGGGGGTCTCCATCCAGAAAGGGCGCAGGCCTGAGAGTACGCAGACCCCGCTCTGCCACTTACAGCTCTGGAGTCTGTTCCAACCGCTCAACCTCCCCAGGCCTCGGTTGATCCATCTGCAAAATGGGTCCGCCAGGCTCAAAGATTCCTCTCAACACCCGCATTAGGTGATTTCACTCAGTGGCTCTTGACTTCTCTGGGATGAGACTCTGGTGGCACACCCAAAGGCCCTGAAAGACGGAGATCACCACTAACGGACAAGACCACTGGAGCCTCTGTCTCCAGGCCAGGACAACCGTGCTGTTCGGACCCCATTTCCCTGACTGCGTTCAGTCCACGTCACCATCAGGTGCGGCCACCTCCAGCCCTGCTCAGGCCGTCCTGTGGCTCGGGTCCAGGGCTCTAAGGCCTCTGCTGGGTGATGTCCACCTCCCCTGGCATTTCACCCCCTGACCTGTCACCGCAAAGCTCCGGCCACCGGCCTCGCCACAGTGAATCCACGGGGCGGGCATTGTGCCCGATGACGCATCCCACACAGGATTGTCACAGGCCACGGGTCAGAGGCAGTGGGGGCCTCTTTCACTCATGAGCTCTGTGGAGTGGACATGGCCCCAGGCAGGGCTCAGCGGCCTTGGCCGGCCAGGCTTGGGGCTTCAGCAGACAGTAAACCATAAAAAGCGAGGTGAGGGAGGCTGTCTCAGCCTTGCCCATGTGAACGGAGACAGCTCTGTCACCTTTTCCGGTGGATATCACAGTGCCCAGAACAGACCCCTCTAGGAGTCCCGGCTTTGGGGGGTGGGGACATCATTCACGACGCTGGGTGTCCTCCCGAGGTGGGAGGAGGGCCCTCTGCCGACAAAGCCAGTCGAGACCCAAGGCTGCAGCTCGGCCCCTTCCAGAGCTTCCCCACCTGCCCTCTGTAGGGTCCCACCCAGAACTGCTCCCCCTGAGTCTCAGGCTGTGTGGGTCGAGGGTTGGGCTCGGGGTCTCAGCCTGGCACTCAGCATTTCAGCCCTCTGGCCGGGGTGAGGGGTGCAGGGCGGGCACGAGGGCCCCGGTAAGCGCCGGCAGCCTCGGTCTCCCACAGAGCCACGACCCGAGTGGGCTGTCGGAGAAGGAGGCGACCACACGGGGAAGCAGAGCCCAGAGGCAGAGCCGGAGACGGAGGGACCGTGCCTGGTGCGGGCGTTAGGGCCCCTGGAGCCAGAAGTCAGCACCCTGGGCTTCCCGTGAGCCTACGAGTCTCCTTTTTCACTTAAGCTTCTTGAAGTCAGGTTACTAGGACTCGGAATCAAGAATCCTGCCTAACACACGCCCTTCCGTGCACAGCATCATGGGCGCTACGGGGAAAGACAGGAAGCAGGAACACGAACCCTCACAGAACCTTAAAGCTAAGCAGGAAGGTCTGACCAGTCGGCCGGAACAGTCAGGGGGGACCACATGGTGTGGACAGTCCGTCCCAGCAGGGGCCAGGAAGAGAAGAATCCCCTGGGCGGCCAAGGGGTAGCAGGCAAAGACCTGAACGCTGTCACCCCTGGGTCCCCGCACCCTGCCCCCCCCCACCCCCCGCTCTGCCTTCGACCTCCTCCTCGGAGGTATGGGGGAGGGGGGACAGGACCTCCAGGCGGGGAAGCCATGGAGATTGAGGCCTCCGCACACAGAAGGCCGGGAACGTGCTTGACGGAATTATGCAGAAACAGACACCCTTCACTCTTCACTTGAACCATGAAAGAGACGTGCCATTATCCTTTCTTCCAGGCGCAAGGAAGGGACCAAGGATTAGCCAACAGACTCTTAGCCACTCACCTCGCCCCTCCACCCCGTCGCACTGCCTCCTTCTCAATGGCCCGGTGGGTGGGACGTTGTGCACTCTGTGGAATTTCAAGAGGACGACCCACAGATCCACGCCTTAAGTAGGCGCCACAACAACCTGGGGAAGTGACTGACTGGCAGCACCTACAGGCTTCTAGGCTCTTCCTCCCATTCCCAAGCCACCTGGATGCCCTCCCTCCCTCCTCTCCTTTCCCCACTGCCACCTCTGGGAAGCTCTCCAAGATTTCTCCAGGTGGGGAGACTCGGGGGAAAGGTTTGCTCCGTGCAGTACGAGGCAACCCAGAATTTACTCGCTGGAGAAAAGAAACGCAGACCCGAGAAATTTCCCGCACAGGTGAGTCTGCGGCCCCGACTCAGCCCTGCTGTAAACTTCCGGGCCTGCGGGAGAGACAGGAGCTCCCAGAAGAGTCCTGCGGGCACCGAGGTGTTGGCAGAGGGCTGACCACAGCCCCCCACCCGGTGCCCCAAAATGCCGGCGTGGTCAGCAGGCGGCGGGTCCTAGGGCCCCCTTCCTGGAATAGACGGGCCCTGGGTGCCAGGCCTGGCGACCAGCGTTTGCTCGAAGTGTCTCAACACAGAGCCGCGACAGCGTGACGAGGCGGGCACCGTGTCCCCCCGTCTAACAGGGGGACTCGCCTAGGAGAGGACAGGCCGCCCCCAGCACTACAGCCACCTTCCCGGGCACCCCTTCGAGGTCCAGAGCAGGACAGGAGTCCCCGGCAATGGAGAAGTCACTGGATAAGCACCCAGGAAGACAGGCCAGCCGGGAAGCTCTCCCTGAGCACCCCCTGCCACATGCAGCCCTGCAGTACCCCAACAGACCTCCGGGGAAATGCCACCCTCCTCCAGGACACCGTCCCTCACCACCGACCCACACGTGCCCCTGCTTCCCCCTCCCCACTTGGGGACCCCCTCACCATGCATCCCTCCCACCTGTTCCTGCCCTGTGTCCCCAGCTCACCATCTGCCCCCCTCACTGGGCAGGGACCATGCTGTGTCCCCAGGTCATCCGTCCCCCTCTGTGGGAAGGGACCAGGCTGTGGCCCCGGGTCATCATCTGTCCCCCTCTCTGGGCAGGGACCAGGCTTCGTTCGGCCACCTCACCCCACCCACCTGGCCCAGGTACGGCCTGGACAGGCTCTCAATTCCTTGCTGTTGAAGCAGCGAATCAACCATTCCAAAACCGCTCTCTCAAACGCCCTGTACGGGAAGTACAAATTCAGGCCGAGCCCCACGGGTGTCAATAAAACTCTCAGATTCGAAGACGAGCGGGGGGTCATCCTGGCACTCTGCCTTCCTCCCCTCACGCTGGAAACAAAGTCTGCTGGCTTTGGCATCGCGGTGAGCTTAGGGATCCAGCAAATCCCAGACTGGAAATGATCCCAAACTCACGCATCCGTGCTCACATGCCAGCCGGGGGTGAGGCTCGGCCACCACTCTCGAGGGGCTCCACGACTCCGAACATACAGCCGACCTGGGCCGAGCCCGGGGCCTGTCTCAGCCCCGCGAGCCGGGCTCACAGCTGACCCCACTCTCTCTAGGGCAGCCTCTGGCCCGCTGCTCTGCCCGGGCTCAGCAGACACCCCCTGCACCCCAGACAACACCCCAGGGTGGGCCAGCCAAGCCCAGAGCTGGGAAGGGGTTAGAAGCCCTGGAGAAGGAGGCCAGTGAGGTCCAGGGTGAGGGAACGTGTCCCTGAAGGATGGGGCAGTGTGGCAGGGGTGAGGAGGGGCACCCTGAGCAGAAGTCGGTGACAGCGCCCAGCCCAGCCCTTTCCGTGTGCTGACCCTCTGCCCACAACAAGGTCAGGGACAGCCTCATCACCGCTTAAGGATGAGAAAGACAAAATTCCGTGAGGTGAGCAGCCGGCCGGGGTCACTCGGCCAGGAGGCAGCAGGGCGGAGGGGACACCCCAGGGGAGGGCCATGGCCTGAAGAGGGCCTGAGTGCGTTCGGGCAGGTGGGGGCCATGGGGCAGGTGGGGGCCAGGCCGTCGGAGTTGGAGGGAAGGCGGGGGGACAGGTAGGCCCAGCCCCCACCCTGCCCTTCCCAAGCCTGGGCAGGCGGGCCAGGTGGGTCCACACAGCCGCCCGGCCTCTCAGAGCCTCCCCGTGCTCATGAGACCCCAGCCCGGGGCTTGGCCGCCAGCTCATCTATGGGACTAGAGAGAGGCCGCCGATGAGCAGGGGGACGAGGTGATTCATCCCCACAAAAATTCCAAGGACGCTGGCTTGAGATCAAGCCCAGCCCCTGGGTCTTGCTGGGCCCCAGAAGGACGCAGAGATGACAAACCTCTTGGGCCGCGGGGACTCAGGAGGAATAACGCACACGAGGGCCCTGTGAGAGTCACAGGCTCTCAACAGGTGGGGCTCCTGCCCCTGGCAAGTGACAGGTGCCTCACCCAGCCTGGGCCGCGTGCTGGGAGGCCAGCGAGCCTGGAGGCCAGCGGCCAGCCTCTGACGGCTGAGTCAGGAGAGTGGCAGCCTGGGTGCAAAGTGAGCAGGGTGGGTGGGCACATGGCAACGGCTAGAGAGCCTTGTCCCGGGGTGGGGGCCTCTGGGTACTCACAGGATGTGAGCGTACCCATCCCCGGAGCCACTGCACCGCCCCCCAGCCGCCCTCCCCCAGCCGCCATATTCCCACGGCTGGCGTCCTTGCCCGTGTGCCCCTGTGAGGCTGAGAGCCAGGCTGGGCAGGGAGTTTCTGCTTCTCTGGTCCTGTAAGCCTAGAACAAAGCCTGGCACACGGGGAGGGGGCCCAGAAAATGTGTCTGCAGGAGAGAGACAGGGGCAGAAGGCAGAAGACCAGCCGTGCCTCCAGCCCCGGCCTGCCAAGGCCCTGCCCTGACCCTAACTCCCTGAGAGGCCATCTGCGAATGTCCCAGAAGGCAGGACTCTCCTATGGCCTGGAGTGCTGAGGGCAATTTGCTTCCTTCCCAACACGCGGCGCGGACGGCCCCCGGCACCCCTTTCCCCCTCAGCTCAGAGGCCAAGGTGGCCAGCACCAGACTGTGGCAGATCCCCCTTCTCCACACCCCAGAGGAGAGAGGCGGCCAGGCCAGGCAGACAGGGACAAGGCCGCCTCGGTGTCCGGGGCTCCTCCTTCTGGCTTCGGCTGTGCCCCAGAGGATGCTGGGGACTGTCCAGGGCCGGCCAGGATGGGGACGGGAAGCAAAGGCATCTTAGCATCTTAGGGAAGGGGGCCCGAGGCTCCCTTCAGCTAGACCAGCGGGTTTCGGAATTCCTTGTGCCGCCCAGGCCTCTGGCCGCCCGGGGCGGGATGGACAGGAAGCCTTGATCTGAAGAGGCGAGCATTCCAGGCAATAATTCACATCACGAAACTTGTGAAAAACCGGCCGTCGTCAAGAAATACTCTCTCATCTGCTGCGCAGACGCTCGGAGCCGAGTGTTGCGTGAACACCGCTGGGCTTTGCTGTGCTGTACTCCCCGTCCAGGGAATCGTAGCCGCACAAACCCCCCGCAGGCTGCCGGCTGGGGAGCTGGCGGCTCAGTGAGCTCCGGGGCCACGGGACCAGGCGTGGGGACATGGCCCTCCAGCCTGCACTCTGGGCTCTCCTCCTGCGCCCCAGGGCAGGGGCGGCTCCTGACAGCCCCTGTGGGGACAAGGACACCGAGGCCCAGAGAGGCCAGCGGACCCTCCTCCCCAGCCCAGGCCCCATCGTAAGGGGGGGTTGATGGCACCCCAGTTGGCCCCCAAAGACGGCACCTTCTTGAAGGTGAGCCACGATGCAGAAGGAGGGTGACGTGGACAGAGGCCACTCCTCCAGGAGGCCACTCCGAGGGGCCGCTGGGCATGGGGCTGCCGGCAGATGACCAGACCCTGCGGGACCGTGAGAAGGACGCTTCCTCACGAGCCGGTGCCACCCCTCCGGGACGACCTCGCTGGTGGCAGTGCCTCAGCCCACCCAGTCGTCTGTCTTTGTCTGAAAGCTCAGCAAGCCATCTCAGGGCGGGGGCGGGGACGGGGGGAGGGGGGGAGGGGGGTAGGTGTCTCCTGTAAGTGAAACGAGGCTGGAAACGGGCGAGCTATCGAAGAGCCCCAGCTTCGTTTTGGAACAGGTGTTTTCTCACCGCTGAGTGCTCTGACTCCCGGTCGAAGGGCAAAGGGCAAAGGCCAGAGGGGTGGCGGTGCTGTGGCCTGGCCGCACAGCCACCACCACGAGTCAGAAGCTTCTGGATGGCTCTGGTCTCTGGCAGGAGATCTCTCCATCTCTCCGGGGAACCAACATGACCCTCCCCGCTCTGTAGTTGCTTCAAAGAGCGGGCTGGACAGGGAGCCACGCTCTGTCATTCTCCGGCCGTGCGAGCGACAGGGGGGCGATGCTCTGGGCCTTCCCAGACCCCCAGCGGACAGGGAGGTGGGGCTGGAAGTGAGCTCTGCAGCCCTTCAGGACCCATGGCCACCTCCTATCCTACCCAAATGTTGCACGAATACTGCTAGGCTTTGCTGTGCTGTACTTGAGCGGGTGTCCAGGGAAATATAGGCACACCTCACTGAACACCTACTTACTGCCTACTGAGCACCTACTAGGCACCAGGCTCTGGGGGACAGCAGAGGTCAGGCAGACAAAAGCCCCCACTGGGAGGCCTGCGGGGCCAAGGAGGGGAGCCTAGGGGACACAGTGCACGGGGAGCAGGGGCTGAGGTGTGGGGGCGACAGGGAAGAGAAATCATGCCCGTGGGGTCCGTCTGTCCCCTCTCTTCCCACGGGCCACGTCCCACCTCGCATTACCGTTATTTCTACACGCATACGAGTCTCTGCCTTCTGCTGGGCTCCTGTTGATGTGTCAGTAAAGTATTTCGTTTCAGTATTTTGATAACTCTATATTCACAGAATCGGTTTCCTTTTAGTCCCGTATGTTTTATCTTACGCTCATTATAAAAACATCCTGACAAAGTTCCATGGGCTTCTCTGGACTTGGGGTGGGTGAGCCCACGGCACAGAGAGAGCTAGGAACCCCCATGGCGGGTTGGGACGGTCCCTGGGGCCAGGAGACCTCTCAGGGTGCGTCTGGGGCAGGGGGTGCACCTCGAATCACAGAGGAAGAAGTGTTACGGGATTCAAACACCCAGAGGCCCCATTCGACGGTCAAAGGATAAATGAGAAAATAAGCCTGGATGGGGTTAAGTGGTATTGACAGGAATAAATTGAGAAAAACATGAGATTTTTTATGGAGTGCTTTATTTTTTACAGAGGCAAAATTGAATTACTTAACTGGTCAATGAGGCAGTCAATAGGGAAAAGCCCCTAAAAGCAGGGAGGAAGGGAAACGAGCTTGAACTTGACATGCACACGCTGCCAGCCGGAGGAAATGCGGCCGCCCCTGCCCCGCGTCTCCCCAGACAGCCTCTCTTCCACCCTCGGCCGGGCATCAGACCAACCAGCCTCCTTCTGACTTTGCAACGCGGGCAGACCTGGGTTTCCCGGGCTCTGAGCAACCACCCCTCCCTTGGGTCACCGGCAGAACCCGGGATTATCGGAAGGAAACAGAAACAAAAGGCGCGCCCTCACACAGTCTCACCGCCGGGTCCTCTCTCCACGCGGGATCGCCTCTGACGCTGTCGGTATTTCTCCTGCAAAACCACGGGCGATGGATTTCTTTGGGGACAGCAACCCTGCCACTAACTGGCAAGCCGGCCAAACTCAAGGCAGACACGAGAGCAATTTCTGCGGTAGCCGAGACCTCAGGCTCAACCGGAAAATCAATATGGGATTCCCACATGACTCAGCAGTCCTGCTTCCGGACACACGCCCAAAGGAAGTGCAAGCAGGTATCTGTTCACCCATGTTCACAGCGGCAGGATCCACAACAGCCATGAGAGGAACATCTCAAGTGTCCGTGGACGGACGGGTGAGTAAAGAAGACGTGGTCCATCCAGACAACAGAACATTACTCAGCCTTAAAAAGGAAAGGCATTCTGACACCTGGTACCACGCGGATGAACCTCAAGGACACTGCGCTCAGTGAAATAAGCCCGTCACAAAAGGAGCCTTGTGTATAATTCCACTTACACGAGGTCCCCAGAGAAGTCAAACTCATAGAGACAGAAAGGAGATTGGTGGATGGGAGCCAGGGCTGGGGGCAGGGGACACGGGGAGTTCGTGTTTAATTTTTTTTAATGTTTACTTATTTTTGAGAGAGGGAGGCAGAGTGCGAGTGGGGGAGGGAAAGAGAGAGAGGGAGACACAGAATCCGAAGCAGGCGCCAGGCTCCAAGCTGTCAGCACAGAGCCCGACGCGGGGCTCGAACCCACAAACCGGAGATCGTGACCTGAGCCGAAGACGGATGCTTAACTGACTGAGCCACCCAGGCGCCCCTGGGACGTAGTGTGTAATAACGGGACAGAGTTTCCATTTGACGGACAAGTTCCGGAGATGGATGGATTTTACGTTGCTTGTATTCATCACAATTCCAAACTAGCAATAAAAGACAAAGAAAAACACTTCTTACGCTACATTAAAAAACACTCAGGCTTAAGAGTAAAAGAAGTCAAGTCCCAACGAGGACCCCATGTCAGCCCTGTGGCTTCGGACAACCCACGCTGCCGTGAACCTCACGTTATCCGTAGAGTGAACGTCATCACCGTGTGGACCTTGCGGGACCGTTTCCAGGGGTAACGCCTGCGAGGCATCCGGTACGGTAACGGGCGTAATACATGGGGACCGAGCTTATTAACTTTCATTATTACTCGTCAGGAGCGCTCTGTAAATGACGAGGAATTGTTTTTACGAGATCAAGTGACCTCAGAAAGGAGGAGCTTCCAGCTGACCCCAGCCCACGAACGCCAGCTCCCGGCCCAGGCCGGCGAGATAACTATCTCCGCGTCTTGACGCTTCGGAAAATAGATCCATGGTGCAGAAGCCTCATAAAGAACCCTTTCTGAATTAAAATTGATCTTTTCTTCCTTTAATTTGAACTTAATTTATCTCCGAGCATCAGGAAATGGCACCGTGCGAGAGACATGCCCTGCCGAAGACAAGGCGAGCTCAACGTTGCGGGGAAATTATCTGCGTTTGCAAGAAAATTACTGAGGAAGGAGAGGGGTGTTATTTTAAGATCTTCGAGGTGGTGTGAGAAGAAACTAATTAAAAGATTGTAATTTTCTGTGCAAATACAGTAACCGACTGCTACAGAAATGCAAAATGAGATGGAACTTTTCTACCTCCCAAGAGCATCATCTGACTTTTCCTTTTTCCTTCGGTCCTCCTGTGAAAGCTCACATTCAAGTCCCTCTATTAATTTTTTAAGACCGCAAACGGAACTTAATCAGGATAAAAATGACAGGCACAAGCCACGTTGTGTGGCGTGGCCCCGAGCCACGCGGCTTCAGTTAAAAAGACTTTGCTGCATGGGGCGCCGGGGTGGCTACATCGGTTGAGCGTCCGACTTCAGCTCAGGTCAGGACCTCACGGTTCATGAGTTCGAGCCCCACGTCGGGCTCTGTACCGACAGCTCAGAGCCTGGAGCCTGCTTCCGATTCTGTGTTTCCCTCTCGCTCTGTCCCTCTCCCCCTCACGCTCTCTTTCTCTCAAAAATAAATAAGCGTTTAAAAAAAAATTAAAAAAAAAAAAGACTTTGCTGCTGCCCTCTGCGGGCGCGTGTCAGAGGTTGAACACAAGCCTCAGAGTCCCCTGCAGAAGCCGGAGCAGGTCAGGGCCCGCGTGCACCGGTGCCCACCTGCCGGGGACCAGCCAGCACAGGGCAACCCCAACCCCCGCCATCCACTTCCGCGGCACTGGGACCGGGCAGCCCACGGGTCCGGGAAAGTGTCACGTCTCACGTTTATGTGGCGTGGCCTCTATGCGCAGAACCCCAGCTTTCACAGGATTCCCACGGCAAGAGCAGGCTGCGAACGGTTCTGCGCATAAGCCTTCAACCCCTCAAACGCAGTGGTCAACCCGGCCAACCGGGCCGGCCCAGCCTCAGGAACCAGGCTCCCCTGTTCCCCGGGGCTTCTGAACACGGGGAAGGCAGCAGGAACAGTGGGCAGCCGGGCATCTCGGGTCGTCGGCGTCCCTGTGTGCTCCTCGGAGCACCCACACGATCGCCGGGCGCTGGGAAGGGGGGTGGCTGAAATAAGCCGTTGGTAGGAATCTATAAATAGCTAGGTCTTTGGAGGCTAAAGGGGGAAAGAGAGGGCGCCCCCAAACACGAGGCCATTTTCAATCTCTTCGTCAGGGTCCTCCTAGATGGAAGGAGGCACGGGGACGTTTGGTATTACCCAAGCCCGTTTTCCAACCGCTCCAACCCCACGCTCCCTGGCCACGTCCTCCAGGGTCTGATCCTGCCTCCGACAAATATAATAAATAAAAATTAAAAGCAACAGCAACCCTTCACAAGGCCTGTGCACCGGGCGGCGTGCTTCTCTGAAGGGACGTGCGGAAGGGGGAAGTTAATTTACGACCTCTTTAAAATACTCTCAGGAACCCTCGCGCAACTACAAATTAAATAGCCACTTTATTAAAGTACGAGTGGATTTGTGCACCGGGTTCGGGAACTTTATTAATGGGGCTGTTTATCTGCCTTCAAGCCAGGCTGCTTGACTGATGGATGTCCTCTCTGCGTCCCAGTGTTCCGGGCTTTTCAGGCCCCGGTGCCTCTCCTCGCGCCTCCGTATTCCCACCCTCTCACTCTCCACCTTAGCCCAGAGGACAGTGACTCTGCTGGTCCTTCAGAGCCACCTCACTACCACCTCCTCCAGGAAGTCCTCCCTGACCTCCTCAGAGCAGGTTTTCACGGCGCCAGGATGCCCTGCGATGAATTCCCGTCCCGAGCAAACATCTCACCAGGACAGGGGCCGTGTTTGACCTTGCCCCTCACTGTATCCCGTAACTGTCTAGAGAAAGCAGCTGATTTAAGGGCTAATATGAAGCCTCTTTTCGCCTGGGGCTCTCCAACTCATGGGGTCTCTCCCCACACAGCAAGAAGGCAGAAGACCCCAGGTCCCCCTGGGCCACCCCGGGCAAAGGGCGGGTGTCTCCCTACGGATGCATTGACTCTGCTTACCCCGTGCATATATCTCCGTTTACCGTCACCTGTCCTAACACAGGCTTCCCTCCCTCTCTCCTTGTTCTCAGCCCAGACACCAGGCCCACGGTCCCTGACTGGTTTGTCCAGCCCTCATCCTGACAGCAAACGTGACAGGCCTTCAGCACGGGTCACCGTGTCCCTTGACCTCGGTCTGCCTCGGCCTCTCCCTAGGTGGCCGCCGGTCACCCTTGGTGATGGCTGCCACGACAGAGAAGTACTTCACCTGGGCAGATGCCCACCATCGACACGCTGACCAGCCACAGCCCAGCTCCCCCGTGAGCCAGAACTCTCTCTCCAACCCAGTCCCCACCCCGAAACGCCGGGAGGCCCCGCACTGTGGCGGTCTGCAATTCCAAAGCATCACGTGGAACGTTCAGCAGACTCGACCGTAAGACCCTGTGCCACGGGGCCACCAAACTCACCTCCAAGAACGCAATGGAGCCTCAGCACGAAACCACAGCCATCGGATACGAGACTACACGTCAGCTTTGTCTCGGGACTTGGACCCGTTCGTCCAAGAACCACAAGTGCTGCATGACGAGGCCTTTATGGTGTCTGTGCGCCGGAGGCCATCCGGGAGCCGGGAAGCCAACGGAGCAGGGGGCAGCCACGTCCCGTCCGTCCCCAGCTGGAAACCTCTCTCACGGGCAGTTCGCTCCCACCGCCCCTCCGGGATCCGGCCCAGGCCTCAGTATCGCAGCGGCCTCCTCGAAGAGCCTCCATCCAGAGGCCTCACCTCCGAGGCCCCTCAGCAGCCCCATCGACAGGCTGCGGAAACTCCGACGGGACCCCGACCTCATTTCCTGAGCGCTTGCTGGGGGCCTGGCTCTGGTGCAAACAGCTCGGGGATTACCCATCTGCACGGCAAGCCGCGAGCCTTCACACCCCAGCCCCAAGACGGCGAGGCCCAGGGCAGCCGGTCTGCCCAAGGTCTCGGGCCAGGAAGGATCCGGCCAGCTACAAACCCAGGCCGGCAGCTCTGAGGCCTGCACGTCGATCGCCACCACCGTCTGCGTGATGAGCCAGACCGGCCACGTCTCTACGAAAGCACACGGACGCCCGAGAGGAGAGAAGGCAGGAGTGGGGGGCACCCCGTGGAAGGAACTTGGATCACCCACAGCTTCGACCTTCCCTGGGCACCACCACCAGCAACCGGCTTGTCTGCCCGGAGGGCCGGGCTCTTGTCTGGAGCCCAGCCACGATGGGAGGGAGCCTAAGCCATAATTCTGCCTGATTCCGTCTGAGGTCAGAGCTCTGTAGAAAGAACAAAGCGTATGTGGTGGAATCCAGCTCTTGGGGGATATGAAAAGGGAATTTTCAAATCATCTCTTGGACAGCCTAGCTGTTCCAATTAGCATACACTCTTTTCAGCCTTTCTAAATAAAAGCTGTTAACCTTAAAAAGCAAAAACCACCACCCCGCACTGCCACGTTGGGCTATCCAGCCTCACGGTCCGGTCCACTAGGAGCTGACGTCGACTTTGTTCTTCCAAACCTCTTCCCTCTGATTGGTCTCCCTGCACAACGCATTCACGGCCCCTCCTCACAACATAACGCACACCTTTAAATTCCCACCTCCCAGAGCTTGCCCACGCTGTTCCTCCCCGCTGGAAGGTTCTTCTCCATCTCTCATATGCTTCCCCTACTCATTCTTTAGGCCCGCCCTGACACCACCTCCTCCATGCAGCCTCCCCTGATTTCCCCACCGGGGAAGATGGTACTCGTGCCTTATAGTCTAGCTTTGATGTCCCACCCTTCTCTCCCACTGTACCACTCTGAGCTCCCCTGCATGAAGGTCAGAGAATGAAAAGGTGAGGGAGGCCCCTTCCCTGCTACTATGAGCTGAACTGTGTCCCTTCCAAAAAATGCATATGAGAAAAGTCCTGACCCCCAATACCTCTGACCATACCTGTATTTGCAGAAAGGGTCTTTAAAAAGGTTAAAATCAAGTTAAAATGAGGTCCCTAGGGCAGGCCCTAATCCAACCTGACCGGGGTCCTTATAAGAAGAGGAGATCAGGACACAGACACAGAGGGACAGCCATGTGAGGACACAGGGAGAAGAGGGCCACCTACACGCCCCGGAGGGAGACCTGAGAGGAGGCCAACCTGTCCTCGCCTGGATCCCAGCCTCCCAGCCTCCCAGCCTCCCAGTCTGTGAGGAAATACACTTGGGTCATTTAAGCTGCCCGGTCTGTGGTGCTTTGATACGGGAACCCTAGCATGTAACACACCTGCCCTCAAGGAACTTGACATCGGGCAAGTTGTCACGGCCCAATTCACGCCCCCGAAAGTTCCATTTGTCTGATTTGGAGCCCTGGCTCTCGGGGTGTAAAATACACACATATACCAGGTTCCTCAAGACTCTGGAACAGAGAAGGTGGATAACGGGTTCAGAATTACCTTTGCACACGACTCCCCTCGACATCCCCAGCCCTGTAGACACAGCATGGAGCGAATGTGGAAAACGAGAGGGGGACGGAAGGGGAGGGAGGGAGGTGCCGATCGGCTGGTAAACGTGACACCCCTGAACAACCCAGATCTGGTTGCAGGAAGCTCACGTTCAAGGGAATTAATGCATCAAAGCGGAAGTTCAAGGGCGGCGAGGGGAGGCACGCAGGTGAGCTAGGCTTAAAATAAGCAACCTAAGCGCACGATTTTCACCTTCAAATCGCACCTCCGCCTCTGAGGGCGGCTCCAGGGAAGCGACACCCGGAAGCGTGTGTGCAAAGCCCATCCTGGATCCCTCAAAGGTGATGCCCAGTGGTTTCAACGAAAGATGAATTTCACACATAACAATTTGTTTCTGCAGCTCAACAGACAGAAAGGCAGTGTTTGAACTCCCAAGCAAGTCTGCTTCCCTATCTATCTCCATGGGAGCAGGAAGAAATCAGGCCGTGGGAAGGAAAACGCACACATGTTCCCAGTGCTCAGCGACCGAGGGCTGGTCTCTTGCATCCTGTGACTCCTTCTTGCAGATGCTCTAAAATACTATTTCCAAAAGTCTCGCCCTCTCAGCAAATGCATTTTTTTTTTTAGTTTTGAAAACATGTTCTCTGCTCAGGTGGGCCACATCTGCAAAATGCACTTTCTTGGGTCTCGCCACGCGGACAAATTAAGTGAAATGAAAGACTCCACTCAGCAAATTGGCCTCAAGTTAGTGTCTTCCCTCCTGTAGCCCTAAAAGGTGGCGCCTTCGAGCAGAGGTAAAACCAAGCACAGCATCCCGGCTAAAACCTTTGGCCCCACAGCTGCCAGCAAAGCACGTTCCCCAGAACCCTCATGTGCCCAGAAGACAAGGCCACGCGTGCAGCGTGCACGGAGCGCTGAGAAAGTAACAATTAGAAAAACGTCTTCGGGGCGCCTGGGTGGCGCAGTCGGTTAAGCGTCCGACTTCAGCCAGGTCACGATCTCGCGAGATCTCGCGTGATCTCGCGTGAGTTCGAGCCCCACGTCAGGCTCTGGGCTGATGGCTCGGAGCCTGGAGCCTGTTTCCGATTCTGTGTCTCCCTCTCTCTCTGCCCCTCCCCCGTTCATGCTCTGTCTCTCTCCGTCCCAAAAATAAACAAACGTTAAAAAAAAAGAAAAAGAGAAACGTCTTCATTTACTACCGGGAGCAGCTTCACCCCCCTCCTGAGCACTCCCCAGACCAGGTGAAACTCTGAAGGCATCACCCGTCCCCCAAGCCAGAAGATGATCTGCTTTTTCGGGGAGAACTCAGTCTGCCTCAACGTCCCATTCCAGAGGATGGGCGAGCGGGAGACGCGACGCAGGAGCGAGAAGGTACTTGTGCCAAATGCCTGGGTCAACATCCCAGCGCTGTGTGCCTTCTCTCTCTACCCCACAGTCAACAACACTTGACAGAAGAAGATACTTCTGGCTTCCGCCTCTGAAGTGTCCGCCGAGTGCCAGGCTCTGCCCTGCTTTCTGCACGCTATCTATCCCTGCCCTCCACTTTCCAGGGGGCCAGAGGAGAGATGCACCCTTCGAAGCTCCTGTCTGCTTCTGGACCTCCTGTCCCCACCAAAGAGAAGCCAGATCCCCCCCCCCCCCCATCCCAAGTCCCCTCTCCAGGTATTGTCCTGCCAGCAGCCGGGATACAGGCCACGCAGTTGCAAAGCAGTCACTCAACTCAGCCACTGTCCGCAGGGAGCAAACCCGGGGGGGGGGGGCTCCTCTGATGCCCCCCCAGCCCCGCCCCAGTGCCGCAGCCCCGCTGACCCAAGCTCCCTCCTCGCTCCCTCCAAGGAAGAGCCCTCCGGCTCTACAGTCCGGATGGCATGGGTGGGCTGGGTGCCGGTCCCACTTTGAAGGCTGGTCTCCACCTCTCAGTGCCCCTCTCTCCCTCCTTCCACCCCCACCTCCCCCACCCCGTGAAGCGAAAATGACCAAGGGACGGAACAGGCAGCTTGTTCGACCACCTCAGCAGGTGGGGTGGGGGGCTTGGCTGGGAGAGTCTGGCTCCACGGGGTGACCTTAGATGCTCACTTCCTCCTTGTGCTGTTGGGTCGCGGCCAGTCCCTAAGCTACAGCATACAGCACACGGGACAAAGTTTGTTCACCAGTGACCCCTCTGTCAAGATTCAGACAGGGAAGGCCTCCTAGGGAGCACCTGCCCCCCACCCCCACTCAGTCGGCACCCTGAGCGCCCCCTGCTGGTGTCCAGAGAGTAACTCACACCCCCACCCCCACCACCCCCCAAAGCTTCTAGTCTGATTGGAGGTGGCAGAAAGGACCCAAGTCTAGAGACCAGGTGTCTTCGCCTGTGCAGCAAAGCAGGGGGTCAAAGTGCCCCCAGCCCTTGATACACCCCCTTCCTGGGTAGGGAAGCACATAGATCCCCACCCGTCTACTCCTAAAGCATGCAGGGACCCTGGCCCAAAGCTGCCTCCCCAGAACTTGGGAGAGCAGCAGCGGTCAAGGAGAGGAGCTGGGGAGGGGTAGCCACGGCGGGGGGGGGGGGGGGGGGGGCGACCAGAGCGAACAGCGATGGAGGGGAGTAAGCGGAGTCCCATCTCTACCCCACGCACAACCAGTTGGCCAACAGCTGCCACCTCCCTGCACGCTTCCGAAACTGGAGATGATCAAGTAGGGCTGCTGGGAGGTGACCCATGCGTGACCATTGGTCATCTGCCCAGGGTAAAAGCGAGGCCAAGGCAGCCCGCAGGGAGGAACGGGAGGGCATCCCCACACCCCCGCAGGCGACACACACACACACACACACACACACACACACACACACACACAAAACAAGGACCGGCCTCGGTCCGGAGGAGTAGGAACCACAGCGCTGCGCTGGAGGAAGTAGGCGCCGAGGACCCTAAGAGATGTGGCGAGGCCGGGGG
>NW_024412376.1:164844772-164853943 GCF_014898765.1 Herpailurus yagouaroundi | reverse complement strand
GGCGCCAGGCCCTGGAGCCGGTGGTCCGCCAAGGGAGACAGACCTCACCCGTGCCAACACCTTGACAGACCAAGTCACAGAGAGCCACAACGAGGACAGAGCGGAAGCGAAGTGTTCTGCGGGGGCCTCTAAAGAGGTGACAATGTAGACAGAACCTAGGGGACTTTCTAGGCACTGCAAAGGCCCTGTGGCTGCCGGGACACAACCTACTCCTGGGCAGCCACGCCTGTGCCTTAGGCTTTGGGACGTCCTGGCAGAGCAAGGCTGTGCTCCAAGCCCAGGAGCCACCAAGGGGGCAGCCCTGAACATGAGGACAGACACCTGGGTGTGGAAAGAACTAGAGGGGGTGGGGGGGGGGGGCAAGGTCCCATCCAGGGCAGAGCCTGCCGGGCGGAAGCGAAGAGTGGGGAAACTGAGGCTCAGCACACAGGAAGTCACCGCCCAAGATCATGGGCTGCTTTAGACAGACTGAGTACCCACCTTGAGTACCCACCACGTGCTACATACAACTTGGCCTCAGGAAAATATGGAGTCCGGGTGCCGGAGAGTCTCTGAGGCGAGGCCAGCTTCGCAGCCTCTGCGGGGCCAGGGGCCAGCCTGCCTCCACCCCTCCCCCAGAGGCCTCTGCGTCAGGTAAAAATCCTCAGGGGTCTCTGTCACTCTTGCCTCCCAGCCGGGTCTCTTTGGTCCAGAGCGGGGGAGAGACAGCGAGGGAGACAGAGAGGGAGCCTAACGGGGCAGGGGAGCAAAGCCTCAAACACCTGGGAAAGAGAGAGGGGGTGCAGGTTCCCTCCAGCCTCCAAGAGCAGCAGCCCTCAGCACTGTCCTCTGCTGTCTTCCCCCAGGCGGAAGTCCTATCCAGTAACAGATAGCGTCCCAGGGGCTCACGCTGTCTGTGCCCAGGCTGGGGGGGGGGGGGGGGGCCCGATGTTAAAAGAAGTCTCCCCCCCTTGGAATGTGCCCTCGCCCTCCCCTCCATGGTGTAAATTCCCAACCTGACAGATTCTAAATCTCAGGCTCAGGCCCCGGGTGGGGACGGGAAGCAGGAGCCATCGGCTGTGGGAACATGTGGTCTCGCACAGGGAGCAGGGAAGAGCAGAAGGGGTCGGTGCAGGGCTGAGGGAGGCGAGACAGGCAAACAGGGGCCTAGGAAGAGGCTTACAAACAAAGCACGCTGCGGACGGGCGGCCGGCAGTCAAGAAAAGAGGTGGGTGGTGTCCCGGGTTAGACGGTTCCCGGGGAGCCCTTCCCGACACCCTGGTCTCCACTCCCCTCCCCGGCCATAATGTGAAGGGGGGGGGGGGCGCACACAGGCTCTGAGCTTGTCCCCTTGTCTGTCTGCTTGTTTTAGTAGAAGAGCCCCTAAGCATTGTCCCCAAGAAAAGTTGACTGTGACAAATGACTGAGCACCTACTCCAGGTTGGACACTTTCCCAGGGACCCAGTGCATCCTGGGGAAGAAGACAGGGTGGGGGTGGGGGAATGGGAGGAACCTGCTCTCGGGGACAAGGGGCGACGTTGTAGGTAATTGTATATAATTCCCAGAAGCAGGCTGTGGGGCGTGTGTGATGGGCCCCTTTCCACAGCTGAGGAAATAGACTCCAGGCAGTGATTGCCAAGTTCACGGAGCCAGAGCGTGGCAGGCTCCAGACTCCAGCCCCGGCTCTCTGGCCCCAGGGCAGCCTTCCTTCCCCCATCCCGCGTAACTTGTGGTCTGCGTGCCGGGTTCACGGGTACATTAGCCACTTGGAGGCACAGACGAAGCCTCTCGGCCAGGGGCACATCAGCACCACCACCCGGGCTCAAACTGAGGCCCACGTTATTGGTGACTTGGTGAAAGTCCTCGAGGAAGTGGGGGGAGGCCCCAGGCCTGAAATGCAGGCAGGCTGGCGGATGCCTCCCCGGCGCTTTTTCCAGAACAGTCGGCTGGTTGACTCTGCCCCGATAAGGCTGCAGCGCTTTCAAAAGAGCGGGACTGATTCACCCCTTCTCCGAATCCAAAGCTCAGAGACGTGGGAATCCCCAAGGTCACGCAGCTCGCGCACACTGCTGGACATGGGGACACAGTGATGGCGGAGACAGACAAGTACCCCTGCGCTGGTGAGGAGCCCCTGTCCTGACGGGGAAAGTTCTTTTCAGACAGTAGTAAGTACCCAGGAGAAAATGCGGCAGTCAGCACACGGAGATGAAGAGGTCACTAAGGGGCCGGGGAACTTTGAGCGGAGAAGGAGCCAGCCACGGGCAAGGTGGGAAGAGCTGGGGGGCAGGGCGGAGCATGAGAGCCACCGTCCAGGCTCAGGGAGGAAGGCAGCCGGCTTCATTTGTATTCGCAGACTGGAACCAAGTCGCTGGGGGCTTTTAAGCAGGGGAGTAAGACCAGAGACATTTCAGAGCCATCTGTCCCCCTGTGAGGACACTACAGGAAGCTAGCTCCCTAGGAGGCCCCTGTCCAGAGTCCAGAGAGGCCTCGGTGGCTGGGCCCGGGGAAGGCGGCGGGGGACTTGCGGGGGACGGAGGAAAGCCCGCACCCAGCACCTGCTCGCCCTGTGCTCACCCTCGTTAGTGACCAACTCGGGGACCCCGGGGGCTTCGGTGCAGGAGAAAGACATGGGGGCAGGCGGCAAGGAAGGGCGGCGGGTTGTAGTCAGGCATCCTGTCTGACATCCCGACGGGGAGAAGTCTCGGGAGACCGCGGGGACAGCGTCTGCGGCGCCGCCGCGGTGGACGTGCGCTCAGCCGGCGTGGGCGTGAAGGGCGACGGAAGCACCGCGTGTCACCCTGAGACCCTGAGACGCCCTGAGACGGGGAAGCAGCCCTCGCCATCTCCCTCGCCGCCTCCTGGTTCCCAGCTCCGCGCGGGGCACTGGGCTCCAGACCCCATCACACCCGGCCGCTGCTCCTGGGAGGGGGGAGGCGGGTGCCTCAGAGATGCTTGGCCCCCTCGGGAAAGGGAAGAGCTGTCAGGGGCCGAGGGAAGAAGGCTGGTCTTCAACCGATCCTTCAGGAAACAGGAACAAACATAATCAAGACCATAAGCTGTTGGTGGGGCGCCTGGGTGGCGCAGTCGGTTAAGCGTCTGACTTCGGCCAGGTCACAATCTCGCGGTCCGTGAGTTCGAGCCCCGCGTCGGGCTCTGGGCTGATGGCTCAGAGCCTGGAGCCTGCTTCCGATTCTGTGTCTTCCTCTCTCTCTGCCCCTCCCCCGTTCATGCTCTGTCTCTCTCTGTCCCAAAAATAAATAAACGTTGAAAAAAAAAATTTTAACGACTATAAGCTGTTGGGCCTACTCTGGCAGGGCATTGTTCTAGAAGAAAGATCTCGTTGAACCTCCTATCTACCTAGTACCTATATAGCGCCTACATAGAGGGCGTTCCCTTCTCCCCGACCTGGGGTTCAGCAATCTATCCGAAGGGTTCCAAGGCCCACGTCCCCATGTGCCAGTGGGGTGTCCTAAGTGACACGCCTCACCTCTCTGTTTCTGCAGTCGCCTCACTAGCACGACCCCGACCCCCTGGTTCTCTGTGTCATCCCAGGACCAGCAGCGTCGGCATTACTGGGAACCGGTTACAGATGCCGATTCCCAGGCCCCGCCCCCAGACCCACCGAACCGGAAACTCTGGGATGGGGCCGAGGGATCCGTGTTCTAATGTGTCCCCTGCTGGTTCTGACACGTCCCGCAAGTTTGAGAGCCACCGTGCTGACCCAGCGGTTCAAGGCCTGGGCTCCGCGTGGGAATCACCTGGGGGAGCTTCAGACAAATGCCAACGATCTCTTGACCTGAGAGGGTAGAGGATTCATGAAAAAACAGACGCCAGGTGCCTGGCACATGGCTGGACCCACTAGACGGTGCTTTTCCTGAGACGTGAGTGGGGGGCCCCACTGAGCCCCGGTCCAAACCCTTCAGCTTCAAGATCCAGACTGATTCCACCGGCCATTGCAATGCGTCCCCTTCAAAAAGGAGCAGAAAGACTTCTTCTCTCCGAGTTTCAATCAGACCACTTACTCATTAAAAGGCTCAGGTTTTTTTTTTAATTATTGAAGGTCTCTAGTGATAGTATTTTATCTTTATAAATGCGACAGAGCTCAGCTTGGGCAACTACCCGCACGGGCCTGATTCAGAGACGGTCCAGGAACCCCTGAGCAATGCTCTTGGGGACACTTGGGGACCCAGCAGGAAGGAGACTGAGGAGACAGGCTGTTGGGGTGCCAGGTTCTACAGAGGGCAGCCCCTCCCCTGCGCTGTGCTCCCAGCCGCCCCTGGCCTGGCCTCCAGCAAAACTAAGAAGTCTGCACCTGCTTGGGGGGGGGGGGGGGGGGTGCCAGGTGAGGAAGGGAGGGCTTCCGGGTGGAGGGGGGAGCTGCCAGGGACAGGGGGCAGAAATAAGCCGCAGGGTGGCGAGTTGGGGGGTGGGGAGGGGAGCTGCCCCATTTGGGGGGGGCTGCGGTGCCTTGCAGAAACGTCTCCTAATGACTTCCAGCAAACGACAAGGGGTTGAGGTGAGGGCTTTCAGAAAGATCGAGCACAGCCATCCCATTATCAAGTGGTCAAGGACGCCTGGACGGGACTTTAACTCGGGCCGGGAGGAGAAGTCTGACCCGGAGATTGAAGGGAAACGAGTCCAGATGGAGAAGGAAGGAAAGGCCCCACAGGGAGACAGGGATCTGGCTGCTCCAATCCCAACAGAGAAGGGAGAAGGGAGACGGGGGCGGGGGCGGGGGCGGGAGGGGGGGGAGCTGGCAGTTCTTTGGACAGCTGGGGTGGTGGTCGTGGGTGCCTCTTGGTGGAGGCAGGGATCTCTTTGCCCAGGGGCACCACCGCTGTGGGCCAGCCAAGCCCCTGGTGTGTGAGAAGCCAAGCAAGCAAGAGCCCAGAGCCCGGCAGAGACCAGGGTGACAACCGTTTTCAGCCATCCGGGCTCCTCTTTCTCGTAGACGCATAGATACCGCAGCGCGACAGGTGTGTTTCCTTCTTCCGTTCATCAAGTGTTTGCTGAGCACCTACTCTGCGCCTGGCTCCAGGCCCCAGGGAGACAGCAGGAAACAAACCAGACAATCTCCGGAAGGATAAACAGGTGGAGAAAACAGAAGGGCGCTCCTGGCAGAGAGGCCAGCGTGGGTAATGACCTGGGGGAGGGCACTGCGGGGGACAGTGGAGGATCCGGACAAGGAGCTTCGGGGTGGCAGGGCGCAGGGTAGGGTGGGCAGGGCGAGTGAGAGCGGGGGCTTCCTGGTCCCTCCATGGGGACCGGGTGATGACCAGAACCAGGGGCTGGCCTCAGGGAGGTCAGCCATAGCGCACTGCTCCCCAGCTCTCCGTGTGCATGCATAAAGCACCATGGGGACGGAGAGTGGGGCGGCGACCAGCTCCGACCAGTGCAGGGGCCACCCCTTCTTACTGGGTGGCAGTGTGGCTTAAAAGTGCACCCTCAGCTCCCCGTAGCGTGACGGTACCTCATCATCTAACGGGTGCCAGGGAAGGCCCCAGAAAGTGGCCCCCCAGGCACCCAGGGAAGAGGGGTTTCCCCATCAGTCTGTAGGGGCAAGAGCCCACTGTGGTCATTCTGGTGGGCAGGGTAGAGGAGAGGAGCACTGGCCTGCGGAGGAAACGCACAACCAGCCAGAAAGCACCTTTGGGGTTCCCAGGAGCTGGGAAAGACGGCAGAGGCCAGGAGTCTTTCCCCTGAAGCCAAGTGCACAGGCCTGGGCCCAGTAGGAGGCCAGGAAATGCGGGAAGGGACAAAAGAAGGGAGGGAAGGAGGCTTGCAGCCGCTCTGGGGGCCCGCTTCTCAGACTGGCCCTCACCGCCCCCTGTCCCCCACACACCATACGAGGGGCCTCCCGTGTGCCCAGTGTTTTGGGGGCACCGTTATCCCGACTTTAGAAGCAAGGCATCTGAGGCCCAGAGAGGCTAAGTGAACTGCCCTGGAGCGCACAGCTAGAGAGTGGCGATCTCCAGCACAGGGCGCTGCTGGTCACGTTTCAGAAGTGGCTGCAGGGCCGTCAACAGTGCCCGCCTCACAGGCGGTGCTGGAGAGCACCCGCCAGAGCGTGGTGAGTGCTTGGTGGGGGGAGAGGAGCTCACGGTGGTGGCCGCGAGCGAGGCGGGGGCCTGAACTCCGGTCCCGGCCCTGCGGGTCACTGCAGGAGTCACTGCTTTCACTCTGAGCCTCAGTCTCCTCGGGGTCACTGAGAACGGCCGTGGCACCTGTGAACAGGTTGTCGTGCAGGTGAAGGAGTGTCTGTAGGACGCTCAGAAGAAGCATCCGGAAGGCGGTGGCTGTTTTCTTCTCTTGTTGCAGGAAGAAGGTCTTCACGTGGGACAGTGACAGACAACCCACAGGAGGTCCGTCCGCAGGACCACGCCTCACCCATCGATGCGGTGATGGTCCATGGCGGTCCCCGGGGAAGTCCCCCCCAGTCCCCCAAGTGCTCTGGCCAGGGCGCAGCGTGGACCCTCCCTAGGGAAGATGCTCCCAGTCCCCCAAGTGCCCTCCGGCCGGGGCGCAGTATGGATCGTCCCCGGTGAAGTCCCTCCCAGTCCCCCAAGTGTCCTCCAGCCAGGGCGCATTGTGGACTGTCCCTGGTGAAGTCCCCCCCCCAGGCCCCCAAGTGCCCTGGCTGGGGCGCAGTGTGGACTATCCCTAGGGAAGACCCTCCCAGTCCCCCAAGTGCCCCCACCCCGGGGCGCAGTGTGTCTGCATTCGCAGGGCAAAGGCCGGGAGCAGCAGGCGCTGGCAGGCAGGTGGCCTGACGGGAGGCGCGGTCCTCTGCCAGCGGCCCAGCGCCCCCCCGCCCCCCGCAAGCACACGCCCCCACGGCCTGCAGTTCCCTTCTTCCACTGTCAGCCTGGCCACCCGCCAGCTGCGTGCTCCGGGCCTCAGTCTCCCCATCTGTGACGCGAGGGCATAGATAACATGACAACTTCCCCAGGACATGAGCCCCACGGGGTGCCCCCCAGATGCTCACGTGCAGTTTGCGATGTGGGGCTGGTCACGCCTCTCAGAGTCACGTGCTATTTGCATTTAACAACGTTCGGTTTTGACTAATTCCATTCCCCCCCCCCCAACTTTTTGACCCTGCGGTCCTTCCCTCCCGCTTTGCCTGCATAACACCCAGAGGACACAGGCTGCTCTGGAATTATGCGCTGAGGACGGCGGAAGGAAGAAGGGAGAATTTATTCTGCCTGAGGTGTTGGCCAAGAGAAAAATACATTTGGGCGGGAGTTGAATGACGAGCTGGGACCCAGACGAAGTAAAACAGACTGCAGCATCTGCAAGGCACAAAAGACCGAGGGGCACGGCGCACACGGGGAGGGACAAGCGGCCTGGCCAGGCAGGACGGACTGTAAGACTTGGGGGGGAAGCCAGGCTGGTGCCTTCTTCCAAGGTGACAGAGACCCTTCCAGGGCTTTCAAGAGAAGGAACGGCATGATCAGATTTGTGTTTCAGAATGGCAATGCTGGCAGCTCCTGAGAGCCGGAGCTCGGGAGAGAGACCGGGCCAGCGGAGGTCATGGTGTGGGTCCGGGTGAGAGACGGCAGGTTGTGAGCAGACGCGGTGGGGAGGAGGAAACGCAGGCGGGCCCCTCCCGCCTCGACACGGAATCCAAAGAGACTCAGAGGCGTCTGGAAGAACATTGATGTCACTCCATAGTTAGGGAACAAATTTGAAGATGGCTGCTCAACTCTGGACACGTTGTCTCCAGGGTGCCTGCGGGACATCCTGGAGATATCAGCCAAGCGAGGCTAGCCTGGGCTGCCGTGATAAATGGACCCCAAATCTCGGTGGGGAAACCCAAGAAAGGGGTACTGCATTCATTCACAAAGTCTGATGCAGGTCAGGCGCCTCCTTTCCGACTTCTATCTCCGCCCTCTGGAACCTCTAGCCTGCAAGGTCACTGTGACAGAAGAGAGAGCCGGAGAACACACAGAATATTTCCTGGGGTTGGACCTGGAGGTCACCCCACTATCACTCACATCCCATCGGCCAGAGTCCGGGTTCATGGCCTGACCTTCCTGTAGGGAGGCTGGCAAACGCAGGAGCCCAGGGACATTTGGTGAGCCCTCCTCATCACTGGCACGCTGGCAGGAAGGTTCTAGAGGCCTTTGGAAATGGTGCCTGGGAGAGGATCAGGGCTGGAAACAAGATTTGGACATGACTATTGAATGAGATCACCCAAGGGGAAAAAATAGAGGAGGACGAGAGAAAGACGAGATTTTAAAAATTCCATGAATCCCTCTGGGGTTGTATTTAGGAATTCCCAGAGGAAGACTCAAGATACAGTCCAAAATCTCATTTCCAAATATCCAATTATTTGTTGTGTGGACAAAGCATCCAGATTCTTTTCTGAATTCTTCAGTTCCCATATGGCTCCTTGGAATCACACAGGCAGCCGCAAGCAGCTGGCAAGTGTCTTAAGCCGTGCTGTTTCTACCACATTCCGCCACATTCCCTCTGTGTCAGGCCAAGGGCTTCAGGGTCATACATTCGTCTAGAGGAGTTGTTTTTAGAGCCATCCACTTCACTAAATATTTTGAAAGAGAACTCACAGTAAGCTTGCCTTTGAGATTCATTCCAGAAATGAAATTTTTTGCTACCAAACCGTTGAATATGACAATTGATTTTTTTCTATTTAAATGCTTTACACACTTAAAACTCTTCCATAAATAAAAATTTTCCACAAATTATACTTGGTTGAAATCACGGTTTGAAGGGTTTCAGCTCGGAAGTTAATTAAAACTCATTGTTTTCCCTGGAAAGGGGAACTGCCTTAATTAAGACTAACAGAGAAGTGTGGGATATTTCTTCAAAATGGATCTTGCAAGGTCCTTTCCTGAGGCTAGTGCCGCCACTCTGAGACTACGAGGATCGTGACACTGGGGTCATGTCAGCTCTTGTTCTCTACTTATCCTCACAGCACAGCACAGTGCTGGGCACACAGTAAGCACTTAATAAATATTGGATGGATGGATGGATGGATGGATGGATGGGAGGGAAGAAGGGAGGGAGGGAGAAAGGAAGGAAGGAAGAGGATGGATGCATGGGTGGATGGACCACAGGAAGGACAGAAGGATGGAAGGATGGAAGGAAGGAAGGAAGGTGGATGGATGATGGATGGATGGATGGATGGACCAAAGGAAGGAAGGAAGGAAGGAAGGAAGGAAGGAAGGAAGG
>NW_024412376.1:164771135-164844672 GCF_014898765.1 Herpailurus yagouaroundi | reverse complement strand
GAAGGAAGGAAGGAAGGAAGGAAGGAAGGAAGGAAGGAAAGAAGGAAGGAAGATGGATGATGGATGGATGGATGGATGGACCAAAGGAAGGACAGAAGGAAGGAAGGAAGGAAGGAAGGAAGGAAGGAAGGAAGATAGATGGATGATGGATGAATGGATGGATGATGGATGGATGGGTGGATGGATGGATGGACCAAAGGAAGGAAGGAATGAAAGAAGGAAGGAAGGAAGGAAGGAAGGAAGGAAGGAAGGAAGGGAGGAAGATGGATGGATGATAGATGAATGGATGGATGCATGGACCAAAGGAAGGGCAGAAGGAAGGAAGGGCGGAAGGAAGGAAGGAAGGAAGGAAGGGAGGGAGGGAGGGAGATGGATGGATCTGTCACATTGAAAACTCCTAGGGATTCAGACTTCTAAATGACAACCACTGAAGCAATTTGGCAGAAGGGAAAGAGCACTGAGTTGGGAGTCAGGAGGGCCAGGTTCCAGTGTCAGCTTTCCACTGACTGAGCTTCAAGAACTTGGGAAAATCCCTTTCCCCATGGGCACCGCCATTTCCCTCCTCGGCTAAATGAATCTCGTCCAACCCAACCAACCTTCACATCCTCACATACGGCGACTTCTCCCCTACCTCCGATCCTGCCCTCCGACCACCCTCAGCTCTGCCCCACGTTTCCAGTCACAAGTGCACTCCAGAGAGGCAGAACTTCGACTTGTAGCCAGGTGAAGAGGTTGGCAAATGCTCCTCCCAAAAGTCAATTATGAAACCACGCAAATTGACGAAAACAGCCATTTCCACACGCTGGAAATCATCCAAGAACAGGCAACCATCGAAGCAGTGTCCATCCTTCAAGCAGTGTCCGTCCTTAAAGACTGCTGCACTTCAGGTAGGAACCGTGAGCGTCTGCACCACGCGGGCCCCAGGCTCGTCCCTTAGCACCCTCCCAGCTGGGAAGGCCGAGGCTCTGCGGGGAGGGGTGGCCATGGGCACAGCAGCTGCAGTGCCAGGGGTAAAGGGACTCGCTCAGTTTGGAGCAATGGGTAGCATCCACGCCTACCAGCAGCGACAGTGGAAATGACTGGCCCAGAGGCCGTACAGAATGGCTGAGGCTGTGTGCCCCTGGAAAGGGCCCAAGCCAGCCACAGACTTCTGACTGACCCTAAGGCCATGTGTGTGGACAGAGGAAGTATGAACAGCCCAGTGAAAAGCAAAAGCCAGGCAGACCTGAAAATGCCTCGATTTTGAACGTGCTCCTCTGCCCACACAAAGGTCTTTGATCGAGGATACAAGGTTTACTAACTCATGGTGTTTGAGAATACTTCTGATCAAATACTGGCCGATCTCTAAGTGAGGCAGACACGGGTTCAAAGGCCATAAATTTAAAAACAACAACAACAGGGGCACCTGGGGGGCTCAGTCGGTTGAGCTTCCGACTCCAGCTCAGGTCATGATCTCACGGTCCGTGAGTTCGAGCCCCGCGTCGGGCTCTGTGCTGACAGCTCGGAGCCTGGAGCCTACTTCGGATTCTGGGTCTGCCTCTCTCTCTGCCCCTCCCCTGTTCATGCTCTGTCTCTCTCTGTCTCAAAAATAAATAAACGTTAAAAAAATTAAAAAAAAATAAAAATAAAAAAGGTTTATTTATTTTTTATTTATTTTCAAGAGAGAGACCTCAAGAGGGGAAGGGGAAAAGAGAGAGGAGGACACAGGATCTGAAGTGGGCTCTGTACTGACCGCAGAGAGCCCAACAAGGGGCTCAAACTCACGAAGCATGAGATCGTGACCCAAGACGAAGTCAGACGCTTAACCGAATGAGCTACTCAGGCGCCCCTAAAATGTCCAGTTTTTAACAACGAGGAAAAGTGAGAAATGCAAAGAAACAGGAGAATATTACCTAGAGTCAAGGACAAAAAAAAGAGCAGTCTTCAGTCTCCAGAGATCCCCAGAAGTTGGACTTGATAGTGAAAGACTTCAAAGCAGCTGATATATATATAGTGTACAATATATATATATACTATATATATACAGTGTATATATGTATATGTATAGTCAAAGAATTAAAGGAAAGTATGACAATAATAAATCAACAAAAATGGAAAAGAAATAATGTATCAAATGGAAAGTCTGGAGTTAAAGAATGCAACCATGAGGAAAGTTCACCGGAGAGACTCAGTTGCAGACTTGACATGGCAGAAGAATCCATGAACTTGAAGACAGAGTAATGAAAATTATCCAATATCAAGAAACCGAGAGAAAAAAAAATGATTGAACAAAAATGAACAGCGCCTCAGAGGTGTGAGGAATAACATCAAACACAACGATATGTGTGATGTGAGTCCTGAAAGAGAGACAGAAAGGGGCTAAATAAAAAACTTGAGGGGCGCCTGGGTGGCTCAGTCGGTTAAGCGTCCGACTTTGGCTCAGCTCATGATCTCATGGTCCGTGAGTTCCAGCCCCACTTTGGGCTCTGTACTGACAGCTCAGAGCCCGGAGCCTGCTTCCGATTCTGTGTCTCCCTCTCTCTCTCTGCCCCTCCCCCACTCACACTCTGTCTCTCAAAAATGAATATATATTTAAACAAAAAAAACTTTGGCCAAAATGTTTCCAGATCGATGAAAATCTTTAACCTAAATATCCAAGAAACTCAAAAAGTCCCAAGTAGGTTAAATACAAAGAGATATACGCCTACAAACATCATAATCAAACCATAGAAACACAAAGAGGAAATCATGAAAGAAGCAAGAGAAAACCAACTCTTCGTGTACCAAGGAGCAACATATTAACAGCTAGCTTTTCATCAGGAAAAAAACAAAGCAGAAGGTAGTGGAATGACATGTTCGAAGGGCTAAATGGATCAAAACGGCAAATTAAAAATTCTATATCCAGCAAAACTATCCTCCAAAACTGAAGGTGAAATAAAGACGTTCCCAGATAAACAAAGATTGCTATCTTATCGATAGCAAACCTGGCTTGTGAGAAATACTAAAGGAAGTCCATTAGGCTGAAAGCGGCTGGCACCAGACAACAACTTAAACCCACAAGAAGAAATAAAGCAGAAATGGTAACTATGAGCGTTAACACAAAATACTCTATAAATACATTTTCCTTATATTTTCAATTCTTCAAAAGACGTAAGCAGTCAAGGGGCACCTGGGTGGCTCAGTCGGTTAAGCATCCAACTCTTGATTTTGGCTCAGGTCATGATCTCACAGTCTTGAGATCGAGCCCCACCTCGGGCTCTGCGCTGAGCACGGAGCCTGCTTGAGATTCTCAAGATTCTCTCTCTCTCTCTCTCTCTCTCTCTCTCTCTCTCTTTCCTTCTCTCTCTTTCCCCTCTGCCCCTCCCCCCCAACAAAGGAAGCTAGTGGTAATCTGAGGTGGATTCAAATAAGCGAAAATGCATTTTTGCAGTCCCTAGAATAACCACTAAGAAAATAATTCACCGTATACGTTTTTTAAAAAGGGGGGATTAAAAGGGGCCACTAAAAACATTTATTAACACAAAGGAAAGCAGTAAAAGAGAATCAGAAGGACCAGACAGAACAACGATAAAAATTCAGGGGACATGGGGAAAACAGTACAATGGAAAATGTCAATATCATGTAAACGAAGTTTTAATTTAATTAAGGTAAATTAATTTATCTAATTCAACTTGTCATTAAATGTGAATAGTCTAGGGGCGCCTGGGTGGCGCAGTTGGTTGAGCGTCCGACTTCAGCCAGGTCACGATCTCGCGGTCCGTGAGTTCGAGCCCTGCGTCGGGCTCTGGGCTGATGGCTCAGAGCCTGGAGCCTGCTTCCGATTCTGTGTCTCCCTCTCTCTCTGCCCCTCCCCTGTTCATGCTCTGTCTCTCTCTGTCCCAAAAATAAAATAAACGTTGAAAAAAAAAATTTAAAAAAAAAATGTGAATAGTCTAAGCACTCGGATCAAAAGGAAGAAATGGGCAGACTGGGCAAGTGAGATGTGAATACACACCATTTACAAGAGACAAATCTCCGATTCAGAGACGCGAGCAGGTTGGACGTAACGGGATGGAACAAAGGACACCCTGCAAAAACGATCACCATGGGAGAGCCAGGAGAGACCACCTGAGTATCAAACGAAGCAAATGTTAAGACAGGAACTATTCCCAGAGGCAAAGAGGACCATTGCCCAATGATAAGGGCGTCAACACATTGGGCAAACATAAAAATTACAAATGCACACACTCCTCATAACAGAGCCAAAATACAAGAAAAGCAAAAACCAAGAGAATTAAAAGGAGAAACAGACAATTCAACAGTAGCATCAGAAGCCGTTGACACGCCACTCCTGATGACTTCTAGAACAAGACTGGTGATTTTTTCAAATCCCCAAAGGTTCAGGAGACTGGAGGACATTACTGACCACACGGGGTAAGGGACCTGGTGACTTCGGGACATGCCTTCCTTCCAAGCACGTGTGGACCACTCTCCAGGACACGGCGTGGGCCAGGCCATAAAATGAGCCTCAATAAATGTAGAAAGACTGAATTCGCAAACAGCGTGATCTCTGACCACGACGGAATTCAATTAGATAGTAACCACAGAAAGACCTGTGAAAACCCAAAATATTTTCAAGTCGTGCCACACGCTTGTAAGTCACTCAAGGGTCAAGAAGAAATCAGAAGAGAACTAGAGAATATTTCAAAGCAGATGAAAATCCCCACCACGTATGAAAACGCGTGTCATGCAGCTGACACAGCGCTTAGCGGGAAGCTGAGAACTTCGAATGCCTAAGTCAGAAAAAAGAATGGTCTTGAATAATCTGTGCTTCCAACCAAAGAAGCTAGAAGAGGAAGAGTAGACTAAGCCCAAAGCAAGCTGAAGAAAGCAAATAAGAAAGATGAGCCCATACATTAGCGAGATAGAAAACAGAAAAGCGACAGCGGAAATCGATGAAACCAAAAAGCTGGTTCTTTAAAAAAGTAATTTGACAAGCTTTTAGCTAGACAGAAAAAGCACCAGAGAAACAGAAATTACTGAAATCAAGCATGAAAAAGGCGGCATCATCACCAATCATCCTCAACTTTAAGACTGTAAAGGAATACCACGACATTCCTAGAAATCCTAGCATTCCTAGCATCATGGCTCAGGTCATAATCTCACAGTTCGTGGGTTCAAGCCCCACATCAGGCTCCGTGCTGACAGCCTGGAGCCTGGAGCTGCTTCAGGTGTCTCTCTCTCTCTCTCTCTGCCCCTCGCTCGTTGGTGCTCTCTCTGAAAAATAAACGTTAAAATAAAATTCAAAATGAAGACATCAAACTATGTTTAGTCACAGATGGCACGATCCTTTACGTAGAAAATCCCCAGAGATGCTCAAAAACACTATTGGAACTGACAAACAAGTTTAACAGGGCTGCACGATGTAAGATCAATATACGAAAAATCAATTATATTTCTATATACTAGCAACAAAAATCTAAAAATGACATTAAGATAATAATTTCATTCACAATAGCACTGGAAAGACTAAAACGCTTAGAAATCAATTTACCAGGGGCGCCTGGGTGGCTCAGTTGGCTGAGCGTCCAACTTCGGCTCAGGTCATAACCTCACGGTTCACAGAGACTGAGCCTCGCATCGGGCTCTGTCTGTGCTGACGGCTCGGAGCCTGGAGCCTGCTTCGATTCCGTGTCGTCCTCTCTCTCTGTCCCTCCCCAGCTTGCACTCTGTCTCTCTCTCTCTCTCTCTCTCTCTCTCTCTCTCTCTCAAAAATAAACCTTAAAATTTTTTTTAATTAAAAAAAAGAAAAAAAAAGAAATTTAACAGAAGAGGTACAAGACCTACACTGAAGTCTACCAACGCGGCCACAGGAAATTAAAGATGATGTAAATGAATGCAGGAACATTCCCTGTTTGTGGATTGCAAGACGCAATACTGTCAAGATGACCCTTCTCCACAAATCGATCTACAAGGTAAATGTGATCCTTACCAAAATCTCATCGGGCTTTTTTGTAGAAATTTGCCAGCTGATCCTAAATTTTATACGGAAATGCCAAAGACCCAGAATTGCCCAAACAACGTTTTAAAAGAAGAACAAAGTTGGAAGACATACACCACCCGATCTCGACTTACGGCTGAGCTTCAGTAATCCAGACAGTGAGGCCTTCATGGAAAGACAGACGTATAGACCAATGGAACAGAATGAAAAGTCCAGAAACAAAGTCTTACGGTCAAGGGTAATTGATTGTTGACAAGGCACCAAGACAATTCAATGGGGTGAAGGAAAGAGATCAGAATATATAAACAACTCTTAAAACTTAAGAAGAGTTGGAGGGCCCCTGGGTGGCTTAGTCAGTTAAGGGACTGACTCTTGATTTCTGCTCAGGTGATAATCTCACAGTTCGTGAGTTTGAGCCCTGCATGGGGGTCTGTGCTGGTAGCATGGAGCCTGTTTGGGATTCTCTCTCTCTCTCTCTCTCTCTCTCTCTCTCTGCCCCTACCCTGATCATTCTCTCTCTCTCTCTCTCTCTCTCTCAATAAATAAATAAACATTTAAAACTTTTTCTTAAAAAAAAAGAGAGAGACTGGGCTAGAAAAAAGCAATTAAAAAATGGGCAAAAGGATTGAACCAGACCTTCCACCAAAAGAAGGCGGACAAGTGGCTATCGAGCGCGTGAAAGGCTGTGCAACACCTTTGGTCACCGGGGAGATGCAAATCAGAGCCACAGTGACAGACTGCTATGGGCCCACTCAAGTGTCCACAACAAAGGACAGATGGAAGGGACAAAGAGCCAGAACTGCCCACACCGCTGTGGGAACGTCCAGTGGCACGGCCACTCTGGGGAAGAAAAAGGTGATGGTTTCCGGAAAAGTTAACATGTGCTCTGCACCACACTCAACGTCCTGGAGCCTCAGTGTCCCCGTCGCTCAGATGGGCACGGCGGTACGAGTGCCCACTTCGCGGAAAACCACACATTGCCAGAAACCCCCAGAAGCTGGGAGAGACGCCCGGACACGTTGCCCCTTCAGAGCCTCCGGAAGGAGCCAGCCCCTGATCTTGGACTCCTGGCCTCCATAACTTCCTGTTTCTCTAAGCCACCCGGCTTGTGGTCACTTGAAATGGCAGCCACAGAAAACTCACCCAGCGTCCACACCCCATTTACTGCACCAGCACAGGGCTGGCCCCTTGCAGATAACCCAGAAGCGTGGTGGAGTCCAGACCTCCTTGCCTGTCGGATTCGTCACCCGGAGCCCCTCCCTGACACGCTCAGAGCTGTCCCAGCGAGGACTGGTTTCATCTTTTCTAGAAACTCCGAGGTCGCCCCAGCGATCTGCGGACTCTCTCTGCCCTTCTTCACGGCAAATGTGTCGCCATGTTTAGAGCAAGAGGCTCTCAAGGAGAATGAGTCAGTCCCCTGGGATTGAATCCAGAAGCCAAATGTCCTGGTAAGTAGTGGGGACAGGGTGGGAAAGGACTTGAAAACAGTGGTGACACAAGGGGGCTTTGGGAGGGGAACGCGCTCTTTCTTGCTGTGGGGGCAGAAACCCTGGCTAATACGATAGAACCACCACGGTGGGTCCTTTCTGCCCCTCGCCTGATCACTCCTTGGGGAGCCCGCCTTGTGCTCACCTTGCCAATTCCCTGTTCCTCCCCGGCATCTTGTCAGGCCCCTCAGGCCTCGATGGTTCCACCTGCTAAATGTCAAGAAACTCTGCCCCTTTGCCGGGAGGGACGGCTTCCCCCCGCTGTCTGTCTACATCCTGCTTGCCGGACTCGGGAAGAGTCCCGCCATCAGCGGGTCACCGGCCAACACGCGCCTGACAAGTGACGGGGGCCCCGCATTCAGACAGGACGGCGGTGGTGAGGGACCACCATGTACGTGGTCGGCTGCCCTAGATCCCAGGGCCGCACCGCAAAGCCCCACAAACCAGAGGCGTAAAACATTCTCTCCCACTTGTAGGGGCCAAGAAGTCCACACCGAGGGGCTGGCGGGGAACCCGTTTCCCATCTATCTCTGACCTCTGCTTTCGACCTCGAGTCTCTCTCTCGGGCCTCCTGTCTCCCTCCCGTGTGGCCACGCCTGGGTAATACACAGCCACCTTCACCTCCCCACCCGGCCACCCCTCGCTCCTCCCCCTAACTTCCTGGAGCCCGGTCCCCCTCTGCCAGGACTCCCTCCCTCCCTCCCTCCTCCGGCCACCCTCCCGCCCACGCCCTGCAGCTCTGCGTCAGGGACAGCTGTCCACGCTCAGAACAGAAAGATTCGAACGCCGGCCAATCTCTTCTTCGCCAGGCGGCTTTGAAGGAGGCACTGAACATCTCAGAACCTCTATCCCAGTGTCTCAACGGTGAGTCTCACACTCCCTGCGGTGCCCACTGTGGAGGGGAAACTCACCTCCCTCCAGCCCCTTCTTAGCCACCAGTTAGGGTACAGGCAGGCGACTGGGCCACGTGGACAGGTGAGCCCGGGACATCAAAAGCCGTGCACATCTGCCTGTGGCTTGTGCTGTCCTGGCGGTGCGTGGGCAAATGGCCCGTGACTTGGTTTCCCCAGATCCGTTTGCCTCCAGGGACCAGCCACAAGGGTGGTGAGCCCAAGACTTGCACTCAAGAGTAAGAAGGACCCACAGGGGCGTAGACTCTGAGGTGCACGCAATACCCCAGCGTTGACAAGTGTCCCACATCCCCGTGCTGGGCATTCATGCCACGGCAATAGAGTGGGTATGGCGCCCTCAGAGCCCCGAGAGGAGGAGAGGGCTTGGCAAGTCCGGAATCGTGCATTCCTGGATCCCGGACCACTCAACGGCCTCAAAACCCAAGTACTGTTACTCCTGACACCCACCCAATAGGCTGTTGTGGGACTGAGCGCGACGGGGGGGGGGGGGGGGCTCTTCAGGGAGCACAGCTGAAGTGCAGAAGCATAATGGACCGAGCAGCCATCGAGGGACGGACGGACAAGCGAAATGTGGAAACGCCACACGATGGAATACTACTCTGCCTTGAAAAGGACAGAAATTCTGGGGCGCCTGGGTGGCTGAGTCGGTCAAGCGTCCGACTTCGCTCAGGTCATGATCTCACGGTTCATGAGTTCGAGCCCCGCGTCGGGCTCTGTGCTGCCAGCTCAGAGCCTTGAGCTTGTTTCAGATTCTGTGTCTCGCTCTCTCTCTGCCCCTCACCCGCTCACACTCTGTCTCTCTCTCTCTGTCTCAAAAATAAACAAACAAAAATTTAGAAAAAAAAAAAAGGACAGAAATTCTGACCACACTGGGACATGGCCGGACCCGGAGGACATGGTGCTCAGTGAAATAAGCCAGGCACAAAAGGCAGCCAAACCCCACGAGTCCAGGGACACGAGGAGTCCAGAGTTGTCAAACTCAGAGACAGAAAGTCGAGGGGCCAATGCCGGGGGCTGGGCTGGGGAGCGGGGGGAACGGGGCGATGGCTGTTTCATGGGGACAGGGCTGCCGTTCTGCAAGACGAAAAGAGATCTGGAGATGAGCGGGGTGACAGTTGCACGACGTAAATGTACTTAATGCTATTGGACTGGAAGCTTAAAACCGGTTAAGGTGGCAATTTTGACGTGATGTGCATTTTGCCAGTTTATTTAATTTTGTACACGTCGTGGGTTACATCCATCACCTTCCTCTCCCTCGTCCTGGTCTTCTTCCCCACCAGGGATTCAGGTGGGGGTGGCTGCCGGTCCCCACCCACAGGCTGACTCTGGTCGTGGGGGCGTCTTCCTGGGGCCCCCGCCGGAGAGCAGGCTTAGTGGGCGCCGAGCCTGATGGATTAGGAATGTCCACCCCGGGCTCAGGCGGGGCCAGCGGCCAAGTGGCCCGTGTGCCAGTCCTGGTACACGACGTTTGGCCTCCCGGGAATATTTAACTTTCACAGGAGGACTTGGGTTGTGTGTCCACTGGGGGGTGGGGTGTGGGGGAGGGAGGGCCGTTCTGGGGAGGCACAGGCGAGTGGAGAGGGGAGCCCCCCACCCCATGGGAGCCCCCCCACCCCATGTAACCAGGAGAGCTCTCCCCAGGTCCACACAGCGTGGGTCTGCAGTAGAGCCCCTCCCCTGCGCTGCACAGTCGTGGGCGGTGGAGTTCTCCGCTCCCTTTTGGAACCGGTGAAATCAATACGGTTTGAGTGGAGGGAGGAAGGCGGGCCGGTGGGCAGGCCCGTCGGGGGAATCACACGGAGGTCCCCGTCAGTAAGTGTGCTGAGAGGTGACTGACCAGATGATTGAACGCCACTCGTACTAAAAATATTTTTAGAGCCCTTCTCTTGATTTATACCCAAAAGAAAATACCGCAAAGGAGAATGAGTTTTCAACTCGAGTAGCACTTATGCCTGACCTAACTAAATTAGCTCTTTTAAACTGGTGGTTTGCTCTGATGCCTGTAATAAAAATAACAATAATGTGCATTTAGAGGGTGTTTTATCCTCTCTGAAGCACTGGGCCTTCTGCGGTGGACATTCCCCTTAACTGGGCTGGAGACCAGCAGGGTGACGGGGTGGGGGGGCAGAGGGGAGGGAGAGGAGGGTTGGGCGGGGGCAGGAGTAGTTCCCCAGAGTCTGATCACGTTTGGTAAAATCAGCAGATTTCAAACACACGAGACAGCGGGGTTCGCGGTGCCCTGAGAAGAGAGAAAGGGGCCGGGAGTCAGGTCTTTCCCTCTGTCAGGAACTGGGCTCCGTCTCCCCAAGTTCAAATGCGGAAGCCCTACCCCCCAGTGTGGTGGTCTTTGGAGGCGGGGCCTTTAGGAGGTGACGGGGTCCTGAGGTCATGAGAGGGGGCCCCCAGGACGGGATCTGCGCCCTTCTAAGAGAGTATGCTGGGGGCCCCTGGGTGGCGCAGTTGGTTAAGCGTCCAACTTCAGCCAGGTCACGATCTCGCGGTCCGTGAGTTCGAGCCCCGCGTCGGGCTCTGGGCTGATGGCTCGGAGCCTGGAGCCTGTTTCCGATTCTGTGTCTCCCTCTCTCTCTGCCCCTCGCCCGTTCATGCTCTGTCTCTCTCTGTCCCAAAAATAAATAAACGTTGAAAAAAAAAAAAAAAGAGTATGCTGCTGTCTCTGCCGCGTGAGGTCACAGCAAGGAGGCGGCTGCCTGCAAAGCCAGGACGAAGAACGCTCCTAGGCCCCTGTGGCTGTGACCCGGTGACCTGGGACTTCCCAGCCTGAAGCTCTGCTCTTTAATCCGCACCCCCCCCCCCACGCCGCTATCTGTGTTGCTTCGTTATGGTGTCCTCAGCTGACACCCCCCCTTCTTTCAAGTTTGAGTGTGGGCTTTGCTCAGCCTGGAGGGATGGCTTCGGGGGCCTGCGGTGACACCGCGGCCTCAGCCTCGGGCCCCCCGCGGGCCACTTCCACCAAGGTGCCCGGGGTTCCCGCCGCCCTTCTCCCGGCACTCCGCACCACCTGCCCGAGTCTGTAGGTGACTCAGTCTATGCTCCCGGGCCCCTCTGCCCTGCCAACTCCTTCCCACTCTGCTGTTCAGTTGAAGCTGGTTCACTGTCACCTCCTCCAAGAAGCCTGCCCTGACCACCCACATCCTCAGGAGGGTGGCGATCCCCGTCCTCCCACAGGCCCCCCCTCACTCCACGTTGTCACTGTCCGTGAGCACATCAGCTTCCCCCACCGGATGGCAAGCTGTCAGGGGCGGAGGCTTCGAGTCACGCCGCCGTGTCCGGGCATCCAGCACAGAACAGACTCAGTGTGGGGCTCCCTGCTCGCCACCCGCAAGCCCAGCCCCATCACAGGCTCTGGCAACAGACTGTCGCTGAATCCGGGGAGGCCTGAGGGGCCGGAAATTCATGCCAGGTGGTCATTCGCTCGCAGCCCAGCCTCCAGTCCAAGAACCCTACCATCACAACTCTGTACAACAGGTCCCACCCCAGACCCGCCTCAACACAGGTATCCCAGCGGAGCCCCAGCCCTGAACACCAGCCCTAAGGTCACAGCCAGGGCCATTTCTGGAGTGAGTCCTGTGGGCCACCCGCGGGCCAGCTCTTTCCATGAGTCACCTCCTTCAGCCTTGTGCGACGAGCATCCTTACCCCATTTCCCAGATGAATAGACTGAGGGACTGCCCAGAGCCCCACGGCTAGCAAGGGGCAGGGCCGGGACTGGACCCCACGTCTGCTTGACTCTAAAGCCAGAGATTCCCGCCCAGGACCACCGTGGGGGCCACCGGGTCAGTGGGAAGAGGGCGGTGGGCTCATAGCCAGAAAGAGCCCGGCGTCTCCCGTTGTTCTGGGACCAGCGCCTTCCCTGCAGAAGCTCCCAGTCATTCACAAAGGAGCAGCTTGTCTTCATTTTCACCGCGGACATTCTTCTTCATCTTGAGAGGCTTTCGGCTGCAGGCGACAGCATCCCGGGCGGAGAGCACAGCCTGGGCGAGGGTACAAGCCCCTGGGGAGGGGTCTGCCGCACGGTGGGCAGGCGAGGAGCACGGAGGCGGTGAGCTGGAGGGCTGAGCCGGGGCACGGATCTGAAGGCCTCAGACCTTATTCCCCCAGGCAAAGGGGGTCACTGTGCGGCCTTGAGACAGAGGGGGCCCTGGCCCTATTGCCCCTTTGGAAAGCATACGCTGGGGGCCACTCTGCAGGTGGATTGGCGGGGGCTTCTGTGCCTTTCCCGTTTGAATTACGAGCTGGTGCCTCTCCTCTCCAAGGGGTCACCACGCTCACCCCCACCGCAACCCCCTGGGGGGTCACACCTGGACTCACCGCCTTCCCCTGGGCTTCTCGGCCTCCTTATGCTCTGGCGGCTTCTGCCCCGCCCTCCTCATTCAGTGTGGTGAGACAGAAAACCCAGGTAAAGAAACCTCAGGCCGGGACACGAAAGGGCATTGGCTTTCATTACAGAAAACCAACCAGGCCCCAGAAAGCCAGGCAGCTTATGCCTACAGCGATTCCAAGACTCCCTGGATGAATAATATATGAATAATCATATAACTTTGCATTTTTAAAATGCTTTAGTCCAAGGGCTTTGGGCTCTTTGAAAATCATGAATTCAATTCAGGGAACGTTCCCTAAATACCTCCTCTCTAAGCTGGGCATAGGGTCATTCCAGAATCACGGGCATTCGGGAAGGATCCACGAGGTGCATGGGAGCCTTACTCAGAGGGGAACAATGGGGTTCGAGGAAAGGGCTATTGCACAAGCCTGGGCTGGGTTTGAGGAACACACAACAGAAGGTGTTGTCCTCCAGGGTCAAAAGCAGGAAACGGACTTCATAGCTGAGGGAGGGGCCCTCGGACAGGATCTGCGACCCAAAAAGGAGGGCACAGCCCCTTCCAGAACCAAGGCCGGGCAGGGAGGAGTGAAGGAGAAGTACCCTGGCCTCTCTCTCGGCCACCCTCCAGTCTCCTGCGGGCGCCTCCCACTGGCTGAGCCCAGCAGCAAGTCTGAGGCCAGCCTGGGGGAGCAGGTTCACAGAGGTCAGCCTTCCAGGGCCGGAGCAGGGTGGGGAAGGGCAGAGAAGGGGTCTGAGAGTGGCAAACGGGTCTGGTCTGCACACTCGGAAGATGCCCTTTCTTGGACGCTCGGAAGTTAAAGGATTGCATGCGGTCCTTGGGACACCCCTTAGGACACCGATGGCATTCTTACTGCCCTTTTACGTCTGCACGAACTACAACTTAAAGAGTTTACGGGCTGAGTTGTGTCCCCCCCAAAATTCACATGTTCAAGCCCTCACCCTCAATATCGCAGAATGTGACTGTATTTGGAGGCAGGGTCTTTCAAGAGGTGATTAAGTTAGGGGTGCCTGGGTGGCTCAGTCAGTTGAGCATCTGACTCTCAGTTTTGGCTCAGGTCATGAACTCACAGTTTGTGGGTTCGGGCCCTGCATGGGCTCTGCACCGACAGCCCAGAGTCTGCTTGGGATTCTCTCTGTCCCCCTCTCTGCCTCTCTCTCTCTCCCCCTCTCAAAATAAATAAATAAACTTAAAAAAGAAAAAAGAGGTAGCCAAGTCAAAATGGGTCACCTGGGTGAGCCCTGATCCAGTATGGCAGGTGTCCTTATAAGAGGAGATCAGGACATAGAGACACAGAGGGACGACCACGTGAAGACACAGGGAGAAGACGGCCGTCTACAGGCCAAGGAGAGAGGCCTCAGGAGAACCCACCTGCCCACGCCGTGGTCTTGAACTCCCAGCCTCCAGAACGTGAGAGAATAAACGTCTGCTATTCAAGCCCCCGCCTGTGGTCCCAGGAGACGAACACAGGGCACCTGTAAGTGGTGATCTGGGGTTGTGGCCAAGGGTCCCTGCCTCCTGAACCTGCAAGTCTCCCCCCGCCAGGGGGCCGAGGGACGGCAGGGCTGAGCTAGTGATGCCCCCAGCCCTGACCCATGAACGGTTATAAAGGGCACTGGGAGGGGTCTGCCACCACCACATCCTATGTACTTATTTCCTGCCAGACCCCAAGGCCTCTCTCCCACCAGGCATAAAAGGCCCTTGTTAGAAACGATGTCTAATCCCACTCGTGACACAATTAATGCTAAGCAGACGCCCCTGGTCTCACCAGGAGAGGGAGAGAGACAGCAGCTTCTGACCCCCCAGAGCAGAATTCTGGGAGACTGGGTGGCCCTGAACCCGGAGTCAGCCCTGAGGGTTCCTCTCTGAACCCACCGTGGCCCTTCTGTGGGGAACAGAGATCTCTTCTGGGCTTCGCCAACCAAAATAGGTGGCAAAGAGAATGACACGAGGGGTTTGGGTTGGGGGTATGGGTCCTCCCGTCCACCATGACCTAAATCAGAAGTGCTGTGGCCCAAGACTTGACTGCAAGGCTTCTTTTTCTCTTTTTCCTTTTCTATTACACGTTCATTGGTTTCCTAGAGCAGCCGTGATAAAGTGCCACCAACTGAGGGCCGGAAACAACAGAACTCGATTGTCTGGCAGCTCCGGAGGCCGGCGGTTCCGGAACAAGGTGGTGGCAGGCTGCCTGCGTCTGCGGGTTGTGAGGGGGAACGTGTCCCAGGCCTCCCTCCCCCCGAGGACGGGGTTTGCCGGCACCTCCGGAGACCTCTACCGTCACCTTCCCGGGGCGCGCCCCCTGCGCACGTCCAGCTCTGCGCCCAAACTTGGCCCACCCCGACGACCCCGTGGCAAAGACCCTGTCTCCAAAGGAGGTCACGTTCCGAGGCCCTGGGGGTTAGGACTCCCAACGCATGAATTGGCAGGGGCCACAACTGAATCCAGACACGGTAGAATCCGCGTGCACAAGAGTATGGGGAACAGAAGTACCACCACCAGCATCAAGAGGCAGAACAGGGCCGGCCCCCAGAGGCCCCTGTGCCCTCCCTGATGATAGCGCCCCGAGGGCACCAGGATCCGGACCTTGAACTCACGGCGGCTGGCTGCGCTGAGTGCTTCTGCACCCACCGCGCGTCCAAACCCGGAGCCCTTGGCCTGTCGTCTGAACGTCACAGAAGTGGACGCCGACCCCCGAGTCTGGCTGCTTTCACTCAACGCCGTATTTACAAGGCTCACTCCTGTTGTCACGCATGGGTTCCCATCGCAACAGACGGCCAGAGGGTCCTGTTGGGACACGGCCCCGCTTACATCTGTTCCCACTGTGTGGACACGGCACCACCCCCCCGGGCTGTCCCCACGTGGACCACCGCAGACAGGCCTCCAGGAACAGCGTGCGTGTCCCTCCCTGCCCACGGGGAGCAGGAGCGTCCCAGCGGACCTGCTAAAGCAGGGGGGTGTGGATCTCTGACTTCCCTGGAGCACGGCGCGCCGTCTTCCCCAGCACTGACGCTGACTGAGAGCAAATTTCGGGGAGAACGGAAAAGGACACCCAGGAGAACTCGCACTCGGGTTGTCAAGAGCATGGCTTCCAGCGTCCCCGGGAGGGCTGGACCTTTCTGGACGCCATCCCTACGCCGGGCCCTCGTCGACTTCACTGACCATCATCCCCTAACCCCCCGAAAGATGCTGTCCGGCCGCCGCACCTCACAGGGGAGAAGCTTCACCGGCAACTGGGGACGAGGTGACATACCCAAGGTCACACACTCGGAGAGACGCTTTCCAATCTCACGGCCTCGGTGAGGGCAAAGGCGCGGGGCAGCCCTGGACAGGCTGGCTCAGCACAGGCAAGAGATCACTTAATTCTCCCCGGCCCGCATCCCTCACTCTATTAGCTCCCGGACGTTAGGGAACCCGTGTTCTGACTCCGACAAGCTGTCTCGGCTGTGTTAGAACCTCGGGGCAATTTAAATGTGTTTTGTGTTTCATGACTTATAGATGAGGCCCCTAAGAAAGCCTGGTCAGACAGTGACAGCAAGCATGTTAATGGAGCAGCAGTTACGTGCGTTATTTCTGGTCTACTTAGCAAGTGGACCGCTCTTCCCCTCCTGGAAACCTTTGTTTCGAGGCGCTCCTCTCTCTCAGCAGAGAAATCTCGGAAAGTCTTTTCCTGGGAGGAACATGGGCTTTGTCCCCCGCCCTCCTGGTCTTTGGTCGTGCGGCCATTTCAGAACCGTCCAGAGCCGTGAGATGTGCCCAAAGTCAATCCGCAACAGAATCCTCCCGAGACGCGTCTTCGGCTGGAGCCCTTGGCGCCCCACGTCTGTCCCTGTCCCTGTGGGCCTCCCCCTCTCGGTGACCAAGGTTCTAGCAGCTTCCAACCCAGAATGAGTGACCCACGGCCAGCACTGTTGGGGTCCCTAAGCCCATTCACAGTGAGAGGACACTCGGGGCCGCCCCAGGGGACAGGAGGCAGGGCCTGGCTCCCCTTACACCTGTTGAGAGAAGTGAGGGTCGGGCCAAGTGGCCCCAGGCGCAGTTAACTGCAGGACCAGCGCTGGGGCCCCGCCTTGCCCTCCGTCTCTCATCCCCCTGCTCTGGCCACAGAACCAAGGAGGACATCCCAGTTTCCAGTTTGCATAAGGGGTCGGTGCGATGGAGACGAAATTCAACGAAACAGTGAGGTTAATAACAATAGCAACTGCCCGTGATGGGTTCACTTGCGCCCCCTCAAAAATTTTAGGTTGAAGTCCTAACCCCAGGACCTCAGGACACGACCTGATTTGGAGACAGCCGTGGCAGGAGTAATCAATAAACTGAGGTCACCCTGCAGCAGGGGAGCCGCAACCCAGTACGACTGGTGTCCTTACAGAAAGGGGACAGTTAGACGCACGGCAGGTGCAGACGGAGGCAGAGACAGGGGTGATGCTTCCACAAGGAGCGCCGGGGACACGGGTGAGGCCCGGGACGGGTTCTCCCTCAGGGCCCCCGAAAGAACCAGCACTGCCCACACCTGGATTCTGAGCTTCGGGGCCCAGAACCGCAAGAGAATACCTCCCGAGTGAGTGTGTGGCGTTATAGCATCCCCCGGGAACCAACACTCCGCCCCCTGCTCGGCAGGTACGTGCGACAGCTTTAGGCCAGGGCACAAATGTGGGCCACCACCAGCCGGCTGCGTGGGACCGTCTCCAACCTCTCTGAGCTTCAGCTTTGTGAGTTACGGCTGCCTTTGACAACAAATACTTACATCTCAACTCAAAATGACTCACACTGTAAAGAAAAGGTACTGTCCTCACCGAGTAAGAGGTCTAGGGGTGTGGTCACTCGAGGGTCACTCCAGAGAGAGGTCACTGGGACCCGGAGCGGTGAACCCAGCTACCCCCTGCGCAGACCCCCAGCCCGCAGGGTAATAAATAACAAATGGGCCGTGAGAGAATACGTGGGTGGTGTTTCAAGCCGCTCCGTGTGTGGGGATGTGTTCTGCAGTGACAGGAAACTAACACAGCGAGGATCAAGGTGAAAATGAAATCCACCTACCGGCCCCTCCGCGCGGCTCAGTCCAGCCGGATGAACTGGATGAGCGAGCTGGGTCCTGATGCACCGACAGGGGCAAGTGTCAAACAGCAGCCCGTGTAGCGAGCTGAGCAAGTTGCTAGAGGAATAAACTACGCAGCCGTCTGTGCAGACGCGAGACAGCGTAGCGTAAGTACAGAGCCTCGTGGGAAGGACAGCCTTCAACATGGGGACGGCAATGGGGCGCCTGGGTGGCTCAGTCGGTTAAGAGTCGGACTTCGGCTCAGGTCATGATCTCGTGGTTTGTGGGTTCGAGCCCCGCGTCGGGCTCTGTGCGGACAGCTCGGAGCCTGGAGCCTGCTTGGGATTCTGTGTCTCCCCCTCTCTCTGTCCCTGTCCCACTCATGATCTGTCTCTCAAAAATAAACATTTAAAAAAAAATTTTTTTTTAAAAACATGGGGACGGCAGTTACTTGTGGGGCGGAGGGAGGGGGATGGGCAGTGCCCGTTCTGCATCAGCAACATCAAGTCTCCCGTTTGTTTTTGGAAAGAAAGAAACGTACAATCGTAAACAGTATCAATGGTGGGTACGCGGGTGCTTTTTAGTCACTTTCTGAATTTTTCTACATGTTTTAAGTATTTTTAAAAACTTCTTGGGGCGCCTGGGTGGCTCAATCGGTTGGAACGTCCAACTCTTGGTTTTTGCTCAAGTCGCACACCGTGCTTCACGCTGAGCATGAAGCCTGTTTCACAGTCTCTCTTTCTCTCTCTCTCTCCTCTTCGGGTACACACGCACTCTCTCTCAAAAAAAAAGATACATAAAAATTTTAAATTAAAAAAAATAAAAACTTCTTAATTGGTTCTAATACGTAGGCCTGTCGTTTAAAATCCAAGGATTTGACACAACTTTGAGAAAGCCGCCATCCGGGGGGGGCCGGCGCCAGGCTCCCCCCCCCCCCCCCCCCCCCCCCAGCCACCCCCCCCCCCCCCCCACCGAGTCCTAGATTCCCCAAGGGCAGCACGCTGTGCAGTCCGAGGCCCCGAGGATACACGATGCTGCCTGGTGGGGTCTGGTGAGGCTTACGGGGCACAATCCACGGCGTAGCCAGTTATGACCCGTGACCAGGGCCGGTTGTTCCAACGGGTAAAGGTGTCTGACCTACCTCATCAAGGCAGCCAAGGGGCAAGACCAAGGTTGGAGGCCCCGCCTCAGCCCGAGCTCCCCCAGAGGGGGTGGGGTTCCATATTTGGGCCCCACCCTGAGCCCCCTTTCCATGTGTCTCTTTACCCTCACCCCCCTCGTCCCACCAGGATGGCCACGGCCTGGCCTCTGCCTCTGAAACATCTCCAATCCTCTGGCCCCACTCCCCGCCTCCCCCACCTGTCTGGCTATGCCTGAATCAGCTCAGGAAGCCCACTTGTGGGACTCTGCCCCCTCCCCCCATCCAGAGCAGAGCCTACACACTGCCCACCTACAGGAGACGAGCATGGAGTGAACAGCTCTTGGCGTGACCCAGGTGTGTGTCTGTCCCCCCCACTAGCCTGTGAGCTCCCTGAGGCCCACAGCTCTGTCCTATTCATCACACACGAGGCTCAGTGCAAAGCAGGCCTGCAGGCAGTGATGAGCCAGTGAACAAACGAATGAGTGAAGTGACTGGTCCAAGGTCACACCTGCTCTACCTCAAGCAGCGTCCTGATCGTCTAAGTTCACAGCAGGAGCAACAGACAGAGTGGGGAGGCTGCCAGCCGTGAGCCATGCAGAACTGAAAACAAGCTGGCCTCGGAGATGCCCCTTCCAGAAGGAAACGGAGCTCTGGCCCCAGTTCCCCGGGCATGCCCACGGGGAGGACATCTCCAGAGACGCCCAGGGCCTGGCCACTCTGCCCAGGGCTCCTCACAGCCTCTGACCCCAGGGGCCTCGCCTGGACTCAGGACTGAAGGTCATTTTTCCAGATCCTCAACTGGCCTTTTTTTTTTATTTTTTTAAATTTTAAAATTTTTAAAAATTGAATCTAGAAGGAATGCATGCTTGTTAAAAAAAAAAAAAAAAAAAAAAAACCCCCCAAACCGCCGGGGGGCAAAAAAAAAAAAACATACAGAAAACACATAGGGGCTCCCCCCGCACCCCCCCCGCCCCCATCCAGACCAGCATCACGAACAGGGCGTTGATCCTTCCAGACGCCTGCCCTCCCCGACACACGCACATTTGTTTATTTTACAATGGCTCGCTTTAAACATTCACATCCTGTCGCCTGGACCCGGCGAAGCCTCCTGCGCCTCATCTAGAGGTAGGTTCTCAAACGCGGAGTCCAATACTCCACGTCCGTCACGATGTGGTTAAATAAGCATCATCCACTGCACAGAATCAAGAAACAGTGTAAGACTCAGGGAAGGAAATGTGATCCTATGGCATTAAAACTACTACTCAAAGACACTCTTCTTTGGGTCGATGAAACAGAATTGTCTTTTATTCCTTCATTCAACGAGTATTTGCTGGGGCCCGGGATGGAGCGGGCGCTGGCCTCACCGACAGGAACAGCGGTGAGAGACGGCGGCGGTAAGTCCCGCCCTCTTGAGCTTACCGTCAAGTGGAGGGAGGGGGACACTAAACACAGAAATAAATAAAGCTCCCGAGTGTGTCAGACTCCTCGTCCCAAGGGAGCAGCAGAGAGCAAGGCGGGGCCAGGGCAGGGGTGAGGGTGTGCCCACAGCTCCAGCGTCCTGGCCCGTCTCCTGCCCCTGCCTCTCCGCTCGCCCCCCCTGTGCCCGGGGCCCTGCGCTTTCAGACGTGGAGAACACATCACACGCTGCAACCTGGGCTCTGCCACCCAAATGGCCAGCAAGGGGCTCGGCGGGGAGAGCCGGACCTGTGAGTGAGTCAGCCCCCCGGGCGTGGGCCTTGACCGGTGAGAAGCAGGAGGGGAGAGCCGAGCAGACACGTGCCACCCCTCCCCCCCCTCGCACCTGCGGACCCCTGCAACGCGGCCCCAGAGGACCAGAGCTCAAGCAAGGTGCCCTCTTAAACGCTCCACGAGGCACCAGCCTCACTAAGCAAGGGCACTTGACAAAAACCCCAAAGAGGTGAGGGAAGAAGCCATGTGGATATTTGGGGAAGGAGCATTCTAGGCGGAGGAATCAGCAAAGGCCCTGAGGCAGGAGTGTGTCTGGTGGTTTCTGGGAATGGGGAGGAGGCCATTGTGGCAGGGGAGGTAAGCTGAGAGAGGAGAACCAGCCATCAAGTAAGTTGGGAGGAGGGAGGAGGAGGGGGAGGGGCAGACATTCACGCTCATAGGCGCAGAGTTCGAGTGCCCATCACACAGGCCCGTGGGAGGCCACACAAGCAGTGGGACACGTGAGGCTGGGGCCGAGGGGGGGGGGGGCGACCCGGGACAGGGACTGCCGGGGGGCACCCGTGCTCATAGAAAGCACCGGATGAGATCTCAAGGCCACATGCACCGAGTAGCGAGGGGAGAGTCCGGGAACTGCTTCCGGGGCACGTGAGAGTCCTGGAGTTGGGAGAGGAGGAGGAGAGACCCAGGGCGGTCAGCAAGGCAGGGGGCAGGCGGGAACGCGGGCGGGCCGGGAAACGAGAAAACTCTTTCAAAGGACAAAGCCAAAGGCAGCACGTTCACGGAGCAAGGCGCGGATCAGGACTGACCATGGTACTCGGTACTTAGCGCGGAGGCCATGGCTGAACCCGAGGCACCAGTTTCCCTGGGGCAGCACCTGACTGCAGGGGAGGGTGGTGGCCAGAGGGGAGGAGCAGAGCACAGGCCTCGAAAGGGGCTGGTGCTGCAGGCTGGGGCCAGGAGAGTTTTCTGTGAGGATGGCAGGAATAAACTGCCTGTGCTCCTGTGCTAGCGTTAAGGATCCAGAAGGGAGGGAGGGCGGGCGGGCACCAGCACAGAGAGAAGAGAGAGTTCATCCTCATAACAACAGGAAAGGAGGGGTGACAAGGACAGACGCTGGTGAGTGCGCACAGGCGGCGGCCAAAGAATGAGGGGGAGCTCTTCTGTTCTTACTTCCCAACGAAGTAACAGGCAAGGCCACCCCCGGAGACTGAGCCGGGGGAATGTTAGCCAAACAGGTGCACGGATGTTCAGACGAGTGGAGAGATGGACGGCTGAGTGGGTGGGCGGGTGGGCGGAAGGAGAGACACTACAACGGATGGGTATTTGTGGGACAGATGTACACGTGGACAGATAGATGGCTGCGTGATGTCATAACGGATGGACGTGGTTGGACGGGTGGGTGGTTGAACGGACAGGTGTTCTTAACTTGCGCGTACCCAAGAAAGGTCATTCATCACCCTCATTGTTCTCAACAGAGACCTCAAAGTCGGGTCATTATTTTCGAAAAGAAAGGACTGGACTAGGATATGTGATCGCTCTCGGGGACGGACCCGGAGGCAGCTGGTCCAGAGCCCGAGTTAGCTGAGCACGAACCTGTGCAGGGTGGTGAGTGAGGCACTTGACATAGGATCGTCCCAACGTCCCTGTGACTGGGATGACCGACCTTCACTGTCCAGACCAAACAGAGACACTGTTGAGATGAAAGCCAGAAGCATCGGTAATAAGCCACGAGGACAGGCGTCCAACAGGCGTCCTATGCTGTAATGTCTGTTATTCCCATTTAAAGATGGGGGACCTGGGGCGCCTGGGGGGCTCAGTCAATTGAGCGTCTGACTTCGGCTCAGGTCACGATCTCGAGGTTCGTGAGTTCGAGTCCCGCATTGAGCTCTGTGCTGACAGCCTCTGTCCCCCCTTCTCTCTGCCTCCCCCCCCCCACTCTTATGTACACATTCTGTCTCTCTCTCTAAAGTAATAAACGTTGCTAAGCGAAATTAGTCAGAGAAAGGCAAATATCATATGACTTCACTCATGAGGACTTTAAGAGACAAAACAGATGAACATAAGGGAAGGGAAACAAAAATAATATAAAAACAGGGAGGGGGACAACACATAAGAGACTCTGAAATATGGAGAACAAACAGAGGGTTACCAGAGGGGTTGTGGGAGGGGGGCTGGGCTAAATCGGGAAGGGACACTAAGGAATCTACTCCTGAAATCATTGTTGCACGATATGCTAACTTGGATGTAAATTAAAAACAAAACAAAACAAAAACAAATAATTTTTAAAAAGGGAAAAGGAAAAAAAGTAATAAACATTAAAATAAATAAATACAAGGGACCTGAAACTCAGAGAAGTTCAGTGACACTGGGGTCACCTTCCTTCCCGTCATCCCCAGCCACTAAATGTCCCACATGAGTGGGCAACAGCCTTGCCAGGGCCACCCTCACCACCGACCTCAGACACCCCTGCCCATCTGGGGGGCTCACCCATGACCCTCCACTGCAGACTAAGGCTGGCGGTGACCCTCCGTGGCCCCGAGACCCTGGCCAGAGTGCACCCGCACTTCCGTGTGGGACAGGCCCGTCCACGCTGTCCCCCTTCCTTTCTCAGCTCACACTCTGGCGTCTGTCCTGCGGTGGGGGGGGGGGGAGGGGTGCAGAGCCAACAGGGGTCCCCCCACGGCCCCCAGGCCCACACTCGGGGAGCAGCTGGGCGGGAAACTGAGCACAGACGTCTCTTCTGCAACACCGGGTCCTACTTTTTCCCTGCTCTGAAGTTCAAAAATTGATCACGAAGTAAATACCAACGAAACTACAATCCAGGTCAAAAAACAGGGCGCTCCCAAGGCCTGCGGAAGCACCCCTCCCAGCACAACCCCTACCAGAGGTCACACACTGTCCTGACTTGTGTGTGAAACACTTCCTTCCTCTCCTTTATAAAGCCACCAGTAAGCTGCATCCCTAAACACCGCGCTTTTCCTCAACAGCGTGATTGCAATGTAATTGACGCACAATAAAAATGTTTATTTAAGGTATAAAATTTGGTAAGCTCTGACCCTATCTACGTGCCTCTCCCTCCTCCCCATCCCATTCTCTCTGGAAACCACTGCTCTGCTTTCTACAGGGGGTTCCCACCGGGCCACCGTCCCTCTCCAGGCCCCCCCAGCACGGCACAAACCAGTCACAAACCAGAGTTCAAAGGTCCTGCGCTTTTTTTTTTTGAACATTTATTTATTCCTGAGAGACAGAGAGAAGGAGAGCATGAGCAGGGGAGGGGGAGAGGGAGAGGGAGAGGGAGACACAGAATCCGAAGCAGGCTCCGGGCTCCGAGCTGTCAGCACGGAGCCCGACGCGGGGCTCGAACTCGTGAACCGTGAGACCGTGACCTGAGCTGAAGTCGGACGCTCAACGGACTGAGCTACCCGGGCGCCCCAGTGGTCCTTCACTTTAAACTTCCTGTTTGACCCACTGCATTTTCTCCCTCCAGGACCCAGGCTGCTACGGGGACTCTGGTTGAAACTGAAAGGACATCCTTGGTGTAGAAGTCCATGCTGGCCTGTCCTTCTTCCCTCCAGGTGAGGGTATTGTTCGCTATCTCCTGGCTTCTGTAGTTTCTGTTGAGAAGTCAGCTGACGTCCTAGTGGCTGTTCCCTTGAAGGCCACCCGAGCGCTATTTCTGGTTGCTTTGAAGACTTCCCTGTATCTTTCGGATGTGGCAGTTTCGCCGCGGGGTGGAGAGACGTGGGTTTGCTTTATCTGTCCCGCGTGGGTTCACCCAGATTCCTGAATCTATGGCTTCCTGTCTTTGCTGTGGCCTGAACTGTGTCCCTTCCCCCAACGCCATCCCCCCAAAAATGTCTATGTTGAAGCTCTCACTCCCAGGACTTCTGGATGTGACTATTTGGAGGTAGTGTCTTTAAAAAGGTGATGGGGGGGGGGCGGGGCGCCTGGGTGGCTCAGTCGGTTAAGGGTCCAACTTCAGTTCAGTCTGTGAGTTAGAGCCCCGAGTTGGGCTCTGTGCTGACAGCTCGGAGCCTGGAGCCTGCTTCAGATTCTGTGTCTCCCTCTCTCTCTGCCCTTCCCCCGTTCACACTGTGTCTCTGTCTCTCAAAAATAAATTTAAATACTTAAAAAATATTTTTTTAAAAGGTGATTAGGGACACTGGGGTGGCTCAGTCAGTTAAGGGTCCGACTTCGGCTCAGGTCATGATCTCACAGTTCGTGAGTTCGAGCCCCGCGTCGGGCTCTGTGCTGACGGCTCAGAGCCTGGAGCCTGCTTCGGATTCTGTGCCTCCCTCTCTCTCTCTGCCCCTCCCCCGCTCCACTTTTTGTCTCTTTCTCAAAAATAAACATTATGAAAAATGTTTTAATAAATGAAAGTTAAAAAGTAAATAAAAAGGTGATTAAATTAAGGCTTCTGGGTGAGCCCTAACCCAATCCGATGTCCTTCTGAGAGGAAATAATGAACGCACAGAGAGACACCAGGGATGTGTGTGGGCAGGGGACAGCCACGTGAGAACACGGCGAGAAGCCCACCTCTGTGAGCCAAAGAGGGAGGCCTTGGGAGAAACCAAACCCACCCACACCTTTGGCTTCCAGAACCACGATAAAGTAGATTTCTGTCGTTTACACTGCGCAGGCTGTGGGACTGTGCAGTCTAGCCTCAGATCCCAGCCCTCACCTCAGATCCCAGGCATCACATCAGATCCCAGGCATCACCCCAGATCCCAGCCGTCACCCCGGATCCCAGCCCCAACCTCTTCAACATTGCTTCTGGCCCATTTTCCTTCCTCATGTTCCAGAACTCCAATCTCACGTACGAAAGATGTCGGACTGTACCTCACCTCCTACGTTCGTTACTCTCTTTCAGGGGCTCTCTGTCCTTTGACCCTGCACTTGATTCTGGGCTCCTTAACTGTGACCCTTCTCCCGAGTCACCGGGTCTCCCTTCCGCCGCGTCTAACCTGCCGACAAACCCAGCCACCGGCTCCTGCTTCCACCTCTTGTGCTTCTGAGGCCCCGAGCTTCCGCTCGGCTGCTTTTTATACTTCCCAGTTCTTCGTGGAAACCCTCAATCCTGTCTTCTAATCTCTTTGGACACAGGAAACGGTCACTTCAAAGTTCTCGTGTGCTGACCACCGTCCGGACCTCCCGTGGGTCTGTTTCTACAGCCTGTTGTTCCCGTAGAGCGTTCACGCTGCCTTGTCTCCCTACGTGCCCGGTGATCTGTTCTCGTGTACAAACCCCGGATTTGTGACACAGAAGTTTGGGATGACGCTACCCCTGTCCAGAGAGGACTCACATTCCTGTCTGCCGCGTCTCTGGGGCACGAGTCGCCCCGACGGTGTCACTGCAATTTCAGAGGTCAAGGTCACGTGAAGCTTAAGCACAGTATCCACGAGGGTCTGTCTGCTTCTGGTTCACCCTCACTAACAAGGTGCAGCCGCTGCAGTCCAACTCAAACAAGGCAGGACATGTTCCCTGGGTGCGTCCCTGGATTCGTTCCCTATGGCCACTGTCATAACTCGCTACCAACTTGGTGGCTGACAAAAACACAGATTTATTTTCAGTCCTGGAGGCCGGAAGTGTGAAGCTGGTTTTACTGGGATAAAATCCCAGCAGGGCTGCTTTCCTCTAGAGGCGCTAGGGGAGAACCCGTTTCCCGGCCTTTCCCAGCTTCTAGAAGCGGCCGCGTTCCTTGGCTTGCGGCTCCTTCCGTCTCCAAATCCGGGAGCCCGACATCGTACATCAGTGGTCACACGGCCTTCATCTTCTGTGTCAATTCTCCCTCCGCTCCCTCTGTGCTTACATTTAGGGCCAACTAGATAATCCGGGATAATCTTCCCATCTTAAGATCCTTAATCGTATCTGCCAAATCCCCATGCAAGGAAGGATAACACAGGATTAGCACCCGATACCCTTGGGGCCATGGTTCCGCTGACCACAGCCTTGGACCCCGGTTCTTGTCCCCTGGCCATATGAACCCGTCAAGGCACCGCTCGGCATCTCAGAAAGCACGCTCCAAGATGACCGTGGCCCCAAGGGCTGCATTCTGGTGCCCGAGCCTCTCTCTGCCCCCCTCCCTGCCCCAAGATCTTGCCCAGGGTCCCCCGATGGTCTCGTTACTTCCCTAAAGCCTACAAGCATCATCATTACTATTGCATTTCCCCGTGGTGCTTGTGGGAAGGTTAGTTCCACAGCCTGGGGAACAGAGGCTCATCGTGCTCTCTCTGTGATGGACAGACAGTGAGCAGGGGTCAGGCCCCGAGTCGGATCCTCCCGAGGGCTGGGGGTCAGGTTCTCTAAGTGCCAATATCGAGAGCAGACTCCCGTAGGTCCCCTGACCTCTAAGATTATCGACCCCGGGAGCGCCCGGGTGGCCCTACTCTGTGCCCAGAGCACGCACAGTGAGGCCTGAGTGCGGTGGCCCGGAGAGTGCGGAAGCCGGGCTGCCTCGCTTAGGATCCTGCCCTCCCTGCTTGGGTTCATCCCCTTTTAAAATGCTTTCGCTGGTCCAGGTGAGTCAGAAGTGGGTCCTAGAACTTGGAAACAAGACCAACTCCATCCACCTCTGAGCGAGAACTGTTTCTTCCACAAGTTTCCAGAGAGCTGCTCACAGAAACCCCCTCTGTCCCCAAGTAAGGAGGACACCTGCCCCGGGACGGAGACAAGGTGCGGCCGCCTCCGGTGGCCTGGGAGTCCCGGAAGCCTCCGCACTCAATCCAGGGGCCCCGGCGTGCCTGTAGCCTAACCAAGGACCATCTCTACTCACTTCTGGAAGGAGCAGATGGGGAACCAAATGAAAGACAGACGGCGTTAATCCAGCCACACGGCTGCCAGGACGAGGGGGACCTGCTTTTAGAAAGAATCCCCGGGGAGAGGAGGATTTGGGCCCGAGCCTGACAGAAATAGCTGCTGGGAATGGCTGAGTGCGTACACTCTCATTCTGGCACTTCGCCGCGAGAAGGAGGGAATCGGCCAATAACAGATCAATCACTGTAGCTTAACACCTTTTGACGAACGAGCTCACCTAATACCAAGACCTGGTTTCAAAACACCGTCCTCGAAAAGGAATGAAGCTGCTAGGGGGGAAAAGCTGGTTCCGGATCTGGGGCAAATGTAACACCTTGTGGTGTGATGGAGTAATTGATGAGGAAAGTCTTTAAATGGGGAGGAGAGGGGCGCCTGGGGGGCTCAGTCGGTCAAGCGTCCATGATCTCACGAGTCGTGGGTTCGAGCCCCACGTCGGGCTCTGTGCTGACAGGTCAGAGCCTGGAGCCCGCTTCCATTCTGTGTCTCCCTCTCTCTCTGCTACTCCCCCGCTCCACTTTTTGTCTCTCTCTCAAAAATAAATAAACATTTAAAAAAATAGCAAAAAATTTAAAAATTAAAAACAAAAAATGGTGAGGAAAGACTCCCACTGGCCAAGCTGGGGTCGTTTCATCACTAAAAAGAACAGGGACTGGGGCACCTGAGGGGCTCAGTCAGTTAAGCTTCCGACTTCGGCTCAGGTCATGATCTCACAGTTCGTGGGTTTGAGCCCCGCGTCAGGCTCTCTGCTGACCGCTCAGAGCCTGGAGCCTGCTTCGGATTCTGTGCCTCCCTCTCTCTGTCTCTCTCCCGCTCATGCTCTGCCTGTCTCTCAAAAATAAATAAACGTTAATTAAAAAAATTTTTTTTAATGTTTAAAAAGAACAGGGACAAGGACGGATTATAGCACACACTGGGGGGACAGGAATCCATACACGTGCGGTGGGGAGGGCAAGCCCCAAGAACAAGGGTCAGTATTAACGGCAGGCAGGATAATCTCATTAGAAAACCAGCATTTCACTGCACCCCCCCATCCCACGGATGCACCCCCAAACCACGGCGTGGCCAACGGAGCCTCGGAGCCCCACCCCACTGACTGGGGACCAGTTACTGAGTTCCTAAGGGTGTCAGGGAGACGTACCCATGCACCGAGAACCCTGGCAGAGACCTCCTTCACCAGGCAACCAAGCGTAGCCTCACCCACAGGGACAAACGGCTTCCCGCCCTTCCTTACACCACGTGCGGAGAAAGACTCGGCAAATGTCTAACCGGACCCACTGGGGAGGAAGCCACCGGCGAATCCAAAACGACACTCCGCAAGGTAAGTGGAATTCTTCTAAAGTGCCAACGTCATAAAAGTTTTTCAAAAGGGGGGCTGGGAGCTACTCTAGGTTCCAGGGGACTAGAGGCCATGGCAGCTAAGTGCAGTATGTGACCCTTGATTGGATCCCGGCTTTGTCAAGAGGAATGGGGATATCTGAAGGCACATTTATTTTAGATAATAATATCGTATCAATGTTCAATTTTTTCAGGTGATCGCTGTTGTGATGGTTAATCTGATGTGTCAATTTGGAGGGTATTTTTGGATAAAATGAACCCTCAGGAGCGCCTTGGGGGCTCAGTCAGTGAAGCCTCCAATTTCAGCTCAGGTCAGGATCTCACGGTTCGTGAATTCAAGCCCCGCGTCAGGCTCTGTACTGATGGCTCAGAGCCTAGAGTCTACTTTGGATTCTGCGTCTCCCTTTCTCTCTGCCCCTCCCCTGCTCACATGCTCGTTCACTCGCTCGCTCTCTCTCAAAAATAAACATTAAAATTTTTTTTCTTTTTCATTTTTTTTTAAAAACACTTAAATTGGTGACCTCTGGGTAAAGTAGACGGCCCTTCGTAACATGGGTGGGCCATGTCCAGTCAGTTAAAGGCCTGGACAGAACAAAAAGACTGGCCTGAGCCTTCAGACCTCACCCACACCATCAACTCTTCTGGGTTCCCGGCATGGTGGCCCACACTGCAGATTCCGGACTTGTCGGCTTTCACAATCACGTAAGCCAATTACTTACAATGCATAATACATACAAATTCGACATAAATCATACGTAGAGGACATACTGTATGTATTACACATGTTGTATTTAACATATGGTTTATGTTACACACGTTATATGCACAACACATATTTACGTATTAAATATATGTAACATATACCCACCTCGTTGGTTCTGTTCCTCTGGAGAAGAATAACAAATACAATGAAGTTGCGGTTACGCAGGAAAACACTGTTGTCCCTAGGAAATGGGGCTGAGGTGGTGTGGAGTGAGGGCGCATGTCTGCAGCTTACTCTCAATGTCTCAGCCAGCAAAAAGGTGTGCGGGACGGTGTGCATGGGATATGTATTCTACATGTGCTCTGGGTACACGTGTCCCATGTCGGGGGGCAGGGGTGCACGCGTACACCTGAGGCAAAGACGGAGAGAGAGCGCACAGCCGTGGCTGAACGCGAACAATCCCTAGATTCTAGTGAAAAGGACACTTACGTTTTTAAATTTTTTCCATCTTCCTATAGGTTTTAAGTGTTTCAGAATAAAAACACAGGGCGGTGGGGTGGGGGGGGGGATCCTTTGACGACCTCCTACCGCCTCTGGGTCAAGACTCGGAGCGCCTTCTGGGAGGCTGCTGGGTGCCGGGGTGCCAGCGAGCAGCACCCCACTGTGCCACCGTGGCTCTGGGCCAGCCGAGAGGACACAGGAGCCAGCGGGTGGGAAGCAGGCACCAGCCCTGTCACGGATCTCTGGCGCTGGCAGGGGCGCAGGGAGAGCCATACGGGCGTCCTGCTGGAACAGCCGGCCTAGGAGAAGTCTGGGTGTGTGGAGTAGCTCTGCCTTCCTGGGTCACTGCTCCGGGCGGGGTGGGAAGGGAGAGGCCCAAGACTCCCCAGCCCAGAGCTTCCATACTAAGGACCAAAGAGGGATGGTCCCAAAGAGGGTGCAGGGAATCCCTCCGCCTCCGGGGAGGAGCCCAGGACGAGGCAAGGTGTGGGAAGGCCCCAGCTAAGGCCTCTGTAACCGTCACACAACAGTGCCTCCCTGTGCTCCCTGGTCTGCTCCTTCCCCGCTTCCCGGCGGCCCAGTCCGCCTCCGCCTCCCTCCTTAACCACCCAGGCTCCTCTCTTCCATCTGCTACACAGTGCTGTTCCCTCTGCCATACCCCATGGCTCCCAGCCACCGCTCAAGGTGCCCCCGCCCGGTGGACGGCTGTCTCAGGAAGACCTGCAAGATGGCTCGAGCCCAGCCACCCTGCACAGGGTCTGTCCTCTTGGCCACAGAACACTCACCACCTTTGGCAAAGGAACGCCTCCGCCCCACGATGCCAGCTAAAATGAGCACGAGGGCCACCCTAGATGCACAGACACAGCCAGACTGAGTGTGTGTGATAAGGCTGTAACAGACCAGGGTATAAAGCTGACATCAGGGCCGAATCAACACCTGCTGGGTGAGGGCTCCTTACCTCGGGAGAGGCCCGGGGTCCCCATAGGTCTGCCCAGTTGCAGACGCTCTCTGGAATTCCTACGGTGTTTGAGGTCCTGGAGCCCGAACTCTGACTCCGGGACAACAGGGGGCACACCCTGCTCAGTGGCTGTGCTGCGGCGAAAGGAACACCCAGGAGGACTCCCCGCGGAAGCCACTGGAACCTCTGAGTGGTGCCAGGCAGCCACAGGGGCTGCTCTGTGACGGGCAAGCCCCCCCCCTCCCACCCTGGTAGTAGGGGGTCAAGGAAATTCTCACACTGGACCAGGAGGGGACAGTGTGCACCTGTTCCCTTCGGCACCGTTTGGGTCGTGGGAGTTGGAGGCAACCTGGGCCTCCCTGGGGTCTGTGGTGGGTTAGACCAGGAAGCAGGGAGCAGTGAGAAGCAGCAGAGTAGATGCTGAGAGACTATACAGTGGCCAGACCACATATAAAAACAGAACGCTGACCTGCAGCCCACAGCAACCTGCTCAGGGAGCTGACCCCTGACCCACAGTGACCCATCCAAGGAGCCAGCCCCTTACCCACAATGACCTGTCCCCTTACCCACAGTGACTTGCCCAGGGAGCTGACCCCTTACCTACAATGACCCGTCCAGGGAACTGACCCCTTACCCATAACAACCTGCCCAGGGAACTGGCCCCTTACCCACAGTGACCCGCCCAGGAAGCTGTAAGTCAGATCTGCAGGAAGTCAGATTGCTGTCTCTAATCACAGTCTAGGAACCCGAACAATGACCCCTGTGAACTTCGGCCAGAACTTGATCGATAACCGACAGCTTCCCTAATTTCTGTCCTGCTTCAGACTCAGGACCAACCCGAGAAAGCCACACCTGCTCCCCTGACCAGCCGCATGGACGCCCCCTTCCAGTGGGCCTCCCCAGCCTCCTGAGCAACCCCAGCCTCCCTGGCCTCCCCTCTCCGGCCTCCCCAGCCTCCCAGCCTCCCCAGCCTCCCCGGCCTCCCAGCCTCCCCAGCAGCCCCAGCTTCCCATCAGGCCCACCTGAGCCCCCTTTCCTCCTCTGGGAAGCTCCCCAACTGCTCTGCCCACCCCTGGGGCTCTGGCAAACGCAAGTGAGGGGGCCGACCCCCCTGCTCCAGCCAGTGCTGGGGAGACAGCTTTGCCTTTCTCGTTTGGGGTGGGGGGGGTCTTTGCTTATTTCTGCAATATACGGAATAATAGGGACAAAGCTTTAAAAACACGCAACTTAGTGAAAACCACGGACGGTAGGGGTCTCATCTCCTCGGTGTGAACCTGACCCAACCATGGCCAGCCAGGCCCCAGGCTCGGGGGCAGATGTTCCTGCAGTTACCCGCCCCCCCCCCCCCGACTCCCCGCCACCCCCAACTCACTGCCACCACTCCTGCAGTCCAGCTTCAGAAAGGCCTGGGGCCCATGTGAGCCCGCGGGCCATCCACCTCCGAGGGTGCAGGTACCGTGAGGGTGAGAGGGTGCTGGGGCCGATCACCCCTGTTGAAGCTGAAGTGACAGGCTCTTTGGTTTCCCGCTTCTGGCCGTGGCGGTGCGGTTCCCCTGGATCTGGAACACATCCCAATCCTACCTCCTGCCCCTCCTCGCCTCAGCACACACAGCACTGTGGTGGGCGTGGAACCTGCAGCCACCTCAGCCCACGGCCCTCACTATCTGGGTTGTCACTGGTCACTTGTCCCGTCATACAGGTCAGGGGCCCCGTGACGGGTAATGGCGTCAACTCAGCTGGTTATATTCGTGCTCAGATGTGGGTATTGAAAGAGGGAGGGAAGGGGGTAGGGAGAAGGGGGAGGGGAGGGGAGGGGAGGGGAAAAAGGAGATGGGGAGGGGAAAGAGGAGGAGAGGAAGAGAGGGAGGAGAGGTGGAGGGTGGGGAGAAAGGGAAGAGAAGAGGAGGGGGAGGAGAGAGGGGAGGGAGAAGGAAGAAGCCATGGGAAGGAGGAGAGAAGGAGAAAGGGGAGGGAGGGGAGGGGAAGGAGAGAGGAAGGGGGGAGGGGAGGGGAAGTCATCCGACAGGCAGGCCACCGTGTGCCTCTCCGTCTTCCCCCTGAACCCCGGCTGGCTGGTTGGTCCCTCCTTTGTGCCCTGTCCTGTGCAGAGGCTGGACCTCATCGGAGGATCCCATCGCACCTCCCCGTCCTCGGCTTCCAGGTGGGCTCAGCCAGGGGGAGACAGGAGGCAGGAAAGCCGAGCGGGGGTTCATTTGCCACCTCCCAACCTGCTGCAGACGGGGGTCACTGCGCCCCCCTCCCCTCTTCTGGAGCCTCGGCCACCACCCGCTCAGGTCCCGCCCTCCACCCCTGCAGACAGTAGTGGCTCCCCGCCCTGTGCCTCACCTGCCCTGTGGGTCCCCCACCCCCCTACATGGGGCCTTCCTTAGTGCCCTTCCCGCCGTGCCCCTCTGGAGTGGGTCAAACAGTGGCCCCAAAGTGACAGGCCCACAGCCCGACCCCTGCAACCCGTGATTGTGACCTTCTTAGAAATGGGGTCTTTGCGGAGTTAGGGAACTCGAGATGACACCGTCCTGAGTTTAAGTCCCCGAATCCAACGCCTGGGAACCCTATACAAGAAGGGGGGTCTGAGACACAGACACACAGAGAAGGCCACTCCGTGATGGACGCAGAGACTGGACTGATGTGGTTGCAAGCCCAGGAGCGCCGAGGAAACTGCTGGAAACTGCTGGCAGCCGGGAGAGGGGCCTGGAACAGATCCTCCCTCAGAGCTTCCAGAATGAACGACTCTGTCAAGCCCTGGAGCTCAGACTTCCGGCTTCCTGAGTCGCAGGTGGATAAATTTCTGACCACCGGGTGTGGAAGAGAGCCCGCTGGCCTCCTCCACACTGGGCCGTCGACCCAGGAGAAATCACAGCAGCATTCGGCATCCCCTGGGCTTGCTTTCCCCAAACTCTGCCACCTCCCGCAGGACAGAGGACAGACACAGGGACACACGGCTCAAAGGAACCTGTCTCTCCAGGGGGCGGGGCCACCGTGCCTGCCCAGGACCCGCGGGTCTGTCTCAGATTCCCGGGAGATAAGCCCACCTCATCCGTCCGCAAGCCCTGCTGCAGCCGCCCTAGGGGAGCCCCAGAACCTCACGGCCAAGGCTGGACCGTCCAGCCACCTGCTGCTGGAGGGGCCATTCAGTGACTGTCAGCGCCCCAGGGCTGGGCTCCAAGCAGCTCGTGCAGGCACAGCCAGAACCCGGGGACCGGCGGTTCCAGGTCGGCACCAGGACACCCACCCCGGCGCCTCCAGGTCCCACTGAGCGCGAAGCTGCATCAGGAGACACACACCGTAATCTGGCAAAAACGCTGTTCTGCGCGGAGGAAACGCAGCTGGTGCTCGTGGCTCCGGCCAGATCCCGGCTCCGGCCTTCTCCACTCTGGTGCCTCCTTCCCCGTCACTCTGCCCTTTGGTCTGTCTTGGGTCAGCCCAGCCCGCGGCAACAAGGGTCCCTGCTTAAACAACAGACTCCTACTTCTCACAGCTCTGGGGGCTGGGGGCTGAGATCAGGGTGGCGGGCGCCCGTTTCTGGGGGGGGGGGGGGCGCGGCTGCAGGTGGGACGGCTGCCTTCGGGCTCTGTGCTCACTCGGTGGACAGCCAGCGAGCTCTGTCTCTCTTCTCATCAGGGCGCCCACCCCATGCGTCAGGGCCCCCCATGACCTCCTCTAAACTTCACCACCTTCGTAAAGGCCCCATCTCCAAATATAGCCACACCCGGGGCTTTGACACAGCAGCTGGGGGCACATTCGGCCCCGAGCAGGTGGCCCTTCTCCTCTGTGTTTAGCCAGTCCTGAGGCCTCTTGGGATTTCAACTTTTGCGTCCAGTCGAGTGCGCAGCAGGCCCTGGGGACGCGTACTGAGGGGCCCTGCGGCCAGCAGAAGCCTCTCCCTACCCCCCGCCCCCCAAACCGGGCCTCACCTCCAGGGCATCCCAAATGCTAACCCAGCTGGTCCGCCCGACCAGACTAGGGCCTCAACCCTGGCACGGTAAGATTTGAACAAATGCTCACATGGTTTCCACCAGCCCAGAGATGACCCCAGGACCCCCGAAAGTGCCTGCCCGAGCAAGCTCAAGGCTGCCAAAGAACTGATGACAGGCCGCGTCCTGCAGCGAATTCACTAGAACTGACTGGCTTACACGGCAGCCCCGGGCAGGGCAGAGCGGGTGCTGTGAGACGGGGTGGGGCCGGCAGGGGCCGGGGGTCCCAGTGGGTGCGGAGGGCCAGGCCACGCGTGCCGTATGGCACAGGGACCATGGTGCACAGAGGTCCATGGGCACAGACACCAAGGCCCCGCATGCTGACCTTGCCTCTCCCCTGACAGACGCTGGCCCTGTTCCAAGGCTCTTCTCCGACCCGGACAAGCTGCCCTCCACACCACAGCCAGAAACCCTGACTGGCTCCAGAAAGGTCCAGAACGCCTCGGAGGGCAGCAGCACGCATGAGCCTTTGCAACAGGACCACACCGTGTCTACTGCCCCACCATGTGGGGTTCCCACGATGGCCGGGCGACGGTAATGCCCACAACTGCCTCTGTGGGCCTGGCTCCCCAAGGCCGGAACGCGTGTGAGAGCTGGGTGCCGAAAAGGGGGCAGGTTCAGAGGTTCAGAGCCCGACCCCAGGCCCGCATCCCCTGCGGAGCACGTCCACGGCCTTGTGTCTGGGCTTTGCTCACACGCTGTGTGGCCTGGGTGGGCTGTTTGGCCTCTCAGAGCCACTCTGTGCACCGGGCCGCCAAGCCGGTGTGGACACACGTGGTCAGCGCAAATCAGTGCGCCTGGACCTAGGTGGACAGCGTCTTTACCTTTCAAGGGACAGAGCCTGCTTCTCCCAAACCCGGGGGCCAGCTCTGGCTCACGGGGAAGGGGGTGGCCGGTGGGGTCACAGCTCTTTCCTCACAAACTGACCGTGTGGGTTTTGCTCAGGCCACCCTAACAAAGTTCCGCAGACTGGGGCATGAACAACCCTCGCGGTCCCGGGGGCGGAACATCCACAATTGAGATGTCGGCCAAGTTGGTTCCCCCCCCCCCCCCAGGAAGCCTCTCTTCTTACACGTGGCTGGCGTCTTCTCCCCGTGTCCTCGTGTGGCCGTCCCTCTGTGCGTGTCTCTGTCCTGATCTCTCATAAGGACACCAGTCAGATCGGATCAGGGTCCCCCCTAGTGACCTCATTTCACCTCAGTCACCTCTGTAAAGGCCCCATCTCCAAACACATCACGTCTGAGGTCCTGGGGGTAAGGACCCCCACGTACAAATTTTAGGGGGGACACAATTCATCTCCTAACACTGAACATCTCAATTCGCTCAGCAGGGTGGGGACAGAAATGGGCATCCTATGACAGAGCGTGTGGCCATCGGCCCAGAATATTCTCGTGGTAGAGAAGGCTCATGCCCGTCGATAACCATGCCTCTCCCCTCTCTGGGCAAAGAGGCAACAGGGCAGGGCTGGGCGCCTGGGTTCTGGGGACACACCACTCGCCTGGCCAAAGAATGCCCCAGCAGGGTCCACCCTCCCCACCCTCTCCATCCTTCGTCCAGAGCCCAGATCCTGGGTCACTGCCTGGAGAGCACCCAGCCAGGAACTCCCACAGTGGACTTTACTTACTGAACCCGCTGAGATGTGGGAATTTTACCGCAGCACATTCTTGCGTTGCTGACCCTAATGCCGTCCTACACGTCCACGGGTCCCTCACTCGTTCAGTAACCTTGCCCTCAGCGGTGCTGACGGGCCCAACACCGCTGACCTCATGCAAAGCCATCCATCCATCAGCTCGGCCGAAACTCCTCTCGCCCTCCAAACAAATGCTTCCTGAGTGCCGACGACGGGCCAGGCTCTGCGGCTATAGCCATTCACAGATCGGCTGACAGATCAGCAAGCAAGAGAAGTAAACGGACGAGGACACAAGGTGTGGCTGGGCCCATCACAGAGGGCAGCTCGGGAAGAGCCCTGCCCGGGCCCTGGCTTCAGGGGAGCTCCCGAAATGTACTGGTCAACAAGGCAGACTCCAGATCCGGGCAGACCCAGTTTGAAACCTCAGCTCTTCAGCTGAGACCTACATCAACTCACTTAACCCTCTGAGCCTCGGTTTCCTCACCTGTATAATGGGGCCCAAAGTCACACCAATCCTGTGGGGTGCATGAGAGTCAAAGGAGAGGACTATAAAGTGCTTGGAAGGCACGGCTCCTGGCCGGGGAAAGAGGGCAGGAAAGCCCAGCAATCACCGTCCTAGTAGGAAGGTGAACCAGAAAAAAGAGCATCGTGTGCAAAGGCCCAGAGGCAAGAGAGAAGGGCGGCACCCTCCAGACCGCGGGGGCTGATCTGACGGGAGCAGGGGCGCGCAGGTGAGTGACAAAGACAGTCCTTCAGAGTCAAGACAGGACGTGGCCCTTCTGAGTGCAACAGGGTTTTGAACGGACGTGACAGAGTCAGATTTCCTGTGAGTGGCGTCACTTCCGCTTAAGTGTGAAGGACACCCTGGGATATGAGAGGCCGTGACGAGGCATGAGACAGTGGATACCCGGGCCCGGCAGGCACAGGGGGAGATGCTGCAGAGACACGAGCCACGTGAGAGACAGAAACAGCAGGAATAGACCCCCACCAAGCTGGGTGCGGGGAGGCCCAGGGGGAGCAGAAGCACTGGCACCCCCCCCCCCTTCGTCATCCAGGGCGTCGGGAGGCACAGCCTCGGCCTGGCAGAGCGCTCGGGCTGACACGAGGTCGCCACCGGCCACGGACGTGGGGGGGCCACGCCTGCACCACATCCCAGGCGGCCCCGCCGAGCCCGCGGCGGCTGGCTCTCGCCTCCCGGCACACAAATGAACATATTCAGTCTCCATCTGGGGCAGGAAAGGGGGGAGGGTTGCCACCCACAAGAGAGATGGAAGGACCTCTCTGAGAGACAGACGTGATCAACAAACAGCCAGGGGCTTTGATTCACGAGGGAAGATGTAAAAACCTGCATCTGGATAGCTGGGGGGGGAGGGGGGTGAAAGGGTCCGAACTGAGGCACTAGCACAGAGGAACACGAGGGCCCAGAAGCTCCGCTTGGGGCTGACCTCTGGGCTGAAGCCAGGAGAAAAGCTAACAGGTGAGCACGCGGTTTGAAAGGAAAGGAACTTTCCAACACCAAGAGGGGCTTTCCTGCCAGCTCGCGGGGAGTCACCCCCCAGACGCAGAGACGAGCGGCCCCCGCTCAGGACGTTCGATCAGCACGAGCGCTGGCCGTGCACTTTCCGGGGGGGCAAGTCAGGCCCGTGGTGTCCGGGGAGGTGGGAGGGGGTACAGGACGCAGGTCCTGATGGAGGCGACAGGTGGTCCTGTGACCCGACCCTCAAAGAGGTCTGTAGCAGTCAGGGTTCTCCAGAGAAAGAGAACCAGTAGGCTGCGAGCATGGGTGTGTGCATGGAGAGAAAAAGATTGATTCTAGAAGTTGGCTCATGGGATGGTGGGGGCTGACAAGTCCAAAGTGAAGATGGGTGGACGGGAGACCCAGAAGAGGGTGGGTGTGGCCGCTTGAGTCCCAAGGCCACCTGATGGCAGAACTCCCCCTTCCTCCAGGGACCGCTGTCTTTTTTTGCCAAAGCCTTCGATGGATTGGGTGAGGCCCACCACCCTTATGAAGGAATCGTCAGCTTTACCGAAAGTCTGCTGCTTTAAATGTTAATTCGTTTCTTAAATATCGTCACAACGACATCTAGACCGGTGCCTGACCAAGTCTCTGGGCGTCGCGGCCCAGTTAGGTTAACGGACAACATTAAGCATCGCGGGGTCCCTGTCGGTGCACATTTGTTCTCAAGGTCCCCCGTGCGCCTGGTCCTGGGTAGGGGACGCGGTGGCAGAGAACACAGTCCCTGCCCCCACAGAGCTCCTGACGTGACGCGGGCCTTGGGTCAGCAGACAGCCCCTTCTCCCTGACCCAATGAGAGCCTGGACGCAGGGTCGAGCCGCTCCTCGCTGAAAACGTGGCCCTCGTCAGGATCGGGCCGTGAGGGAGGAAGGGGCTTGCTCACACTCCCCTCGGGGTTAGACTCACTCACAGAGTCCCAGAGTCCCAGGGGAGTCACAGGCCCCCCACACCCACCCCGCCGGCTGGGTGCGGTCCAGGCCGCCATCTCGCTCTCCGTGCCCATGGACAGACCCTAAAGAGCCTGAGTGGCAGTTGCCGTGTGCCGGGCAGCATCCTAAGTCCCATACAGACCATCCATTGAATCCTCTCAGCAATACGACGCCCATTTCACAGGTAAGTAAACTGAGGTAGAGAGGCAAAGTTGCCCAGGGTCACAGCAGCGGCCCGGCCAGGATTTGGACACAGGCTGTCTGGCGCTCAGTCCCAACCCCACACACTACCTTTCAAAAGGAAAGAGGACAGGACTGAGAACACCCACTCATCGTCCGGGGCTCACCCCTACTCCCTGGGGGCCATAAAAGAGGGCTGGTGAAGGGGCCTTGCCGTGAGTCCAGCATAGGGCTGCCAAATAAAATACAGGACGTCTGCTTAAATCTGAGTTTCACGGGGCACCTGAGTGGCTCTGTCAGTTAAGCGTCCGACTTCGGCTCAGGTCATGATCTCGCGGTCTGTGAGTTCGAGCCCCGTTGTCGGGCTCTGTGCTGACAGCTCGGAGCCTGGAGCCTGTTTCAGATTCTGTGTCTCCCTCTCTCTCTGCCCCTCCCCTGCTCATGCTCTGTCTCTCTCTGTCTCAGAAATAAATAAACGTTAAAAAAAATTTTTTTTTTAAATCTGAGTTTCAGGTAGGCAACAAGTTAATTTTTTTAGCATGAGTATATCCCAAATAGTGCACGGGACATACTCATACCAAAATCCCACAATTCCCTGTTTACCTGAAATCTGAATTGAACTGAAGTCCTGTGTTTCTATTCACTAAATCTCTGACCCCTGTCCGCCAGGATCCCTCTGTGGGGACACAGACGGCATATGGACTGTGCCCCCGCCCCACAGTGAAACACCGATGTCACAGTGTGCGTGTGCAGAGTCTCTGATGGAAGGGAAGGTCATCGGGGAAAGGGTCCCAGGGGGGTGGCTCGTCACCCATCACCCTCCCCATGTGAGTGCTATGACACAGACGGGTTCACGAGGGGCACCGCAGACCACAGCCAGGTGACAAGACGAGGGGGACCCACCTCAGGCTCTGAGAGGCCACGAAGCCAGCTCAGCCGGTCAGTGAGGAGGACCGCACGGGGGCTCCCACAGGGAGTGACATCGGAGCCGGTGCGCCGACCCTGGAGGACCCGGGGGCCCACGCGGCAGAGGGGCCGGGCTAGAGACTGGAGGGACCCTGGCGCATGACATGGCTGACCCTCAGTTTCCTCCCCTGTAAAATGGGAGCAGCGATCCCTCCTTGCAGGGGAGCAAGGCACGTGCCTGGCCTGGGGGAGCCTCCGTCTTCATGCCGCAGAACCTGCCCTGTGACGGGGGTGACAGGAGCGCGGGCAAAGGCCCCTGCTCTCCTCCTGGGCCAGGGCTGCATTGCCAGTGGCAGAGGGGGTTCCCAGAAGGGTCTCCCTCGGGAGGCGGGTGCTGGGGGCACAGCACAGGCAGGAATAGGAGGGTCGGGGGCTTGCAGGTGGGAGACCCGCAGGGACGGGGTGGGCTCCAGGTGCGGGAGAGAAAGCCCGGCCCAGCAGGCAGACCTGGGCAGCAGTAGGGAACGGCCAGTCCGGGAGAAGCCGGGCTCAGGCGTGTCGGCCACAGGGGGCAGGTCACCCGATGGCCCTCTCTCCCTGACACTGGGTTTAGACCCCAGCTCTGCCACTTACTGGGTATGTGATGTCTGGCAAATCGCTGAACTGCTCTGGGCCTCGGTGTCCTCGCCTGTAAATGGGACAGTAACAGTGCCAACCAGGAGAGATGTCATGTAGCTCAAAGGAGATCCACACACACCGGCACTTGAGACCTCGCTGGAAATGAGCGACCTCTCCTGCTGCGTGACCAGGCTGCCCTGACACTGCTCTTTTCCTAAAGAAGACCTAAATGGTATATTGGCGGAAATACACAGTGGTAAGTCTCACCAGCTGGGGACCTGCCTGACCACGTGCGGGTCTATTTCTTCTGGATGTTTTCAATTCGTAATGTTTTCACACACACACATCACGTGGTATGCATAATCTTGCCTTTTGCTTTTCTCACTTAAAAGGTAACCATAAGCATTTCACCCTCTTATTAAAAGTTTTCATCACCAGCATTTTTGTTAAGAGGATACAAAATCTTTTAACAGGTCGATACAGAAGAACTCATTATCCTCAATTTCTGGATTTTTACTCTCGTAAATGATTCTGATAAACATCTCATCTATTTACCTCTTTGTCCAAATTCTTTTTCCCGCCTCCAGTCCCCAAAGTGGAATTCCTAAGACAACTGAAAGGCTCTTGACAAAAAGGGGTAAGTCACTTCCCAAATTTGCTGAAATTCAGCTGCCTAAAAGCCAGGCGGTGGCCGTGCCCACGGAGCTCCACGTGGGACCTCGGGACCGAGGTGTGGACACCTTTCAGGGGCTGCTCACAGCCCTAGTCTCCAACTCCATTCTCAGTGTTCCCTCAACTCTGACACCCAAGAAGCCACAGTTGTGGAAACTTCTGGTGGAAACTTCCGGTCACAGGCCGAACAAGACGGCAGGCGACATAAAGCATAATTCTGCAACTTGCTCCTTCCCAAATGTTGCGTCAGACCAAAGTAAAACACAAAACAAAACAATACAACAGCTCTTCTGAGGCCTCTTAAAAGCCCTGACAGGGCCTGCATCACCTGCACTAACAATACCATTTCCCCAATTTCTCTCTTCTAGAAAATGGACTTATCTCCTGGGGCCAGGAAGGACATGGATGCTCTTAATTCCTGGGATCACGTGGTCATGAAAATGCCCTATGTCAAAACTTGCAAAGTACGACAAAAGTTGTTCTTAGAGGGGGGCGCCTGGGGGGGCTCAGTCGGTTAAGTGTTCACCTTCAGCTCGGGTCATGATCTCACGGTTTGTGGGTTCGAGCCCCGCGTTGGGCTCTGTGTTGCCAGCTCGGAGCCCGGAGTCTGCTTCGGATTCCGTGTCTCCCTCTCTCTCTGCCCCTCTCCCACTCACACTCTGTCTCTCTCTCTCTCTCAAAAAATAAACATTTTTTAAAATTTCAAAAAATAACATACCTACATAGAAAACCCAAAAGAGATCTACAATCAAATAAATTATTAGAAGCACTAAGAGAATTCAAAACCATTTTTGGGCTTAAGCTCTACTTAGAAATATCACAATTACATTTTTATACACCAGCAATAAGCAGGAAATGTAACTTTGAAAAGCATAGTATCAACAAAAAATATTAACTACCTAGAAGTAACTCTAATAAACATGCACTAGTCAAGATAAAGAGCATCTCCAACAGCCCAAGTAGTTCCCTTGTGTCCCTGAAGCTGTCATCTCGGGCCCCAGCGTCCTGAACACCCAGTGGAACGTGTATGATACTTAGGAAAATACCATCCTATACCAAGGGCTGAGCTAGGGGGTAGGGTCCACGGTCACAGAGGACAGGATAGCGAGGAGATGTCCCCATAATGTGACCCTACTGGATAAAAACTAACACAGGTCCTCAGGCACAGAGAAATTAGGACGTTTTTGTACAGTGGGGTCAACGACCTTCCCCACACCCATAGGTTTCTCCAACCCAGAGCCCTGATGCACAGAGAGGTTATGTATCCAGAGTCACACAGCACATGGGTGGCAAAAGTCTCAAGCCTCCTGCCCCTCTGCAAACACTCTCTCCCCACCATAAACTCTTCTTCCTGTCTTTCTCTTCAGCCCAGCGCCTTGGAAGCATACGGAGGGTAATGAGCGAGGGGAGGTGAAAGCTGAAATTCACATGAGCACTTAAGAATGACTTTTCAATGGTTCAGTGACATAAGGCCTCCAATGGCAAATCTAAACTCTATCAGACAAGACAGTACAGGGGAGCGAGTCCATGGTGGCTAGAGTGAGGGGAAACGGGGCGGATGGGAAGGCCTGGGGCCTGGGGAGGTGCTAGGGTGGGCACCTGCGGGCCTCAGTCCCAGGCTCCACCAACCAAGGCATTTGCATCCCCAATAGCAGGGATGCCTGGTTCCCAGCCCACTCCACCTGGGATCTGGATGGTCCCCAGGGGAATAGAGGACTCCATGCCCAGTGCTCCGCAGGGCCTCAGCGCCAGGTGGCTGCTAGCTGGGCCTGTCCCAGAGGAGCCCCAGAGGGCAAGGGCCAACCCCACTCACACTGTGTGCCCTGCAGCCAGTGAGGCAGTGGTGGGGCATGAGGGTTAAGTGTGTCACTGGTGGGGACTGGGCACCCCGAGGCCTCCACGCAGGGAACTTTCCACTGTCTCCTCCTAGGACGGCCGTCCCTCCACAGGTCAGCCTGTCAGGCTTCTATCTGTGCTCAGACTCCTCTGTGCTCCCTGGGGATCCTACAGCGCTGCGTGGTGACAGCCAGACTCCTTTGGTCTCCCCAGCTAGATCGCAAACATCCCCAAGGCACGAGACAGCTGGCAAACCCCGTCTTCCCCACTTCCTCGCTGTGTGACCTTGAGCAAGTCTCTTAACACCCCTGTGCCTGTTTCCTCATTCATAAAATGGGGCTAGTGACAGCACCTTGCTTATATGCACTTGACTTCAGAAGATTAACGGAATGGATAAATGACATGTCCCCAGTGCCCAGGGATTCAGAAACACCTGCTAAGTGACTGCCTGGGGGAGGGCCTCTCCTCTGTCACCCCGACACGGCTTCTGTCTAGTACTAAAGCAGTGATGCGGAGTCTGAGGAGCACAGACCACAGACCGGGCTGCCTGGGTTCAAACCTCAGCACCCCTGACTCCTTGCTGTGTGACATCGGGAGGCCCCTCAACCTCTCTGTTTCTCTGCATGCTCATGCCTGCCCCGTAGAACTGTCGGGGAGGAAACAGATGAGCCCTTGAGAAGTCAGTGCTATTACAACCATTAATAAAAATTCCTTTCCTTCCCCTCGGGCTCCCCTTCCCTCACCGGGAAGGCTGGAGGAGACGGGGAGCAGGGAAGCTAGGACAGGAGAGTGATGAGGCCCTGGTCAGCCCCCGTCAGACGAGGCTGACAAATGGAGCCTGATCCAGGAAGGATTTAGCAAGCCCCTCAAGCCGGCCGTAAATAAAGCACTGGCGGCTGGTGGGGGGAGGGGGGGGCAGGTGGCAGGAAAGAGACAAATGAGCGACAGATGGCCAGCCACCCATCGCCCTCCTGTGGCGGCCAGAGCCCCCAGCACGGCCCACCCAGCAGGTGGCCTGGGAGGCGGGTGCCCAGGTCGTGTATTTGAGAGGCTGACTGCGGACCTATCAGTGGGCCCTGAGGGGAGGGGGCACTGCACCCCAAGGGAGCCAGCTCTGTACCCACGGGCCGAGATCCAGGCACTTCAGCCTGGAGGGCAGCGAGGTGCCAACTGCGCCCCGCCCTGGGCCCGGACGCCACTTGGGGGGCACTCGGCAGGGTAAGGCTCAGCAAGGCTGACTTCTGGGAAAAGCCCACTGATGTCTTCAACCATTCATCAGTGAGCACCTACTGTGGGTCTGGCAGTGGGTGGGTACACAGCAGGGACAGAGAGCCCCGGGCTCTGGACCCTGCCTCATGGAGCACACAGACAAAGGCTGCGTCAGACACAACCCCCCTCCCACGTGCCAAACGGCCTCCCAACAGTAACAAAGACGATCACAGTCAGTCATGCAATTCTGGGAAAGGTTGCACGTCCCGCAGAGCCCAGGACAGAGCTCAGAGCCACATCTGGACGCCGAGAGGATGCCCAGCCCTCTACCGCTGGGCCCAGGAGGCAGGGCCATTGGGGAGGGGCCCTATCCTTAGGTTCCCAGCCCAAATCCCCCAGCTGTGGGGACTGGGAATGCCGGTGGGCTTCCGGGAGGCTCAGAAATACCCCAGCGGGCACGCCCTGAAGATCAGCAGGGCCGAGCCAGGCAGGAGGAAACAGGCTCCCCAAACAGCGCGGGGCCAGGCTAGGAGCAGAGAGAGTAAAGATGAGTATGTGCCAGCCCCGGTCCCCCAGGAGCCCCACGGTCTGACAGACACAGACGGCCATTCGGTGACAGCCACGCACAGGGGCGGCAGGTCTAAGGGCAGGAGATGCCTGGCAGGGACACTTCTTGGGACAGAACCGAGCAGATGTTTGCAGGATGCATCGGGCTCAGGCAGACAAGGAGAAGGAGAAGGCCGGCAGAGGGAACCGAGGAGGGGGGAGGCTGGGCGGAGCTGAGCACAGGCAAGGGCAGGGCCAGAAGACCTCGGCCTCATCCGGAGTGTGAGGAGGCGGGCGAGGAGGGAGGCTGGGGAGGTGGACGGGCCCCAGGTTAGGCCCAGACGTGTCCTGGAGCTTCACACACACGTGCACTTGACCTGCCAACACCTTGAGAGCTGGGTGCTCTTATCTCTCTGGACAGAAGAAACTGAGGCACAAAGAGACTAAGAAACTTGCTCAAGGCCACTAGGCTAATACACTGATCGAGCCAGGATTTAACCTCCCACCACCACCACCACCACCAAGCCCAGACCTTAATGCCTCTCGGGCAATAGGGAGCCACGGGAGGTTACAGAGTGTGGGAGTGGCTGGGTTCTCGGTGTGGGGCTGGGCAGAAAAGGGGTGGAGGACGAGGCTGGGGGTGGGGTCCTGGCACAGCCCTGACCCACTGCAAGAGCCAGGCCGTACTCGGGGCCCTGCTGCAATGGAGGCAGATGTGCCAGCCCCAGATGCGGGGGTCGGAGAGCCTCCTCCAGCAACTGGCTCCCCCCCTTCCTCATGGGGACAGGTGGCCAACAGGGCCCACTGCCCTGCCCAAGCCTGGCCAGCGTCCCTTCCTCCCCAATCCCCAGAGCCCCTGCCTCCGTCCAAAGGCCAGGCCTTCAGGCTGCTCGGAAATGCGGGTGGCATTGGTGAGGCTCTGCCCGGACACCCCATTTCAGATGCCCCCGCTTCACCTTTGCTGGGGGAGGCTGGCCCCAGTCGTTCCACCGTTCTGTTTTGTGGCTTACCTGCAGGTGAAATATCCAGAGAGCAGCCGTTCTCCTGCGAAGCCCCCCGTTCTAGAGCGCGGGGGGCCACAGGGGAGCAGGAGGCGGGCGGGCGTCGGCGGGGTAGCCTGCGGCGCCCCGGGGCCCAGCCGGGCAGAGACATAGCTGGGTCTGCGAGAGTAACAGAACACGAAATTCATATTAATTTTCTGCGTAGTCAGGATTTGAATTTCAAATCAGGCCCCAAGTTGATTCAGATTGACTGCAGCCGGTCTCCCAGAACCCGTCAATCGGCGCCCAGCCACTCGGGCAGCCAGGAGACTTTCTCAGAGGGGCCTAGCGCCTCCAGCCGGGCGCAGGGGCTTCGCACCCAACAGGCAGGCTGACCCGCCCCAGGCTCTGCCTCCAGGGGCCAGGTCCAGACCCCGTCCCCTGGCTTTCCATGCCAGCATCCCCCCAAAATCTCCACTTGGTGGGGGGGGGGGGGGTTTGTTCGGCTTTGCTGAGATAGGACCGACAAAATGTAAGATACTTAAAGCATACGCTATGATGACTGGACACGCAGATCCACTGTGGAAGGGCACCCCAACTAACTAACCAGCTCATCAATCACCTCCCCTTTTCACGGTGTGTGTGTGTGAACACGTAAGCTCTACACTCAGCAAATATCAGTGGTACAATATGATGTCACAACAGTGTGCTCAGCTATAATCACCATTTTTTAAAAGTTTTTTTTAATGTTTATTTATTTCTGAGAGAGAGAGACAGAGTGTGAGTAGGGGAGGGGCAGAGAGACGAAGACACAGAATCCGAAGCAGGCTCCAGGCTCCGAGAGGCCGGCACAGAGCCCGACGCGGGGCTCGAACCCACAAACCGTGAGGTCATGACCTGAGCCGAAGTTGGATGCTCAACCGAATGAGCCACCCAGGTGCCCCTATAATCATTTTTTGTAGTAGCTCCTCAGGCCTCATTCATCTTACAGCTCACAGTTCGTGCCCTTGGACCACCAGCTCCCTACCCCCAACCCTGCCTCTGGCACCCACTAACTGAAGGCTCCCCCTGCACTGGGGCACCAAAGGCACGGTCACCCGTGACCTGTTCCTGGCACCCGCTACCCACGCGCTTACCTGCGGCAGGCTCCGCCTTCTGGAGCCTCATTTCCCTCACCTGGGAAATGGGACAACAGCTCCCGCTGGCTCTGCAGGGGATCTAAGAAGCATTCCATTCACTCGGCAACACTCTGCAACCATTTAGCGCCCCCCAGGTTCCAGACCCTCTCCTTGGGGCAGGGGCAGAGGTGGACACCTCAGTGAACAAACCAGACCAAACTCCCTGTCCCCATGATGCTGAGGTCCCAGGGCCGTGGTTCTCAACTGGGGGGGGGGGGGGGGGGGCCCGCCCCAGAGGACAATTGGCAATGTCTGGAGACAGTTTTTCCATAACCCTGGGGTCAGGGTGCTACTGGCAATCCAGGGGGTGGGGGTCGGGGTCATCAAGGCACAGGATGGCCCCGAGCAGGCAGTTTACCTGCCCCAAAGGCCAGTAGTGCCCAGGGTTGAGGAACCCTGTTCTAGGGGAGGCAGTACGATAAATAAGTAAGCCGAATAGATTGCTAGAAAGGGCTACGTGACAAAGAGTTCAAGTCCGCACAAAGAATCAAGAACATAAGTTCCGTCTGCCTCGGCACAGCAAGAATGAGGCTCGGAGGGGAGGGGACGCTTCTAGCCCTGAGACCCAAAGACAGGCCGCCCGCTTGGCATCAACCCGGGCCAGAGATGGCCCCCAGAGGCTGCCAGTGGGACGCAGAGATAAATGGGGCCAAGTGCCTGCCCCCAGGGCCCCCGGACGGCCTCCTGCCGTCCACAGCCATTGCCGAAAGGCACGCGCTCCCTCTGTTTTCAGATTTGTAAGAAACAAGCATGTTTCTGCACTTCAGGCTCTTTTACACCTACTTTCGTCTCTTGCTGCCACGTCGTCGAGGTCTCCCCGTCCCGGCGCGGGGCTGTGCGGGTGCGCCTTGCCGAGCTGACCCCTCCACTCCCCAGGTGGTGGGCACTGGGGTGGCGTCCAGGCCCAGCGAGTGAGCCAAGAGCTGCTAGGACACTCGCCGCGGGGTGGGACCGCCGGCTCCCGAGTCCCCACGCCACCGCCCGCCTCCGCGAGGTCTTGCCGAACCGGCTTCCACAGGGGTGCACCTGCAAGCCCACCGGCTACAGACAAGCCTTCTGATTGGCCCTCATCCTGCCCATGATTGGGCGACGCATAGGCACGTGACGCCGATCTGGCCAATGAGAATGAGAAGAGGGCTGCCCAGGGGATGGCGGCAAATTCTCTAACTCCCAGGACTGGCTGACCTCCGCGCTGAGCCCTAACCCGAACCCCGACTCACCGGGGCTCGACGGGCTCCCCTACGCGTCTGGACGCGACGGGACGCGCCAGCCACCTTTGCGAGCACCCGGAGACCGCGCAGAGCAGATGACAAGCCTGGGCCCTAGGCGTCCATCACAGAGCCCCTGAATGAACACCCACCCTCCGGCCCCCCAGGCCCTCCCCTTGGCCTTCAGCTTGTTAACAGGGAACTGAACTTCTTTTCTGACTTCAAGTTGGGTTTGCTGTTGCTTTCAGCCCAAGGTGCCCCGACCGCCCCCCAGCCTGGTTCTCCAGCCAATTCCGTGGCGGCTCACCCGCCTTTTTATCAAACTCATATTGTGCTTAAATCAGCCAGAGTTGATTTGGGTTACTTACAACCCTGATGATCCAGAGGAGAGTCTGAACCCAGTCCTGTCTGCCAATGAGCAAAGGTGCCAAGACAGGAAGGAGGGAGTGTTTGGAGGCAGAGATGAGAGAGAAGGTGGGGCAGAGGCTGGGGCTCCAAGAGGTAACCACCCCCTCGTGGGTGGGAACACCAAGGTCACAGGGCAGGAGCACGGCAGGGGTCAGATCCCAGAGGGACTTCAATGCCAAGGAGAAGAATGTTGATTATATTTTTAAAGTCCTGAGATTTTGACCAAAAGAGTCACCTAGTAAAGTTGGCACTTCAGTGGGGGCACCTGGCTGGCTCAGTCGGTTACACATCCTGCTCTCGGTCTCAGCTCAGGTCATGATCTCAGGGTTTGTGAGTTCGAGCCCTGCATTGGGTGTGCTCGCTCGCTCTCTCGCTCTCTCTCAATATACATAAACAACAAAAATAAATAAAATTCTCTTTTTAAAATTGGCACTTTAGGGAGTTCACCTGGACCAGGTAGTTAGGGGCCCAAGAGAGGGGTCTGGCATCCTCGGAGCCAGCCAGGGCCCACACCATCTCAGCTGGTGCACACAGCTTCCCCTCCCCAGGGAAGGGACCACCACAGCCCCCCGCTGGTCAGGGCCACAGCAGGAATTCAGGCAGACACCAAACCCAGGGCTGTTTCGCTACATCCTGCCACCCCAAGTGTGAGAAGAGAGTTAGCACCCGGGTGCGACCCGGCCAGAATCATCCCTGCTGAAGGGAGAGACCTGTATGCCCACCAGCAAAATGTTTCTGTAATGCTTCAAACCCGGGGAGCGGGTCACTAGCTTTAAGGCCGTCTCGTCTCACGGCTGCCGAGGCCGGGGAAGTGACATCCATCTTTTTATGGGACATTAATTTAAATAAAGCCTTTGCCAGATGACAATCCTTGTCTGTGGGTAGTGAAGTAAGCTCTCTGCAGGAGCAGGGAGAGACATAAGCCAAGCTTTCCCAGGGTCTCAGGGAAACCACAGGGTAGGTCTGAGACCCTGGCCGGGGAGGCAGAGCCCAGAAACTCCTGCGTCCGCGGGTGGCGGCAGCAAGGGGCAGCTGCCAGGATACCCCCCTCCCCCAAGCTGGGCTCACTACAAGCCTCTTCTCAGCCTGAGCAGGCTGCTAGGGGTGCGGAAGGGCATGAGGCATTTGCAGAACCCCTGGGACGGCCGTGGAGAAGCAACGGTCCCTGGCACCTGCCACGGCCAGGCCCTCCGGGGTAGGTGTGGTTGGGTTCTTCCAGTGACCCCCGAAAGAGGTGCTGCTCTTACCATCCCCATTGTGCCGGCAGGCAAGTGAGGCCCAGGGGCGCTGGGGGACCTGCTGAAGCTCACACAGCTGGCAGGGCCTGAACTTGAACCCAGTGCCGTCCACACTCATTTACTCACCCCTCACCAGTGAGCACTGAGGGCACAGAAAGGCTGAAGGGATCAGGGAGGCTTCATGGAGGAGGAGGCATTGCACTGAGCCATGAAGGGTGAATCGGAGCCAGGGGCCTTTAGAGCAGGGAAAGGCCTTTCCCTGAAAGGGGAAAAGTATGAACCAAGGCTCAGAGGTGAGGGCAAAGGTGCAGGTCAAAACAAAATCCCTTCAAGCCCCTGAAGAATCCCCCTTTTGAATGCGTCCAAACTGGGGAGCTGGAGAGACTCTTAAGTTCCAAAGGAAGATTTGCTATTCGCTGTCTCCTTGAGCAAAACTCTCAAGCCAAGATTTTTAAAATCCTCTTTCTTCTTGACAAAAACATCTCTGGTTTCCAGCCTGTGTTTCTGGCAACCTCATTCCCCGAGTCTCGGCATCTGGGAGAAATGATGCACTCAGAAAAGAAAAAGAAGGCGTGTGGCCGCCAGCAGGGAAGAGGCCAGAGCAGGGGCTGAGCCAGCAGGGAGGAAGCAGAGAAGGAGACGAGGGGAAGGGGGCCCTGGAGGGGTTCTGCTCCAAGGGGCGCCACCAGAGGGAAGGAAAGTGACCCCGCTGAGCGCCTGCCTTTCGGTTGGGCCAACGCTGATAAAGCACCTGCTGGGTGTGTCATGCCACTGTGTCCTGGGACAAAGGAATTAAACTCTTGGGACTCCTTTCCACCTCGGGAGGATGAATTTGCTTTCTTTTTTTTTTTTTTTTTTTTTTTTTTAACGTTTTATTTATTTTTGAGACAGAGACAGAGCATGAACGGGGGAGGGGCAGAGAGAGAGGGAGACACAGAATCGGAAGCAGGCTCCAGGCTCCGAGCCATCAGCCCAGAGCCCGACGCGGGGCTCGAACTCACGGACCGCGAGATCGTGACCTGGCTGAAGTCGGACGCTCAACCGACTGAGCCACCCAGGCGCCCCTGAATTTGCTTTCTAGATCAGACAGGTAGTCTACCAGAGGGACTCAATCAGTTAGATGCACAAGGAGGAAGAAACATTACTTAGTTAAAGACGTCCCCAGTGGAAGAGGTCTTGTGTGGACGGCTCCGGCACTGGCAGGACAGCAGCAGCCAAGCAGGTGCTTCCAGGTGGGGGGGCTCTGATCCTCACAGACTCTGAGCACCCACTCTTCGCTGGCACTCGGACCACACAAGACTCAGACACAGGCCTGGAGGGTACTTCTTGGCCCGCAGACCTTGGCTGGGGACAACGGTGTGTCAGAGGCTATCATGCGAGCAGAGGCCTTAAATACACTTGCATTTTGAGACTTGGCCTCTTGTGCTCTGGTGATCCGCCGTGAGCCAAGCACCCAGAACAAGACACGTGAAGGGGACCTGAAACCGACCCAAGGCCTGGAGCCAAACCCTGCTGGCCCACAGCCTTGGCCAGACTTGCTGCAGCCATCCTGAAGATCTAGGAGTGACAAAACAAGCATTTCCTGTGGTAAGCCAGCAAATATGGGGGTGATTTGTTACACAGCATCACCGCAGCAATAGCTGACTGATACAAAATGACCACACGGTACAATAACTGCTTGGAGGTATACTCAGAGCTCAGAGGAAATCCTAAGGAGCTAGAGAAGGCTTCTGGGAGGAGCTGACATGTGGTCTGAGCCTGGAACAACACATATGAGAAGAAAGTCAGAAGACGCTCTGGGCAGATAGCGTAACCACAGGAAAGGAACAAAGGCAGGGATGAGCCGCACCGCAAGACGCTTGGTGTCACCAGAGCTTGCTGTGGGACTTGTGGTCACGGTAGCAGCCCCACCTAGAGCCCACCAAACAGGAAACTCACACGGTTCATGCCAACCGTCGAGCCCAAGCGGTAATACTTCCTCATTAGCCAATCTGGCCCCCGCCGTCCTGCCCCTGGGAGACAAGCCATTGTCCATTGTCCTCCACGGCCCCAGTCCGGTGCTCGCTGGAGAGGGGAATCTGCTGGCCCACAAATCTCCACGTCCACCTCTGGGTCAGGCATTGGAGAGAATGCCGTTCATTCCTGGGGGCCGACCCCCTTCACCGTCCACCTCCTCCTGGTGCAACTGGGGAGCTGGGGACAGCCTTAGGGGCTGAACAGGCAGCTCCAGGGTTTCATAGCAATCCAATTCCCTCAAAAATCTAGCAAGCTTCCAGTCCATTCCATGTGCATGTGTCCACAGTGAACATTCTCGTCCAAGCTTAGGCTCAAAGCCTCAAGACTCTGAGTGTCCCCTGCCCTGTGCTCTGCCCACTGCCCCGGCCCTGGCCCAGTCACCTTTGTCCTGAGATCATTCAAGACGCCAAGTTCCAGAGAGAAACGTCTCCTCAACCAGATGGTTACTGGCGGTTCTCTCAAGAGCCCCGGAGAAGGACCGGACATCAGCCCCCCCGTGGCTGTCCACACCGTGTCAGCTTGGGGTGGAAAAACATTGGCCCTTTCGGCTCTGGAGGGCCCTAGGTGCTGGGATGTTTGGTCACATAGATGCCAGCTGGGCTTTCCATCTCCTCAGAGACAGGCTGGGTCTGACCCCAGTCCACACCTCTCGGGCGGGCCTTCTCTACGATCCCCAGGGAACCAGCCAACATTCTGACCCTTTCCGTCCACGTCCCCCGCGCTCCGACCCCAGACAGCACGTGGCCGTCGTCCCAAAGCACAGCAGAGGACAGTGAGCTAGAAGACCTCACCGCTGCAGGACCTGGGTCACCAGCTTTCCCACCTGTGATGAGTCCGCATTGCACAACACCCCCCGCCTTTTCCATTCAGCCAAGTCCACGTTTCTGGAGGTGTCACTTACGACATCCTGCTTCCGGGCCCAAAAATCTGCCTCCGGTTTTTAAGCAGCTGCATGGAAGGGTTACCTCATTTTCCACGCTCAGAGCCCCCAAACGGGCCTCGGTTGTGCCGGCTGCTGCTTCTCTGGACACCCCTAGGCCCTGGGGACCCTCGCTGGGAGGCAGGCGGGCCCTCGGAAGGGCACGGGGGAGGCGGGGGGAATGTGTGGACTTTCTGCTCCCACCAGAGGGTCGAATCTGCCGAACCTGCTTCCTTCCCTCCCCTCTGGCACGCCATACTCCACCTTGGAGTTGGCTTCCGGGGAAGCCCAGCCAGGAACACCAAGACGTGTATCACTGGCACGCCAAGGAAGGTGGTGGAAGCTCTTCACTGTGAAGGCCGGGCTGCGACACAGATCCAGGAAGAAGTTCAAGGGCCACACAAGGGAGCAGCAGGCCTCAGGGGCCAGAGCTGCAAAGCCCCTCCAACATCCAGGAAGCTCAGGTCCCGGGGCCTAGGGGGCAGCCAGGCTGCGTGCAGGGGGGAGGGGAGGGGGTGGCTGGGGCAGAGGCATCACCTGCAGAGCGTACAGAGAGCACGCGCACACCTGTGGCCTGCGGCAGTGTCCCTCCGAGCCACGGGTGAGTCCTGTCCGGGTGCAGGGATGAGACACAGAGGCAGGCTGCCCGGCGTTTAGGTCATGGGGTGTTTGAGCACCAAACCTTCACCCCTACCTGCCCGGACCACAGCCCCTGGCCCACGGGAGCCCCTGGGCAGCCTGGGGACACTGGGGGCCTGGGAACCCTGCGGCCCCGCAGTAAATGCCCACCCACCCCTTCTCTGGGCAGCTGCCATGCCCTGGAGCCAGGAGCCCGCACACCCAGGCAGCAGCCAAGGGGGCAGAGGCTTCACCTCCACTTGGGAAGAAGAGAGGAGTCCGAGGGGTTTCAGAGTCATCACAGAGGCTGGCGGGGCCCCTCAGGGTCACAGAGGGGCCGGAGTTGGAGGAGGGGGCTGGCAACAGGAGGAGGGTGAGGCCGCTCTCTCCCGAGTTCATCCCAGAGTGCTCCCTCAGGGAAACCAAGGGCCAGGGGGAACAGAGCAGAATGCCTCAGGCAAAGAGGCAGAAAGAATACGGGACGCATCCCATTCCCCAGACTCTCTGGCTATGTTCGGATCTCCATTCCTTTTCACAGGCCATTCCCTACCCTGGTAGGTTCTGGGAGGTTCTCCCACCACCCTTTCAACAAGCAGACTAGATAGCAGCAGTCCGGGGCTCATCAGGAAGTTCCAGAATTTGTTCAGAGACTCAGGCTTTTTCTATCTTCTTGCTCTGGGATCCGCAGCACGTAGTTTCCCCCCGCCACCACCACCCCTTATAGTCACAAGATGGCTGCCAGAACACCAGGCATCATATCACCATTCCAGGCAGGAAGGAAAGGTCTAAGTATGTCCCAGAGGCCCCACCCAGAAATGCACTCAGAGGTCTAGGGCAGCACTGGGCCACATGGCCACCCAAAGCACAAGGGAGCTTGGGAGTCTGTCCTTTATTGGGCCACAGTGCTGCCCCGACACAAGGGAGCATCAGGGTTCTGGTTGGTGTAAAGAAGGAAGGGAATGTTGGATAGGCAACTCATCCTCTTCCAACTGTGCGGAGGGTGGACAGGAGGGATCAGAACGGAGGCAGGAGCCCAGGGAGGGGCTGGGCAAGGGTCCGGTCGGAGCTGAGAGCGCCCCGGGCCGGGAGGACAGACCGCACAACACAGCAAGGTCTCCAGCCTCCTGATGTGTGAGAGGAAAAAGCTGGACAAAGCGCCCGGCCAGGGCAGTCAGCTTCCCCAAGGTCCGTGACCTTGTCAAGCCGGCTGCGTGGGGCCATCGGCCCCGTCCACAGCGGCCTCTCCCCGGTCACCCTCACACAGCGTCCACCACGTCCCTCTGTCCTCCACTCCCCAGCCTCCCTGGCTTCCTCCAGGCCCGGAAGAGGGGTCCGGTGGGGAGGGCGGCTCTGTGGCTGGTGCTGAGGAACATTCCCTGGGCCCTTCACCGCGGCCCCAGACCGGAGGGCTGTGGCGGGCGGGCTGCTTCTTTGCTATCCTCCCAGGCTTAAATTCCGAGTGGCTGTTTGCCAAGACCTCTGCCTCGCGAGGTTTTCAGGGCCCCCCAGAAGGCGGCTCCCACAGCCCGCCTCCTTCCCTGGGCCGCTGGCGGTGCCCGCACCCGCGGGGAGAGGGAGCTGAGCCGAGAGCCCTGTCCTGTCTGCCCCTCACCCCCCTCCCCGCCACCATCCCTGAGATCCTAACGTGGCCACGTGCCTGACGCCTGCCTCAGTTTCCCCGGCTGCCTCGCCCACCGTTGCCCCTCCAGGATCTCCCCTGCAGCCCCGCCGTGTCGGTGCCTCTGTGTTCACCTCCTCTGCAGGCCCAGCTCACATGCAGCTCACACGCGTGTGCACATGCACACACACACCGCACACACTCCCACGGCCACCACCCCACCCCCCGGGACGTCCTGGCTGCGGGCCCGTGGCCCTGCGGCAGCCACACCAAGCGGCCAGTTTCTCTCCTGACTCGTCACGCGGGGCAATGCAGGGCCGGGCGGGCCTCTCCTCTCCCACAGAGCCGCTCCCCCCCGTGGGCCCACGTCCCCGTGCGGCACCGGGCCCCGGCCAGTGACTCCAGCAGCGTCCCCGGCAATCGCTCTGCCCCAACAACACACACACAGCAAAACCCTCCTCCTCTGCCTCTGACCGAAGGTTCTAGTTGTGTTTGGGGGTCCCACTCGTGACCCCCACATCTCCCACCTGCAGGGCCCTTAGGTCAAGGTCAGGACTCCGCCATTGCTCTCTCCCTGCTCTGGGCCCAGGGTTCAGCCTCCTGGGCTTCCTCTGCAAGGCCTCCCTGCTCCCAGTCTAGCTGTGTGCCTTAAGGGAGGCCGCTTAACCTCTCTGAGCCTCATATCCACCTTAAGAGGAGTCACGTGGAGGGGCGCCTGGGTGGCGCAGTCGGTTAAGCGTCCGACTTCAGCCAGGTCACGATCTCGCGGTCCGTGAGTTCGAGCCCCGCATCAGGCTCTGGGCTGATGGCTCAGAGCCTGGAGCCTGTTTCACATTCTGTGTCTCCCTCTCTCTCCGCCCCTCCCCCGTTCATGCTCTGTCTCTCTCTGTCCCAAAAATAAATAAACGTTGAAAAAAAAAAAAATTTTAAGAGGAGTCACGTGGAAAGGAAGGGGACTCCCAGAAGTCAGGGAAGCTGGACAGACGAAAAAGGAACAGATGAGCCCCTGTCTCCCCGGCATGGGGGTCATGGGGTAACGGGTCGGTGACTCGGCAGCGCGTTCTGTCCCTAAAGGGAGACTGGAAACACCACCACTTAGCTCTTTCACTTTTCTGAGAGAACAGCCACGCCCTCCCACACGAGAGCCGTGGCCGTGGCCGTGGCCCCAGGCTGCCCGCTGGCTGGACACGTCTTGGTTTTCACTTAGTCTCCAGAAAGACTGGTTTCTGGACCCAGGTGTGGGAGGCAGTGTGGACCAGATGGAGGGAGAGGGGCCTGGATGGGACCCCAACAGAACACAGCCTGTAAAAACCCCACCCAGCCTCCTTCCTGCCAAATTTCTCGTTTCTCCCAAGAGCCCCCCTCGTGCACACACTTCGAGGTGCCAGTCGCCAGCTTCCGGCCGAGAACACGCCGCTGACCAAGCACTTGGCGGCTGGCCGGGGAGGATCCCGGCGACCCTGTGTCGACCTCACGCGGAGGGGCAGTGCTGGCGGCCCTTCTAGGACATGTCACGTCGTGCCCACGACACGGTCTGCATCTCCGCCGAAATCACGCGCTCCACGCACACGCGGAGAACGGCCGCTCTTGCCCCTCCTCCCCACCCTGCCTTTCTTCACGGTCCACACACGCGGAAATGTGAGGCAAGGGCTCGCCTTCAGGATCCAGGACCCCGCGCGGAGACCACTGCCCCCGAGAGGGGCAGAAAGGCGGAGAGAACCCAGGAGGTATAACACCTTCAGGGGGCCCCATGATGACGTTTGCCTGGAAGAGATTCCGGAACCGCCCCCACCCCCACCCCCACCATGACCTGGGCACAGCAGACAATGTTCACAGACAAAATGACAAGGGACTCCATGGGTATCGCTGGGAGACTCAATCTAGCAGAAACACATCTCCCCTCGAGTGTATCCTGTAAAATTACCCAAGAAAGGGGTGCTTTGAATTGAGCGGCACTCCCCCATCACCGTGCTGCTGTCACAGGGCACCGCTCACGCTCCGTGCACACTTTCAGGGCCACTTACTTACCAAATATCGATCGAGAGCTTGCTTGTCCTAGAACCTGCCCTGGACACCGGGATACAGCAGTGCCTGGGCACACGGGGTGCCGTCCCAGGGGCTGACACTTGCGGGGACGAACACGGGGTGCCCGGGGAGGCGCTGTTCCACGGGCCTCTCAGCCCCGTGGGAAGAGCGGGCGTGGGGCTCGCAGCCAGCACACAGGAGGCCTCTTGGGTTGAATAAAGGAATGAGCAAACGGAAAATAAGACAAGATACGTAGACACCATTTGCTAGATATGAATAGAAGGACCCAAACGAAAATCCTCAGGAACACAGCCACGGCCCAAAAGCGGCTCTGCAGGTGACTCCCTTGCTTTATTCTCGAAGCAGAATCTCTCAGGGGCCTCCTTCCTTCCTTGCCAGAGTTGCCAATTTTAGCAAATAGAATTCAGGACACCCAGTGAAATCTGGATTTCAGATCAAACAACGATTCTTTTTAACATAAGTATGTCCCACACGTTGTTTGAGATATACTTATACTAAAAGTATTCACTGTTTATCTGAAATTCCAATTTAACTTGGCGTCCTGTGTCTTACCTGGCAACCCTATTCCCAGGTAAGGGCAAGAGGCAGGGTCAGAGGAAGACCTGGAACTGGGGCCGCGCCAGCCTCCCAGGAAGAGCCTGGACAGGGGAGGCTGGTGGAGAGGCCAGCCTGTGAGGACACACCTTTTGTGCGCTCTGAATTTTGTGCTATGTACGTGAGTTACTTCTTTCTTTTTTTTCTTTTTAAATGTTCATGTTTGAGAGACACAGGCAGAGACAGAGCGGGAGCTGGGGAGGGGCAGACAGAGGGGGAGACACAGGATCCGAAGCGGGCTCCAGGCTCCGAGCCGTCAGCACAGAGCCCGACGCGGGGCTCGAACTCACGAACCGCGAGGTCGTTGACCTGAGCCGAAGTCGGACGCTTCACCGACGGAGCCCCCCAGGCGCCCCTTGGTGCCCCAATTTCTAAAATGATTATTCCGAAAAGGAGAGTCGATGTTAACGTCAAGGGAAGTTGGGGTTCAGCTCTCCTCAGCCGTTTCAAAGTTAAGCAGGGAGCTCAGTGCGGGTCAGGACGTGCCTGAGCTCCTCCAACCACGCCAGCCGCCTGGCTTCCCTTTTTGAATTTGGGGCCCACGCTCCTTTTCTCCTTCACCAACGTGAAGAAAGCGTGAACTTTAACAAGACCCGCTGATGTGTCCCCCCTCGAAACGGCCACACGGCAATCTGCACACACATGTTCAGAGCAGCACCGCGTGCAACAGCCGAATGGACGAATGAACGAGCAGGCGCACGAAACATCTACACCGTGGAGCGAGGGAGAACACGACACCCGGTGGGAGGAGTCGGACACAAAAGGCCGCGTACCGTGGGATTCCGTTGGCGAGAAACGTCCAGAACGGAAATCCGGAGAGACGGGAAGGAGCCTAGTGGCTGCGAAGGGCGACGCCGGGGCCCGGGAGAGACAAGGGTGACCGGTAGCAGGTGTCCCTCTGGAAGGATGCAAATGTTCTAAACTGGGCTGTGCTGATGGCCGCAGATGCTGAAACCCATTTACTTGCCGATAAAATGGGAGGATTAAATGGCGTGAGAATCACAGTAAAGCCGTCGGAGAGCCTGAGTCGGTTGAGTGCCCGACTCACGATTTCAGCTCAGGTCATGATCTCACGGTTCATGAGTTCGAGCCCCGCGTCGGGCTCTGTGCTGGCAGCACGGAGCCTGCTTGGGATTCCCTCTCTCCCTCTCTGTCCCTCCCCAACTCATGGGCATATGCTCTCTTTCTCTCTCTCTCTAAAATTAAAAAAAATAATTGTTTCAAAAGCTGTTAATTCTTTGAAAGATCCAATGGTCCCTTCTTCCCCCAGAGGGAAGGCAGAAGTCCTGGGAAGCTCTGTGTGGGCCCCCCCCCATGCCCTCCAGAGGGCCAGGCCCCCCAGCCTGGTTTCTCACAGCCCATCCCCCTCCTGGACCTCGCTTCCCCAGATGGGTAACCCCTGCCCCTGTCAGTGGGGCCTGCCCACCCCCCTACCGTTAACCTAGCTCATTTCTATCGCTTTCCTCCCTTCCGCACAGTGCACAGCCCCTCCCCCGTCGACCCAGCCCATCTCCTCCCTCCCTCCGCACAGCCCCACGTGTCACAGACGATGCACTCACTTTGCTGGTGCATCACTTGTCCCCACTGGACCACCCGCACCGCTCAGCGGGCGCCACACGGATGCGTCCCCAGCACCTACGACAGTGCCTGCCACCCACTCAGAGCTTAAAACCTATTTGGGGACTGGAGAAGATGGGGGGTGGGCTGGTGGGAAGAGGAGCGGGGTTCCTGAGCCACCCCTCCCCCCGGAAGAAGCAGGGCTAGAAATGTCTGAGGGCCCCAGAAATAAAACAGAGCAGCTTATAGATCTGACGGTCCCCTGGGCTTCCCACGGGCGTCCAAACTTGGCGCCTGCAGCTCAGAAAGGGGAGTCTGTTCCCTCCCCTACACCAGCTTCCCATCCCCTCCCCGTGTGGCTCAGCCAAGGCACCCCCGCCCCCAGGTTCTGCCTCACTCCGGGGCTAAACCACAGCAGCCCTAATACGGTCCCATCCAGGCCCCCCATCGAGGCTGCCTTCACCCCAGCTCCTGTCCTCACTCGGATGGCGCCTGTTTGCAGGAGCCAAAGCCACTGGCGGGGGGAGGGGGAAGCTCCTGCTGGAAGAGGAGGAAGAGACAGATCCCTCCATCCCTCCCCCTCAACTCCTGCCCGCAAAGCGTTCTTTCTCACTGGCATTTATCTAAACCTCGCCCAGAGAACTGTGAGCCATGCCATCCCCCCTCCCCGCGTCGCAGGCGGACCAGCAGCCTGGGCACACAGCCCGTGCGGGCCTGGCTCGGGTCTGAGCACCATCCCGGCCCCGGGGGGGGGGGGGGGGGGGGGGGGGGGCGGGTTTGCCGGGAGGAACGAGGCCGGCACAGCCTGCCGGTGACTCTCGGTGAAGTGGGAGGGCCCTTCTGCTCGGAGAAAGACTTGGCAGCCGGCTGTGTCTGCGCACCGAAGAGCCGGAGTTAAAATATTGTACCCAAAACATGAGGCGGTTTCCATACAGAAATCCCTGGGGATGATCAACTTTGGCGCGGCACCTGAAAAGGCGGCTCTTTCTACTCCGGCCCATGTTCAGAGCGGGCTCGCACATGCGCAAGACCAGAAGCCTGTGGGCCTCTGCTGCCCACGGCAGGTTTTGGGCTTTTGTGCTTCGTGCCCAATCTTGTCTGGGCTCTGCCACCAAAGCCCTCCGCGCCCCGTGAGGACGTCCGAGCCTTTCCCGCCTGCCTGCTTCTTCTCCTCTGCTGGGACCTCCGGGCCGTCTGTCCTTCACGGGCCTGAGCCCGCAAACCCAACCTCTGTCTTCTTGGCCCAGGACTGGGCCTGAGAACGACTCCAGGGATCGGCTGCTTGGAACCAGGGGGGTGGGGGGAGCTCTCTCTTGCCCCGGGACCTGAGTTCTGAGGACACAGAAGCCTGGATCTTGGGCACCCAGCTTCCCTAGCTGCACAGAAGAACCACAGAGTAAAGCCAAGGCCAAGAGAAAAGCCAGAGCTGGGAAGTGGAGAGAGAAGCGGGGACACCCGCACCCCCAGATTCAGCAGAGCCCAGAGCCAGGAGTCGCCTGGCCTTCCTAGTTACAGGAGCCACCAGCTCCCTCTCCGCTGCAGGTGCAGACAAGAATGTCCAAATGAGGGGTGCCCAGGTGGCTCAGTCTGTTGAGCGGCTAAGCGTCTGGTTAATCAAGCATCTCTTGATTTCAGCTCAGGTCATGATTTCACGGTTCGCGGGATCAAGCCCAGCGCCGGGCTCTGTGCTGTCCGCGCAGAGCCTGCTTGGGATTCTCTCTCTCTGCCCCTCCCCTGCTTGTGCTCTCTCTCTCTCTCTCTCTCTCTCTCAAAATAAATAAATAAACTTAAAGAATAAAAAAGGAAATCCTGAAATCCTGACATTTGTTACGACATGGCTGAAACATTGCTCAGTGAACTAAGCCCATCACAAATGGGACAAACGCTGGGGTCCCAGAGTATGTCATTTCACGGACACAGAAAGTGCAATGGGTCGGTGGGTGGGTGCCAGGGGCTGCAGGAAGGGGGACAGGGAGTCAGTGTTTACTGGGAACGGCATTTCCGTTAGGAAAGGCGGAACGTTCTGGAGATGGAGGGTTGGGGACAACTGGATGACATCCTGAATATACTTGGTGCCGCTGAACTGGCCATTCAGCGGTGGTTAAGATGGCTTCGGGTTATGTGTTTGCACCACAGTGTTTTTTTTAAAACCTGGAAAGCATGACTTGAAACATGCTGAACGGGACGCGTTAAATGACTTGGGCAAACGAAACAGGGAAGCCCGACACAGCTGTTCGCAAGCCACAAAAGTCACTTTTGGAACCATGACAGGAGTCATGATTTTTTTGGTGTTTGCAGAACACTAGCCAGGGCTCACGCCTGCTCAGCTAGACACGTGTCCTGGCTGTGGACCAAGGCCACGGGACCGGCTGATGTTGCCCGTCGTCAGGAGGGGCCCAGCCAAAACCATTTAATCCCCGCACACACAGAGCGCAGAGACCCTTTCTCATCCCCACATGAGCTCAGCCGAGCTGAGGTTCCAAGAGCTGTAACCCGTCGGAACGTACGGCCCCCGTGTGGCCACAGAGCAGGGCCACGCCCAGCCTCTCCGCCGCAGCTTCTTTCCTTCTAGATGTTTCTGCGTTTACAGCACATACAATGTTCACAGCTGTGAATCTTGGGAGTTGAGAGAAACCCTTCACGCTCTACATTCCACACTTGATCAGCGTGTGGTTCACCTTTTTTCAATCACGTTTCCATGTTGCAACTTAAAAACACATTTAAGAAGATGGGGTCCCTGGGTGGCTCAGTCGGTTAAGCATCCGCCTTCGGCTCAGGTCATGATCTCACGGTCCATGAGTTCGAGCCCCGCGTCGGGCTCTGTGCTGACAGCTCGGAGCCTGGAGCCTGCTTCGGAGGCTGTGTCTCTCTCTCTCTCTGCCCCTCCCCCACAAAAAAATAAACATTAACAAATTTTTTTAAAAAACAAGTTTAAGAAGAAAATTTCCTTTACGTGGGAAGGTAGGATTCTAAAAATCAAAAGTGAGTGCAGGGCGTTGTATTTAGAGAGAGCTCACCCAGCCAATGATTTTATCTGGTCTTCAGAACGACACCAGGGTGCACCCGTGAGACACATTTAGGTCGCCATCCAAGCACAAAGGGCTGAATCTGGCACAGCCCGGGGGCCTCCAACTCCACGTTGAGCAGAGCCCCAACCAGCTAAGCACCTGTGTTTCCTAATTCCCACAGCCAAGGCCGGCCTCTCCCCATCCCCCGGCTGCCTCTCTCCCTCCTGGCCTGTCTTACCTGCGCGGTCACGCCATTCTGGTGCCTGCCTTGGAAGCCAAGGGGAATGACCTCTCTATGACTCGCGGTCCCGGAAGGCAGGGCACAGCTCCTTCACTTCTGAACCCTGAGCGCCTAACACCAAACCCAGGGCTTAGATCAATGTGGAAGGAAGGGAGGGGCGGGGAGGGAGGGAAAGGGGAGAGGGGGAAGGGGAAGAGGTCAAGATCAGGGCGTCGATTGTCAACATAGTCTCTCCCGGGTAGGAAACGCCATCAGGGGCTTTGCACATAGCTCACTAATTGCTAATCCTCCAGGCAAAATAAAGTCATCATCAAAAGTATTAGTTCACGGCCATGGCAGGAGAGTGGAAATAACACTGCCTGTGCGGTTACACAGGGAATTCTACCCTCCAGCGACAGCCGGCAGCGAAGCGGCAGTGTGGACAACACTACTCCTTCCGCGTACACTTCCTGGCCTCTGGGGACACCGTGGGTGCAGGCAAGTCACAGCCGGGCCTTCCGCAGAGCTGGAGTCTGGACGCCTGCAGCCCAGCTCTGAAACCGTCCTCCCCTGCCACCTCCCCTGGGCATGCAGTGGGGCCTGATTCAGCCTGGACAGGGGGCGGGAGAGGGGCGGGGAAGGGGGAGGAGAGGGGGAGGGGCAGGAGGGGCTGGAAGGAAGTAGGAAGGGGGCGGGGAGAGGGGAGGGGTGAGGAGGGGCGGGGAGAGGGGGCGGAGGGACTGGAAGGGGTGAAGGCAGGGAGGAGGCAGGAGGGGGCGGGGGGGGCGGGGAGGAGGCGGGAAGGGGCGGGGAAGGGGGCGGGGAGGGGTGGGAAGCAGCAGGAGGGGAAGGGGAGGAGCGGAGGAGGGCGGGGGAAGGAGGCGGGAGGGGCGGGGAAGGAGGCAGGGAGGGGCGGGGAAAGGGTGGGAGGGGGCGGGGCGGGGAGGCGGGGAGGCCTCGGAGACGGAGAAAAGTGTTCAGGTGGAGTCCAGAGCAGGGAGGGTCCGGCGTCCACATCCCTGCCCTGTGTCTGTCATTGAGGGAGCAGGGCAGGGAAGAAGCGAGCCCCGAGGAAAATGAGAGCAGCCCCCAAGCCCCATAACCCGAGTTCAGCAGAAAGATTGGATCCTAAAGGCCGTGGGGAGTTCCGGAAGGGTTTAGACAGGTGACTGCCAAGGTCAGAGTTTTATCCCAAGGCCGTCTTTCGGGGAACCCAGCCTCAGGCACCAGAAAGACTCTGAGCACAGCCCCCGCTGGCCCAGCAGGGGCAGGGACGCGATCAGAAGTAAGCCTTTGCTTCAAGCCCCTGGGGTTGAGGAGCCCTTTGTCACAGCAGCATGACTTAGCCAAGCTGGAGACCATAATCCCGTTCGGAGAAGAGGACATAGGGCTCAGGGAGGTAGGTGGCAGCCTAGATGTTCCCAGAGCTGTCCCACGGCCACTCTGCGCTGCAGGGAAAAGGGAAGGAGGGAGGTGTCCCCGCTCAGCCTTAAAGGAACAGCAGGGGCTGTGGCTGCAGCCCACGGCTCCCGTCCACTCTGGGAGCTGGCTCTCCGACATCCCGTGGGCCTCTGCCCACCTCCCGGCCACTCCTCAGTCCGCTGGCAGCTGTTTCGGCCGCTGCCATCAGACCTGGGGCCCCAGGGGCTGGGAAAGGTGACTCTTCCCTCTGGTGTTTGTGTTCTGTCTCCACGGAGTCACACAGCCTTTCTCAGCCTGTCGGGGCAGGGGGGCGGGTAGGGCGGTGACCTCAGCACACAAGCACCCACTGAGCACAGCCCCGGTGCCCCCACTTTGCACCTTCCTGGGGGCCGGGTTCTGTCTTTGGTATGGAGTCAGGGAGGAGGTTGTGGGTGAATCAGACCCCCCTTGGTTGGGCTGAAGGATCGTGACCATCTGTTTGTTTTCCAAGGTCAGCAGGCCCTGGAAATCCTCAAGGTGCCTTTCGTTAAGTGTCTCCTAGGGTGTTAATGAGAGGAGGAGAGAGAGGCAGAGAGAGGGAGATGTTCTGAAGACCTCTCAGATCTGACTCACCCCTCGCAGCCGAGGGTCAAGGACACGCCGGGGGAGGTGGGGGGCGGGGGGTGTATTGAAGAGATTTTTCTCTTTAGCAACTTGAAAGCCGGGTCTGGGCAATTCAGCCTCTTGGCCCCCCGATAGGGCCGTAAACTGTTTGGGGGCTTCTGTAAATTGTTTCTCTGCATGCCACGGCCGGGGTGTGGATGATGCCTAGAACTCTCCTGGCTCAGCTTCCACGGTCCGTTTGCCTTCTGGTCTCCCCAGGGACTGAGACGTCCTCTCTGTGCCCACAGTGGCTGGACAGGTAGAGAGCTCCCCGCCCCTGGGGGTGTGCAAACCAGAGATGCCACCGATGGTTCCAGGGTCCTCGAGGGGGACCTCCCTGCCAGTCTCAGCTCAAGCATCTGCCAGGGGAATGTGAGCAGGTACAGGCCACGCAGGCCCAGGAGGTGGCAGCCAGATGCGACCCGCTGCCTTGCCTCGTCCTCCTTCCTCTGTCGTTACAGGGGGATGTGGCCAGCTCCTACCTGGGTAAGGCACGTGTGCAGACTTTGAACTCCCTTCCCCTAGCCCCCACTGCCCGCCATCACCCCATCCCTGCCCTCACCCCCCCCCACCCCCCCCACCCCCCGTCACGGTGCTTCCTTCTTTCCTCCTTCCAGACCTCCCTCCTGTCTCCACCAGCTCACTCCGTCCCTCAGACACGATGACCCATGCCACTCAGGTTCCTGTCCAGAGACCCCGGGGCTGACCGTGGCCATCCAGCTCCTCCCCCCTCCCCCATGCGGAACCACAGCCCACAAGCGAACTCGGGCCCCACAGAATCAATCCCGCGGTCCCCGGATGTGGTCCCCTTGCTTACAATGGGGTGAGTTGAGGGAGGGGACGGCCGCCACACTGATGGATCGTCACGCACCATGTGAACACAAGGCCTTTCCAGGTCACTCGACATCTTCCGCCTGAGAGTGGGCCAGGGGCCCCCCTCAGGGTCGTGGGCATGATGTCAGGTCCCTGCATGATGGTCCGGGTGTCCTCACTTCCTTCTTCCCTGACTTCCTCTCTGGGCTGTAGCCCTGTTGAGCTCTGATTTTTATTTTATTTTATTTTACTTTTTTGAGAGAGAGAGTGAGAGAGAGAGAGAGCAAGCATGAATGGGGGAGGGGCAGAGAGAGAGAGGGAGACAAAGAATCCGAAGCAGGCTCCAGGCTCGGAGCTGTCAGCACACAGCCCGACGCGGGGCTCGAACCCACAAACCGTGAGATCGTGACCTGAGCCGAAGTCGGTCGCTTAACCCACTGAGCCACCAAGGCGCCCCTGATTATTGTCATTAATAAAATGTGTCTGAAACAGCCACCCCTCCGAGTGTAAGGGTTCAGGGACGGAACAGCCCACATGGTCACTGCACACACCTTTCCCCTCTTCCGCATTGGCAGGAAGGCCGCTGTGCCCCGCACCTGGGCGCGTCTCCCCTGCAGCCCCAGGATGATCAGGGGGAAGTGAACTTTCCAAAGGGAAGACCCGGCTTCAGAGAAGCCCCACCGGCCCCTGCCGCGGGGCACAGCGTCCCTCACGCGTCACCATATGCCACGCTTGCACCCTTCTCTCTTATGGCCTCAAGATCACTCCGTCTCGCAGGTGAGGAAACTGAGGCTGGGAGCAGTTAAGCAATTTGGCCAAGGCCACACAGGAAGAAAGAGAGCGCGTTTCAAATACAACTAGTCGAGCCGGCCTTCGCGCTGTCTCTGCCACCCCCCCGCCAGACTCAGTGGGTCACCGAACGTGGGGGCTGGCAGTGCAGCAGGGGTCCGGCAGCCCGCCCCCGTGCTCGCCCTGCTAACTCCAGGGCTGCGGAGCCCCGGGGCCGCCTGGGACAGATGGCGAAGGGGATGTGAGCTGTCCGGTGAAGCCCCCCAGGAAACCATGACTTGGAAACCCAGAGGGAGGCTGAAGGAGGGGATGGCTCGGCTAGACAGGACGCACACTTGACATTGGAGAGAGCACAGTCGCTCGAAAAGTGTGCTGGCTTCAAGCATGCTTCATCCCGTACAGCCAAGCATCTGTCCATGCATCCGTCTGTCCGTCTATCCATCCACCCACCCACCAACCACACATTTAACCATACATTTAACCTTTCACTGGCCATCCAGCCATCCACCCACCATCCATTCCCTCCATAAGAATTTACGATGAAGCCCCTCCCCTGTGCTGGGAGCCATCCTCAAGAAGCTTGGCCCTGTAGAAACAACTGCAACACGACGAAGGTTGGCGGGGCTGTGCCCGAGAAGTCCCGTGGTCTGTGGAGTCCCGGGAGGCGCCTGACCCACATAGGGCTTGTCCAGGAAGGCTTCCTGGAGGGGGCGGTGCCAGAGCCAAATCTTCAAGGATGAGTGACGCGCCCAAGCAAAAGGAATGGGGGTTCCCCCCACAGCACAAGCACTGGCGCAGGGGTGGGGAGGGAGAGGGTGGAGAAGAGGGCCGTGTGGAGAGATGGGGCCGGCTGGGGAACGAACCCACCCAAAGGGGCTGGCCCTGCACACCCCGGTGACTCTGTAGAGGAGGTTTGGGGGGGAGGTTTCTCCCTCATAAATGTCTCTTCTAACTGTCGCACCCATGGACCGTCGGTGGCCCGGAGGCAGGGGCAGGCCGTCCTCCAGCGCCAGCACCCACGGCAGCACCGGGCACAGAGCCGACAAGGTCACACGTCTGCTGAGTGGGTGTCGGCACCGGTTCAGGGCCTTCCCGGGAGGGGCTGATTCCCAGACGCTCACAGCCACTGTGCACAGAGACCGCTGGGCCGAGACACAGGTGCCGGAAGCCGGGAGTCAGGCCGGCACCAGGGTCACGGCCAGAGGCCCCTGGACTTCCAGCTGGAGCCCTCTGCTCGGTGCCCCAGGCAGCCCTAACCCTCCCCCTCATCTCCACAAAGTTACAATTTTGCTAAATCAACGTAACATTTCGCCTTTTCGAAAGTCATAACCAGCAGGGTGATGCGGCTGATAGAGAATGTTCCCCATGGGGCTGCCGGATGCTCTGTGCGCTTTTCTGTGGCTCCTGTACAGGTGTTTCGTGTGGTCTGTTCTGTCGCTGCCCCAGTGGGCACGCCTGCTGAGGGGGATTCGGGCACAGGCCTGTCCCGGCCCCGACCTGAGCTCAGCGTCCCCGGGGAGGGGGGCGTCTGGGGGCATATGTTCCCACGTTTCGCTCCAAACACCCGTGAGCCGCACCCGGTGATCGGGTCTCCTCCTCCTCAGCTGTGGAGAGACAAATTCCAAACGCCTCCAGTCCCTCTCGTGTGGGGACTCATCTGCCACAGGTGCCCTCCCTATTGAGAGGAACATCCTCCCTGGCCGCGGAGTATATGGGGCGCCGTTCGGCACATTGATTTTTCAAAACACAAATAGCGTGCAAGATATTTCCAGGAACGAACAAAGAAAGCCTGGGGACAACTTATTTAAATCACCTCTCTTGGCTGAACTCTGCAGAGGCGGGGAAACAGCAGGGCGGCTGGGGACGGGGCCCCGGAGCCCAGCCCCGGTGAGCCCTGCTTATCACCTTGAAGCAACCGCTTCCTTCCAGACAGGGCCAGGCGCCTGGCGAATGAGCCCAACGTGTCCAGTAAATCGAGGCTGACGCGGGGAACTGAAGCAGGGGCGGCCCAGAGAGAAGGCCTCCGAGAGGAGGGGGGCCCGGAAGGAGCCTCTGCACGGTGGTATCACTATCCCAGCACGTGAGGGAATCCACACGGTGGAGGAGGACGAAAGGAACCCAGCGAGGAAGGGAGGGGTGAGGAGGGGGCAGTGATGGGGGAAGGACGGAGGGAAAAACAGTGCCTTCAGACCTCCCAGGGCAGTAGGAGGTCACTCTGGCCTGGTCAACAGCCCCCGAGAGGAATCAGGCTCAGCCCTCCTCCTCAGCCCAGACAAGAGCTCAGACCTCTCGGTGTGGCCAGGGCCCCGATGGAGGAAGGCACGAAGGAGACGCCTGAAGCGGCTTGCACAATCCAGGAATGCTGCCTGGTGGAGGTGACAGCGAAGTTGTCAAAAGGTAGCTATCAGCCAGGTAAAGGGGCTTGGGGTGGGGGGTTCAGGAGGAGCGGAAGGAATGTTCCAGGCTGAGACTCTAGAGAACACGGGGTCTCTGCGAGATACTCGGTGTGCTGATGGGGGCTGGGGGCAGGGACTGAGGCCAGAGGTGAGGGGTACCCGGCCGGGGGGGGGGGCGGGCAGCCTTCCCAGGATGTGCGCTTCCTCCCGGCAGCAGCAGGGAGCCACCTGGAGGTTATGAGAAGGAACTACCTGATCAGGCCTTTGCAGGGGACTGGCCGGCGGCTCCTCCCTCTGTTCTGACCCAGGGAAGGAATCAGGAAAACCACTTGGCAGAGGGGAAGCCAAAGTATTCCCTTTATTGCTGGGGAAGTTGATTTGGCAGAACGTGGCTTCTATCTGCTGGCCAGTGGGTCTCCAAACACTGAGCCCCAGGCCTCCCCAGCGTGAGCACCCAGAGAAGAAGGTGGGGTCCCCGCTAGCCGACCTCCTGCATTAGCTCTCTTCCTCTGAGCAGGGGGAGGGAGGCCGGCCAGATTATGCTGGAGTCCCCTCCCCAAGGGAAGGACCCGTCAGGAGGGGCGACATCAGCCGCTCAGTCCCGGCAGAGCTGCAAGGCCGGGCTGAGGAGGTTTGGGTAGACAGAGGCCCAGAGCCCCCCCCCCCCCCCGACAGGCGGGGTCTGTCCCACCGTGCCTGCGACTCACGTGTGGCCAAGAGCCAGAATGGGCCCCGGTCCCCATGGAGCCCAGGGCTGTGTGTCAGAACACAGGAAACCAGAGCCCAGAGAGAAATAGGTCCCGTTCTTGGTCACACGGCGAGTTAGGGACGGAGGCCGTCTGGGCATGCAGGTCCCGACGCCCGGCTCACAGCTCTGTCCCCTACAGCGCTTTCTACCTGCGGGTGACCCTGAGGATTTGCACAGTCTGGAACTCCGTGCACGCGGCGGGTGCACTGCCAACGTTGGGAGAATGTCACCAGCAGAAATCCTGGCATGTAAAAAACAGATGCCATCACCCTCCCGCCTGAACCCCTTTTACAGATGGGGCAAAAGAGGCTGGCCTCAGAGGACCAGGCGGCCTGCTGACCGGCGATCCTGGGCTCACGGAAAATCCCTGCACCCCGAATTCTGTGCAGGTCCCCGGGAAGCAGGCCGGGGACTTCCCAGCCAGTCCTGCCATCGGCTCAGAGCCAGTGCTGCGGAAGACGCCCAGCCCAGAAGCGGGGGCCCAAGTCGGTACCAGTCAAGGCTCCCCAGAGGAACAGAACCGGTAGGATACATAGAGACACATCTAAGAGGAGTTTTATCATAGGAATCCGCTCACAAGGTCACGGAGGCCGAGGAGCCCCACGATCTGCCACCTGCGAGCTGGAGACCCAGCAAAGCTGAAGGGTGGTCGGGCAGAGTCGGAAGATCGGAGGGCCGGGAGCGCCCGTGTCTGCGGGCGGGAGAAGGTGGATGTCTCAGCTGAAGCGCAGAGAGCAAATCCGCCCTTCCTCCCCCCTCAGTGGAGGTGGACTGGGGGGTGCCCCCCACATCGGGGAGCACAGCCCTGCTTCGTTCCGTCCACCGCTTGAAGTGCTGATCGCTTCCGGAGACACCCGCACACGCACAGCCAGAGAGTGTTCCACGAGCCAACCGGCATCCCCGAGCGCAGCTGGGAAGACACACGAAATTGACCATCACGAGGCTCCGACTCCGACTCGTGTCACAAAACACCATGAGCCCCGAGGCGGTCAGCCGCCGGTTCCAAAGACCTCACGTGTGCCCAGCCCTTCCTCTGCTGGGGGTGGGGACCCAGCAGTGAAAATAAACGACCCTTCCCCCTTCAAGGACCCCGCAGTCCAGTGGAATGCGCGGGTTAGTCCTTCCCTCTGGGAACACTGCATCAGGGTCAGCCGGGTTGCGGCACAGGGCTCGCACCTGTCACCCTCCCCCGCCATGGTGGCAGATGACATCACCAGTCCACTGGGGGCCCCCTTCCCTCAGCCAGAGGGCCCCCTCCCCTCCCTCCAGGGGGCCCTGCAGGCAGCTGTGGTCACATCTGCCAAACCTACGTGCCGTCCTGACGACTTGGAAGGTCTGCCCAAGATCCCATTACTTTGGGGTAGAGTTAAAGTCCCACCCAGCTGACCTCTTTGTCACTTTGCCCTCACTCTCTGGGCCTTTCCTCCATGTGCTCACTACATGCTGTTATCACCTCGGATTGTAATTGTTAGGTCAGCCAGCAGCCGCCTGGTTTCCTCCATCGACAGCAAGCTCACTGCCTCTGGTGATGAAGTTCTTTATGTTGGTCCCAAATCCCTCCCAGGCCCTGGTTCATGACGCACGCTTGACTTGAAAGGCACAATGTCAACCGATAACGACAGCTGTTTTCTGTGGACTAAGACCCCACTCCCCTGGGTCCGAAACCCACCCGGCCCCCAGCATGGCTCAGCGCATGACTGAATGAATTAACCACAGCAACTGTGTAAAGCCTTGGCGGGTTCTCTTTTCCCTGTTTCACAGAGAAACTGAGTCCCGGAGAGTCAAGAGTCTGCAGACCATGGCAGAGGGGATGTTGGAAGCCATGCTCCCTTCTACCGAGACCCTTGCTCCTTCTGAGAGCACATTCTGCAGAGGCAGAAACAAACAGCCACCCCTCCAAGCCCGTCTGCCCCCCGTGCACACATGCTTTTCCTTCCAGAACCTTCTCTGTCTGCTTCCTCCCTTCCCACCATCTGGGATGGAAGCCTGCACTTGAACTGCCCGTTCCCATAGTTGTTCCCCAAAGACAGTGGCCTGACTTTGTGTTGACACTCACAGCACATGATAAAGGATAAAAGATTTGGAGCCACCCTCGAGGGCCAGCAGGGGGAAGGACTCTGTGAGAACAGCCATCTGGAGAGAGATAAGGGGAAGGCACAGCAAGAAGAGACAATGCCAGGAGCTCCTTAAAGAAGAAAGACGGCATTTCCCTGCAGGTGCTTAGCAGCAGCTGTTGAAGCTGTTATTCCGGGCAGTGCCAGTAACGGCAAGCGTTGGCAAGGGTGTGGGGAAATCAGAGCCTTCACGCACTGCTGGTGGGCACGTAAGTGGTGCACAGCTGCTCTGGAAAGCAGTCAGGTGGCGCCTCACCTAAAAAACAGAGTTCCTGTGCAACCCAGCAATTCTACTCCTCAGGGTGTGCCCCAGAGAAATGCGAATGCGTCCACATAAAAACATGCACGTGAACCTTTATAGCAGCCTGATTCATAATAGCAAAATGTGGAAACAACCCAAATGTCCGTGGAGTGGCGAATGGATGAACAAATGGGCTAGACCCCTAAGATAGAATATAATGGAATATTCTCAGCCATAAAAAAGAATGAAATACTGATACATGCTGCAAAATGGTTGAATCTTTAAGACATTCTGCCAAATAAAGGGAGCCAGTCACAAAGGACAGAATATTATATGGTCCCATTTATATGAAATGTCCCAGATAGGGAAATCAATAGAGATGAGACGTAGCTTAGTGGATGCCAGGAGCTGGAGGTGAGAGCTAATGGGTATGGGGTTTCTTCTGGGGGTGACGAAAATGTCCTAAAACTAATTATAGTCATGGTGGTACACATCTCTGAACATCCTAAAAGCCACAGAAGGATACACTTTAGAAGAGTGAATTACATGGTGTGCAAATCATATCTCAACAAAGCTGCCTGAGACAAAAAAAAAATTTAAGGACAAAGGGAAGGTCAGTTATTGACTTCACCCTCTACTTTAAGAAATCGGACAGGGGCGCCTGGGTGGCGCAGTCGGTTGAGCGTCCGACTTCAGCCAGGTCACGATCTCGCGGTCCGTGAGTTCGAGCCCCGCGTCGGGCTCTGGGCTGATGGCTCGGAGCCTGGAGCCTGTTTCCGATTCTGTGTCTCCCTCTCTCTCTGCCCCTTCCCCGTTCATGCTCTGTCTCTCTCTGTCCCAAAAATAAATAAAAACGTTGAAAAAAAAAATTTAAAAAAAAATAAAAAAAAAACTGGTCCTTTGAGAAGGCTGATAACATTTATAAACCCTAGTTAAACCGACCTGGATAAAAAAAAAGAGTGAGAAGGTACAAATTACCAAGATCAGAAACGAGAGGTGACATCATTACAGATCCTACAGATGTTTTTTTTGTTTTGTTTTGTTTTGTTTTGTTAATTTTGCTCAGTTTGTGTCCAAATCCCAGACTTGTACTGAAAAACACTTTTCAGTTCTGTCTAGGGACATGGAGTCTCTGCAACAAGAACCAAAAAGTCCGTAGAAACAGTTTCACTTTGTTTTACAAAATGCAATCTCCTGCATTTTTCAGGTTGTTTTAGGTAAACAATCACAGATCACTGTGATAAGCATCTCGAAGGAAGGAGCCAAGTTTTCCGTTTTATCCTGATCATGAGTTTCTGTCTTACGCCTCCCTCCAGGCTCGGGGATTCCAATCCTGGTCTGATTGACACACTGCAGGATCCCAAGAGCAGCGTCCACAGAAGGGCAGTGAGCAGTGAGGACGTGAGTAAATGCTGGTAGTGGTGGTGGTGGCAGTGGTTGCTCTACGCTGCACCGAAGCAGAGTGGCACAGAAGCTGGCTCCTGGAATCGGTGTAGGATTCTGTACTCTCCACCAGGCTTTCCCCGAGTGTGTCCCCCGTGCAGCCTTGGGCACAGAAAGGAGTAGAGATCCGAGCCTGACTTGATGGGATTTAGATGCTGGAATGGTTAAGACTTTGGGGGATATAGGGATAGTGTGAATGTACTTTGCATATAAGAAGCGCATGAATTTGGGGGGCCAGAGGGCAGATTGTTATGGGTTAAGTGGTATCCCATTGAAAGATACATTGAAGGGGCGCCTGGGTGGCGCAGTCGGTTAAGCGTCCGACTTCAGCCAGGTCACGATCTCGCCGTCCGTGAGTTCGAGCCCCGCGTCGGGCTCTGGGCTGATGGCTCGGAGCCTGG
>NW_024412376.1:164759354-164771035 GCF_014898765.1 Herpailurus yagouaroundi | reverse complement strand
AAAAAAAAAAAAAAAAAAAAGAAAGATACATTGAAGTCCTAAGCCCCAGTGCCTGTCAAAGTGACCTTTTTGGGAATGGAGTCCTTGCAGATGTTAATTAGTTAAGATGGGGTCATACTGGAGTCGAGTGGGCTCTAATCCAATATGACTGGTGTCCTTAAAAGAAGAGGAAATTTGGGACACCTGGGTGGCTCAGTTGGTTAAGCTTCTGACTCTTGATTTCAGCTCAGGTCATGATCTCACGGTTCATGAGCTCGAGCCACATCTTGGGCTCTGCACGGACAGTGTGGAGCCTGCTTGGGATTCTCTCTGTCCCTTTCTCTCTGCCACTGCCCTGCACACACCCTCTCTCTAAATAAATAAATAAATAAATAAACTTAAAAAAAAAAAGAGAGGAGGGAAATTTGAACACAGATGTAGCAGGAGGAAAAAATTTGTTTTTCTAAGCTTATTTATTTAATTTAAAGAGACAGAGAGAGAGAGCATGAGTGGGAGAGGGGCAGACACAGAGGGAGAGAGATAGAACCTAACATGGGTGTTGAACCCACAAACTCTGAGATCATGACCTGAGCTGAAACCAAGAGTCAGATGCTTAACTGACTGAGCTACCCAGATGCCCCCAAAATATCTGTTGTTTTAAGCCAACTGTATGAGCTTCCTAGGTACATAACAAAGTACCACAAATTGGTAAACAATAGGAATCTGTGGCCTCACAGTTCTGGAGGCTAGAGACCCAAGATCAAGGTGTCACAGGGTTGGTTCCTTCTAGGGTTGTGAGGAAGGGTCTGTTCCCTGCCTCTCCCTGCCCCCGCCCCCCAGCTTCTGGGGTTTAACGGCATCATTGGCACTTCCTGGCTTGTAGACATGTCTCCCGATCTCTGCCTCCTCTGTGTCCAAATGTCCCTTTCTATAAGGACACCTGCCATGTTGGACTAGGGCCCACCCTGATGACCTCATTTTAACTTGATTACTCTGTAAAGATCCTCTCTTCAAATCAAGTCACATTCTTTTCTTTTCTTTTCTTTTCTTTTTTAATGTTTATTTATTTTTGAGAGAGTACAATCGAGGGAGGGGCAGAGAGGGGAGAACAGTGGATCTGAAGAGAGCTTTGCACCAACAGCAGTGAGCCTGATATGGGGCTTGAACTCCCGAACCATGAGATCATGACCTGCCTCGAAGTTGGACACTCAACTGACTGAGCCCCCCGGGTGCCCCAAGGTGACATTCTGAGGTCCTGGGGGTTAAGACCCCAACGTGTAAATTTTGAGGGGACCCAATTTAATTTATAACACCTGTTCAAGGTTCAGGGCCTGGGCTTTTTTTTCTCATGCTAATTATAGATTTGCAGTGTAAATGTGCCATGAATTTTATCAAACTTGTTTTTGTGAGAAGTATTGAATTTGTTGGTCTCGTATTGCTACGTAGAAGGAATTAAGAGTACCCAAGCAAGAGGTGTTGATCTCTGCCAGGATTTTCCTAAGCACGCCCATTCCTGCTTCCAGCAAAATGTTTCCAAATCTATCCCAGGTGTTTTTTGACATTATTAATTTTTTTTAATTGCAGTAGAATATATACAACATACAATTTACCATTTTAGCCACTTTTTTTTTTTCAACGTTTTATTTATTTTTGGGACAGAGAGAGACAGAGCATGAACGGGGGAGGGGCAGAGAGACAGAGGGAGACACAGAATCGGAAACAGGCTCCAGGCTCTGAGCCATCAGCCCAGAGCCCGACGCGGGGCTCAAACTCACGGACTGCGAGATCGTGACCTGGCTGAAGTCGGACGCTTAACCGACTGCGCCACCCAGGCGCCCCCATTTTAGCCACTTTTAGGTGTACAAGTCAGTGACGTTAAGTACATTCAGTTTGCTGACCAGCCACCACCACCCCCCGGTCTCCAGAACTTTCCAAACAGAAACCCTGTCCCTATTAAGCACTCGCTCCCCGCTCTCTCCTTGCCCAGTCCCTCGTAACCGCCTCTCTACTTCTGTCTCTCTGGATCTGCCTCTTCTGGGCATGTCCTACACACGGAATCATACGATATTTGTCCTTTTGTTGTCTGGATTATTTCACGGAGCACCACGTTTTCAAGTTTCATGCACATTGTGGCAGGTGCCAGCATCTTCTTCCTTGTTAGGGCTGAATAACATCCCATGCGTGGATGGGCCACACTGTGCTCACGAGCTCCCTCGCCAAGAAGGCCGCGTCCCCTCTCGGCAGCCGGGAATGGGGCCGTTTGGAGCACGAGAGTACAAACATCTCTGCATTCCTGCTCTCGGTTCTTTCAGGTGAATACCTAGGAGTGCAATTTCCCATCCCGGATACGTTTAACTTTCAAAAATCTTTAGGACCATGTACTTGCCTCTTACCTGAGCGTCTGACAAGTCGGTAGAAACCCAAACATTCCCGCATGGGTTTCTGGTGGGAAACTCCACTGTTCCCTGGAGAGAAGGGCAAGGCCTGGCGTCCGGCCTCCTTCCGGGGCCTCTCAGCACGGCCACGCTGGACTCTGCCTGTGACCCGACTGGGGGTGGGGGAACGGAGCCCCTGAAAAGGTCAAGGGGGGGGGGCTGGAGGATCTCCCTGCAGCAGGTTCACCATCTCATCGCGACGCAGGTGTTAAGACTTGCTCACACTTCCTGAGTGCCGGCTGGATTCCGTTGGAATAATAGCCCAGGGGGAGAGCTGTTGGGGAAGGGACCCTGGGGTGAAAAGTGGCAGCAAAAATCATAGCAGGGATCAGATGTCCTTTGTATTTGAAAAACAGAGTAATGCCAGGATTGAGGCTCCCAGAGCCAGAACGTACATGCACACACACACACACACACACACGTACACAAACATGCACACATAGATACACGTGCGGATACACAGACACAGCTCTGGCTTACACGTGGGCCCCGGGCTCCTCATCCAGCTTATGGTGAAATTGCCACACTGTGGGGGCCACGCGGTACTTACTGGAGAACAGGGTGCATGGAAAGAGTGTGAGGTCCAGAGCGCAAGACGGTGGGCCCTGGGTCCTGAACTCAGCACAGCTCCCTCCTCCGTCCACTGGGGTTACGGTGAAGCCTGCCTCCGACGTGACCGTCAAGAGCCACTGTAGTGACCACAGTCCATCGCAAGTGATAGAAGACCAACTCAGAGCAACTGAAGCAAATGGAACCGATCTGTACTTGGTTCCTCACGCTGAGAGGGGGGCTGACGTGCCTCAGGAGTGAAGAAATGGCTCCCAGAGTGAGGATTTAGGCTCTGGGACAGGGACTCAGACCCTCAGACCTCCCTCCCCGCTTGTCTCTGGGGCATGGTGGGCAGGGACACAGGGCGCCAGACCCCCATCTCCCTGTGTGGGGACCCTGGCAGGGGGAGACCCACTTCCCCTAGCTTCTATAAAGCACGTCCAGGGAACAATCTGATTGGCCCTGCCTGGGTCACGTGCCCTGTCTTTGGACCAATCACTTTTGCCAAAGGACGGGATCTTATCAAAGGCCTGGGTCACAGGCAAGCCCTCAGGCTAAGAGTGGGTGGGGGCCCAGTCTGTCCAAAGAAGGGAATCAAAACACATGCCAGGAAGTTCAAACAAACAAACAAACAAAAAAGCAAGACAATTACAAGACAATAGAGAACTACCACGGGTGGCCGAGTAAAGATATGTGACCCCCCTGGAAGAGCCCCTGGCACAGAGCAGATCCTCAGCATCGGACGGCCGCTGTCCTAATAGAGAACAGGCCAATACAAGTTCCCTTCCCCCACCCATCACCGCCACCACTAGCGGGGAATCACCCTTGAAAACCACTTTAAAACATTACGCGTGTTTTCATAACCCAATTTTTGAGAAAGAGGCTCTGGGTTGAAGTTGTTTGCTTCATACCCAGATGCCACCTGTTCCAGAAACAGAGCCCCGCACCGGCCATCTGTAACACCACCTGGGGCTTCTCAGATGCCCTTTGCAGCTCACGGTGGGGGAAGATGGGCCGAGGCCAGGCAGGAGGCCAGGTAAGCCAGGCAGGGGCATGGATGGGCTTCTCCCTAGGGTCGCGGCCCTGGCCAAGCTCCGATGTGCTTTTCTGCGGCCTTAGGGTGCTGGCTCTGCCTCTGAAAAGAACATCTTCGGCTTCGGAAACTCCCTTTGGGGAAGGGGAACGCCCCTGAGTTTCCCTAAGGGGAAACCGTCCAATCTGCGAAGCAGCGATGATTTTAATCCTGCCACGGAGAGGGACGACATTCTGATCTAGTCACCAAAGAGCCTTCTCCTACTCAGACTTCCCGGAGGCCTTCACCACGCATCCGCTCAGCGGGGCCTGCACTGAGCACCAGGGGCTGTCGTGGGCCGTCGAGATCAGCAGTGGGTAAAACAGACCCAGGGCCGCCCCCACTTACACTCCAGCATAAGGCCCACTAGAAAACAAGACGGACGAGACATAGATCCACACCAGGGTGGACAGGGGAGGTGCAGGGGCGAGGCTGGGGTGGAACAGCGGGAAGGAGCAAGCTCACAGGCTGCACGCAGTGACCCAGCATCCCAGCTTGCAAACCTCACCCTCCACCCACCCCCGCGCGGAACGTCCATAAGAGATTGCTGCGGTGTGGCCTTTCCCCTCCCCCAACTCCTGGGGTCTGACCTTTGGGATGCTGCAGTGATGATGGCCTTTGCTCCACCCCAATGGTGAGGACAGGGCCACGCAGTGGCGAGGGCAGAGCTGCAGGGGGAAGGAGTCTGGGCCCCCGAGAACCTGGGCGCACAGGGCCACCATGGGAGCCATGCGCTGCCCACCCCTGGACTTCCGCACGCAGGGAAGTTGAGGTCTGCGGTTTGGGCCACTGCTGTTTGGCTGATCCAGGAGGGGTTAGTGTCCTGTGTGGGCCCCGCACCAGCGCAGCTGTGTCCTGACGGCCAGCCCAGGCTGCCAGTGGCAGGGGGAAGGGAGAGCGGGTCAGGAGGCTCCCCGGCACCCAGCTTCAGACGCAGCCCCCGGGAGCCCCGCGGCTCTCCAGCACTGCCCGTGGGAAGGCACCGCACGCATCACCCATCGCCATCACGTCACCCGTCCCCTGAACACTGTTGCTGGTGGCAGCCGCGGCCACTGTCACCGCCACAGATCATCTGGGGGATGTGCAGCCGAGCCGCGTGCTTCTCCCAGTACCACAAGTGTCCTTAGCCTCATTATTCAGGGGAGAGACCCACTTCACCCCTGTTCACTGTGGCCCCGCAGGGTCACAGCCATCACCCCAAGATGCCTCTGGCACCAGTTCTGGGCTTGTGATCAATCCAAGGGCAGAGTCGGGGGGAGCCGGACAGCACAGGACTCGGCTTCCTACTGGGAGCGCGTGCTACTGGGAGAGAGAGAGAGAGAGAGAGAGAGAGAGAGAGAGAGAGAGAGACGCAAAAGGTGGGGGAAGGCTGATGTTGCCTGACTACCCCATGGTTTGCATCTTCCAATGCCTCTATAATAAGCTCTATTATTTTTCTAATGAGGAACCGTCCCTCCTGCCAATCCTCACCCACAGAGCTTTTCATGGTTCTTTTTTCTGGCCCATGATGGATTTGACCAACACACAGGAGGGTTCGAAACGCAGTGGGCTTGTGGTGAACAATTTAATCAGCCTTAGATTCAAATTATCTCTCACGTCCACAGGCTCTGTAAGGAGCTCTCCCCGGGATTCGAGGGGCTCACCGCCTCCTCCCTCTTTTCCTGTCCTTTGGGCAAGCCAAGGCCACCCTCTGCCTACCTCTGCGGGAGAAAAGAAGGCCACCCAGGCGGCCACCTGAGCCCCACGTGGTCTGAAAGCTGCAGGTATCTTTACAATGTTCTCAGGGAAATGCTGTGAGTTAATGGCACATTCACTTGTTCCCCGTGCAAATGACGGGGCTCTTTTTGCAGAAAGTTATTTCAGCTTCAACGGCTGTGGCCCCTTCTGGTGGCATGTTCTTGCCAAGCACATCCTTTCTGCTTGGAGCCAGTGTGCTAGGGACAAGGGACAGTGAAACTTGCTGCCAGACCTCAGGTACCTCATCCAGGCACGTCTCGGGCCTGGGAACCCCGGCTTCCTCTGGGCGGAGGGTTCAGCCACCAAAACAAAGGAACAAGCAAAAGTGGGCCAAGAATGAGCCACAATGATGAAAAAGGGAACGAGGTGTATGATTAATCCATTCTGTGTGCTGAGATCCAAAACATGATCAAAGACGGGGCGCCTGGGTGGCCCAGTTGGTTAAGAGTCCGACTTTGGCTCAGGTCGTGATCTCGCAGTTCATGGGTTCAAGCCCGCGTCGGGCACCGAGCAGAGGGCTCCAGCTGGAAGTCCTGGGGCCTCTGGCCGTGACCCTGGTGCCGGCCTGACTCCCGGCTTCCGGCACCTGTGTCTCGGCCCAGCGGTCTCTGTGCACAGTGGCTGTGAGCGTCTGGGAATCAGCCCCTCCCGGGAAGGCCCCGAACCGGTGCCGACACCCACTCAGCAGACGTGTGACCTTGTCGGCTCTGTGCCCGGTGCTGCCGTGGGTGCTGGCGCTGGAGGACGGCCTGCCCCTGCCTCCGGGCCACCGACGGTCCATGGGTGCGACAGTTAGAAGAGACATTTATGAGGGAGAAACCTCCCCCCCAAACCTCCTCTACAGAGTCACCGGGGTGTGCAGGGCCAGCCCCTTTGGGTGGGTTCATTCCCCAGCCGGCCCCATCTCTCCACACGGCCCTCTTCTCCACCCTCTCCCTCCCCACCCCTGCGCCAGTGCTTTTGTGCTGTGGGGGGAACCCCCATTCCTTTTGCTTGGGCGCGTCACTCATCCTTGAAGATTTGGCTCTGGCACCGCCCCCTCCAGGAAGCCTTCCTGGACAAGCCCTATGTGGGTCAGGCGCCTCCCGGGACTCCACAGACCACAGGACTTCTCGGGCACAGCCCCGCCAACCTTCGTCGTGTTGCAGTTGTCTCTACAGGACCAACAGCCTAGAGCCTGCTTCGGATTCTGTGTCTCCCTCTCTCTCTCTCTGCCCCTCCCCTGCTCATGCTCTCTCTCTCTCTCAAAAAACAAACATTAAAAAAACATGATCAAAGAAGGCCCAGACAATAAACGTATGGCTGCCTCCCGGGCTTATGCTGCGGCTCAGTGCACGGGGCTGGGGTCTCCATTCTGGGCCTTGGAACCACAGGTGCTGGCAGGCTGGGCCCTCGGGGGGCTCCTCAGGCTGCTGGTGGAGTGCGGCTCCTTGAACAGCAGATCCGAGGTCCTCATTTCCTTGCTGGCCAGCAGCGGCGGGCCTTCCTCTGCTCCTAGAGGCCACACCCTTGCCTTGTCTCTCACTCGTCCCCTCCATCTCCAAAGCAGCCACCCGACCCATTCTCATGCTTTGAAAAGCTCTGTGACGTTGCCTGCTGGGGCAAACTCTCCACTTGTGAAGGGCTCACCGAGGCCAAGGCCGCCGGATAATCTCCATTAAGGCCGACTGGCTCGGGCCTTCCATTACGACTGCCAAGTGCCTTCAGAGAAGCATCTAGATTCGTGTCGGATTGGATAACCGTAGGGTGGGGATCTTGGGCCCATCTTTAGAATTCCGCCTACCACACCATTACCATATTTTTTTTTTTATTGGCTCATTTCAGAGTTGGATAAAAGGATGAAAATCCATGTCCCTGCTCAGGGACCATAATAAAATGAGAATGATAATAATAACAAAAACAATGCAGCTTGTGTCAGCCAACATGGATGCAGGTCTGGCTTCGCCTCTGACAGTCATACCGAAGTTGAGAAAACTATGCAAAAGCTCTGCCTTTTCCCGCCTCTGTGACCTTGAACGGGTCACCTAACCTGACTGGGCTCCGTGTCCTCCTCACCATATTGTGTGCTGACCCAAAAGAACATCTGCCCGGAACCTGGCACCCACGGGTGCTCGACTATTATGAGGATCACACCCATGGCCCACACGCTATTGGGCCGTCTGCCAGACCTTCTCCCGAGGTCACCTTCTTAACGGTCATCCCATCTTTGTTGGGGGCGCCACGTCCACGGTATGGCTTGCTTTTCCCGCATCGCTGTCCGGGGCACCCATGACCTTTGCTAAAAGTGTTTTGCAGGCTGACCCAAGAGTCTTCCCATACAAGCAGCTTCGTCTCCATGGAGAGGACTTGCACTGAAGATCTGGGGGAACTACCTCAGCAGGATCTCAAGAGCAGTGGCCAACTGACATCTTCCCAGGCGTGACCCAAGCTCCCTTTGGAGAAGTTCCCAATGTGGCCACGAGGTGGCAGCACAGGCAGACTGCTGTTCAGGGAAATTCCAAGGGGCAGGATACAGATGGAGAGGGCATCGCTTCCTGGCAGGCCTTGACCAACTGGTGGCCGGGTCTCGGGTGGGGCATCGCCCCCTCGACAACCTGTGCTTGTCTCTGTCTCGGGACACAGTGGCTATAACTCTCTGCTGGTTGCCCGCATGCTGCGCTACAAGCTATTTCGGATGCCCATTTGATTTCTTCTGAGTTTGAAAAAGTTAGGAAATGAATATTTGTATCTCTTTTAAACTTCACAATAAATGATATGATCCCAGTTTTATAGGTGAGCAGATCAAGGATCAAGGCCAAGACCAAGTAAGTGGCTTGCCCAATGTCACAGCCAGTGAGAAATATCACATGACCATTTTACATTTTATCACAGAAAATCTCAAATACACAAAATAGTCATAACTCTGATGGTGTTCACCACCCAGCTTTAACCATTATCGACATTTTGCCACCGAGTTTCTCCTATCCTCATGATTTCCTTACAAGAGTATTTATAAAGCAAATTCCAAACACTGTGGCAATATACTGTGGATGCTTCTGTTTGCATTTCCAAACAATTGGGACATTTTTACCTAACCATCGGGCCATTACATCTCCCTAACAAAAGTGTCAATAACTCCTTAGTATCATCTGATACTGTTTATACTCAAACTCCCCACCTCGTGTCACACAGGTCTTTTTTACTTAAAAAAAAAAAAAAATTTTTTTTTTAATGTTTACTTATTTTTGAGAGAGAGACAGAGTGCAATCAAGGGAGGGGGCAGAGAGAGGGAGACACAGAATCTGAAGCAGGGTCCAGGCACTGAGCTGTCAGCACAGAGCCTGACACAGGGCTCAAACCCACAAACCAGGCAATCATGACCTGGGCCAAAGTCGGATGCTTAACTGACTTGAGCCACCCAGGCTCAGAACAAACCAACTATAAAGAAGACATGTATAGTTCCTTTGCTCCAGGATGATCCAGTTAAGGTCCACACATCCATTTAATTATGCTTTTAAGCTTTTATTCTCAACAGTCCTACTTCCTTTTTCCCCCTCCAGCCCTTTAATTAATTAATAAACTGGGTCCTTTTTCCATAGAACAGCACACATTCTGAATTTGGCTGTTTGCCTCTCCCTGCAGGTGTCACAGGCTCGGGCACAGCGCACACATTCATTCAGCATTACCAATGCTTCTAACGCGGGCAGAGCAAAGAATAGAGGCTTGGTCCTCACAAGTGTGAGGACCCCCTGGGAGACCACAGGGCCAGCCCTCCAACTTACGGGGTGCCTGCAGGCTCCGGCCTCCCCTCTTGGCAGACAGGAGGACTGCGGGCCAGGAGTGCAGGAGCAGGAGCTGAGCCAGGGCTCCTGGGGGCCCCTCGCTGGAGGGACAGCAGCCAAGGGGTGTAAGAAAAGCCGCACCTCCACTTCAGGGCATGTGATAAAGTACCAATGGCCTTTGTCAGGCTAATGACAACGTTTGGATATATGAGCTTTAGCGGAGTCCCCAAGGTATTCCTAGGTGCTGTTCTTATTGTTGTAATTTGTGTTTCGTCCCGAGGAAAGCGAAGGTGCAAAGAAAAGCAACATACACGCGTATCTCCGTCCTCCACCGTCCACACGGTAACGCTGTCACATCCGCCTCTCAGGTTCCGGCACCCGCCCCACCAGGTGTCCGGGACTGAGAGTGCCCGCCAGCACCACCACGAGTCCGCAAACGCCGGGTTTACGGCGGCCCTCACGTCCCCGCAGGTGCACAGACTGCGCCCCGGCCCTCAGGTGACGCGCGCGGAACGAACGCCTGACACTCCGGAGACCCGCACCGCGCTGCACCCGCCCCCGCCCCCAGGACGAAGGGCAGCGGAAGCACAAAAGGGCTCGCCGGTCGCAAGTCTCTTGGGCTTGAGCAGTGCACTTCCGGAGCCCCGCCCCCCGAAGCCTTTTCCCCATTGGCTCTGCCCTGGACCACGCCCCGCCCGCGAGCGTCTCCTCCCACAGTTCCCTTCACCTTTCACCTCCTCACCTTCTGCGGCTCCGTAAAGCCTAAGACCCCGCCCACCGAGAGGGGAAGCTGAAGCGTGAGAGAGCGCTCAGCAATGACCCACAATTATTGGTTAATATTTTATGTCCATCAGGGGAGAAGCGGTTACGGACTGGCTGCAGGGAAGTAGTTGGGCGGGGAAGCAGGCACAGAATCTACGCGAGTGGCCAGGCCTCCGAGGGGGCGGGCCAGCGGCCTCTACGCCTGCCTGGTGCGTGCGCAGTGACGGCGGCGGCGGCGGCGGCGGCGGCAGTCATGGCGGCTCGGTGCGTGAGGGTGGCGCGGCGTAGCCTCCCGGCTTTGGCTCTGTCTCTTAGGTAAGGGGCGCCCTGCTGCGGGTGGCTGAGGAGGGGCGTGGTCCCCAGTGCCGCTCCTACTCGGGCCGGGACCGCGCCGCCGGCCCTGCCCGGCTCTGGCCCGGGAGCTGGGCGTGCTGGGCCCGCGGTTCGCCGACGCGGCGCGCGGAATAGCCGCGCAGGACCTTCGCCTCGGTCGGGCTTCCGGCGCCGATCCCCAGCACTCGCGGCCCCGGCTCTGGCCCCGCGCCGGAGGCCGGGTCGCTAGCAGTATCGGGCGTGCGTGCCCGGGCAGCGCCAGGCCGGGCCCACGGGGGCGCTCGGGGAGTTTGGTGGCGGTTCCCGGGCTTTTTCCACTCGGCCCCGAATTCCTTCTCCACCTCCGCCTTTTCCGGAGTCTCAGGCCCGAAGTGCCTCGAAGCCCGCTCCGTCGTGGAGCGAGGAATGTATTCAGACAAGTGCAGTGACTCCGCAGGGAAGGCCTCAAGAGCCGGTGCGCTCGCCTAGTTCATTATTGTTATTACTTTTATGTGTACTTACTTGGAGAGAGAGCGCGAGCGGGGGAGGTGCAGAGAGAATCGCGAGCTGGATCCTTGCAGAGCCGGAGGCGGGGCTCGATCCGACCAACCGTGAGATCATGACCTGAGCGGAAATCAAGAGTGGGGAGATGAAATGACTGAGCCACCCCGCGGGCCCTGTTTTCTCCTCTTCTCATCCTGCAGCTGCTGTTTCTTCAAAGTCCTACCTCATAAGTTAGTTTGGGAAGTAGTTAGCATCTTTGCTGTAGGAACTGCTCAGAACCAAGTTATTTGCCAGAGGAGCTGCTCTGGGCCAAGTGGAGACTGGGCAGAGCAGGACCTGCACTCTTCCTTGGAGGAGCTTTTGCACGTGGATGGGAAGCCCCGCGAGTGGGGCGAAGATTACCTAGAAGGAAAGGGGATGAAGGTGTGATTTCCAGCCTGATCAATTATGTAAAACAAAACAGGGGAACAGAGAGCGGGGACCCACCTGGATTACCTGAGTAAAAAGGCATTTCTTTTTCTTTTTCTTTCTTTTTTTTTTTTTTTTTTTTTTTTTGGGCTAGGATTTTTT
>NW_024412376.1:164734926-164759254 GCF_014898765.1 Herpailurus yagouaroundi | reverse complement strand
GTGGGGGTGGGGGTGAGAGCTGAGTAGCCGTCATGGCTCTAAGAGCAACTAAGCTCCATGAGGCTCAGTCTCGCTCTCTGGAGAACCGGTTGGGCACGGACTCTTCCCTGTCGTTCCCCTGCCACGCTGCTCCCCGACCCTGTGTGGGCTGAGCCACAGGAATCGGGACCGCGGAGCAGAGCGGAACTGCAGAATGACTGCGACTTTCCCACCCAGGAATCAGCACCACGGAAAAATCAGACCGGCCTCACAACAGCACACTGAGTGTTTAGGTTCTGAGCTGTTTTAAATCACAAAAATAAAACACGAAAGAAAGGTTAGTGCGGTCCTCCTCCTAGTAACTGTGGGTCCTTCCATTCTTCTCCGGGCCTGAGACACAGGGTATGTACACAGGATTTCTGGTTCGTCCTTAGAAAGGGCGTCGCGTTTGGCCGGTTTCTCTCCGTTGCATCTGTTACCGCACAGTACAGCTGTAGCGTGTCCCAGAGAGGAGAGCCGGACGTTGTTTTTGGTGGCTGCGGAGTAGTCCATGTTGTGGAAGCAACAGTTTATCCAACAACGTCCCCTCTGACGAGCGCTCTGTTCCCAGCCTGTTGCTGTGCTGCCGGAAACCTCCTTGTACGTGTGTTCTGCGTACTGACAACTCTCCGGTTCATTGAGGCAGTTAATCTGGGAAGAAAACTGACTAGAGTTTATTTTCAGATTGAACTGCGGCACAATTAAGAGCAGCTCTTAAGAGAAATCTGAGTTTTAAGACCATTCTGTCATTCATTAAAAACTTCGTGACCTTGGGCTTATGACTTAACCTTTTTCCTGTGGGGGTCAGATTGGATAAGATCTAAAGTCACTTCCAGTATTCGTTTCAGAGCTCTTGGTTTCCCCCTGTATATCCCTCCGCTTTCCTACCTCCAGTCCAGACTCCTTATGCGTAACTCTTATCTGTCCTTTAGAGCCCCTCTGCACAAAGCCTTTCACGGTCTTCCATTTCCCCAAAGATAGAAACATTCTACTCTGAGCCTTCCGGAGCACGTGGTTCTTCTTTTATCGTGTTTAAACCCAAAATTATAGTACCTTGTCTGTAGATACCTTTTTTAAATGTTTCTATTTTGAGAGAGGGTGTGTGTGCACATGTGCAAGCGAGGGCAGAGTGGAGAGGGAGAATCCCAAGCAGGCTTTGCACTCTTGAGCGCAGAGCCCGATGCAGAGCTCGATTTCACGGACCGTGAGATCATGACCTGAGCCGAAATCCAGAGGTGGGCACTTAACCAACCAAACCATCCGGTTGCCCCTCACACATCTGACTTTTAAGCAGAAAACCCACAGTCTTAATTCATAGCGTTGTGGACGTATCTTAGATCCTCTCCTCGGCTGTTGTGCACCGCTATGAAACAGAAGAACAGCGGCCAGAACCTGGAAGAGGACGTGGGTCAGAATGAACAGAAGACAGATACTCCCTCTGCAGAGAAGATACTCCTGGACGAGAAGGCCAAGCTAGAAGAGCAGCTGAAGGAGACCGTGGTAAGGTGGCACAGGCTCTCGTGGGGAGTGTGGTCTGTTGGACTGCAGGCGAGGTTCTTTGGATAAGTTTGGTCATTCGCCCGTTGGGACCCATAGCCGCTTCTTGCTGAAGAAGGGACTCGAACCCAAATCCTGTGTGGCTCTGGCTCTGGCATGGGAATCATTTTCACGCGCCGCGTAGATTGTGCTGAATTAAGACTTGAGACGGTCTTTACAGGTGAGGAACACTCACTTTGGCACTTGAGCTGGGTCTTAGGGGAAGACCAGGGTTGGGGCCAGAGGTGTGGTGGTTGTGCTCTTCCAGGGAGGCAGGGAGTCTCATGAACTAGTTAGAAAGACTGATTGTTACTTCACATGAAGAGGCATAGGTGGCACAAGTCTGGGCCTTTAAGGATTTGCCAATGATAATATCAAACGCTATATACTGGCTCTGTTCTTACCACCTTGTGTATATTAATCCTCACAACACCCTGTGAGCCAACCGTTAGAGCCCTGGTTACAGATGGGGAAACTGAGGCCAAGAAAGGTTAGGTGAAGTTCCCCAGGTCACTTAGCTACAGGGTGGCAGAGCCAAGGTTTGAGCCTCCAGAGCCGGCTTCTTAACCACGGCACTAGAACCGCCTGCAGACGGAAGACAGGTGAGGGTAGAGGCCCCAGAGTAACTGAGCCCATGTTAAGGCAGGAGCGCTCAGTAGACGAGCGCGATGACGGGGAAGTTGGAAAAACGAACAGGGCGCCATTGTTCAGTGATCGCTACCCAGCAAATGTTGGGATGGAGCCACGTCTGGGCAACGTTCAAAGTATCGAAGGTTCGCAGATGGGGTTTTATCTCCTCGGTGGGCTGTGGTTCTCCTCAACCCCTTCAGGTGTGGAAACTGGGTGCGTCAGCCCCAACCAGCCTTCTGGGATCCCCTGAGGCTGGAAATTGTGCCGAGGAAGTGAGTGGTCCTTCCTTGACGGGTGATGAAACCATCAGAGCCACGAGAAAGTAGATGTTTTTCCTCGCCCTTTCCCAGCTGTGCACACGGGGGCAGTATAAATGCGAGGCACCTTGACATTTTCCTCTCCACGCATTGAAAATAAGGACACAGGTATAACTTACTTCTGCGTATTCAGCTGCACTGCCTGTGGTCCAAAATCCCAAACATGGTAAATGTTATCTGTGTTTTGACTTGGAGTTTGCTAATGTCAGATTTGCTCTCATGAATTCGTTCCATGATTCATTCATGTAAATTTCCTGTTTTTTTCTTTTTTTAGGAAAAATATAAGCGAGCTTTGGCAGATACTGAGAATTTGCGACAGAGGAGCCAAAAATTGGTGGAAGAGGCAAAATTATATGGTAACTTTAAACACCATATGATATCAATCCTAGAGAACTGTGAGGTGGGGAAGGTGGGCGGAGTGCGTCTGTGGGTGTCAGACAGCAGAATCCGCCAGGGTGAGGCAGTGGAGAGGCTGCTGGGTGCATTCTCTGTAGTTGAAATGGGTCAGCAGTAAAGTTGTAAGGAGCAAAAGTCACGGTTGTAACTCACACTAGAATTCTAGGTGTAATCCCTCCAGTAAGGAGTGTGCTCACTGCCCTACTGCGTGCAGACCTTGGTTAGCCTGAGGTTGTCTGAGCCTGCAGATAATTCCAGCAGGTCGGCCTTCCTGATGATCTTTCTTTAGCTACTTCAGCAGTAACCCGTTAGAAAGATCTAAGCCGTCTGCACTGTCAGCATTTACATACTCGTGTTACTGTCCTTCCCATTTTACACTCGAGGTCATTGAGGCTTAAATGACTCTCCATGCGTCACGGAGCCAGTAAATGGTGGTGGTGTCCGTTGAACATAAGGCTGCAATTTGAGTACTCGCTGAACTCTTTTTACGGAACCGGCAGGCAGGCATCATTCTCCCACATTCTAGAACCACCTCGGGCTCACGGTGAGACATTAAATACTTTGCCCAGGGATACACTGTAGGTTCACAGTCAAGTGGACACCAAGATCCAGGTCTCGTGCTGCCACACTGAACAGATAGCAGATCTCTTCTCAACGTATTTTTTATTCCTTTTGGTGGTAATGCCGTTCGTTGACTTCTTATCTGCCTGGCCTTCAAATGCCTGGGTCCTTCAGGGATTGGGGCTTGGCCTCCCCTCCTGTCGTCGTGCTCCCCAGGAGACTCGCCCTCCAGTGGGTCTGAAAGGCATCACGCACAGGTTCTTTGTGGCTCAGACATTTCTTCTGAGTTCTACTCCTGTGTGTCCTGTGTGTGCTCCCTGTCTTTACCTGGATGTCTCACAGGTATTTCGATTTTCGCTCTATCTGTGCTTTTCTTTCTCATTTTAGTAGATGATTCTGTTATCCATCCTAGTGCTTATTTAGATCAGTAATCTGAAGTTACCCTTTCCTGTCCCTTGGCCCCACGCGCATCCCGTCCCACGAGTGGTGAACGGCTGGTCTCTCATCCGTCCACTTCCCTCTGCCGCCTGCGCCCTGGTCTGAGCCAAAGGGATTTTAAAACACAGGCATACCTCGCTTTACTACGCCTCGCAGATAACGCAGTTTTTTACAGATTGAAGGTTTGTGGCAGCCCTATGTCGAGCAAGTCATTTTTCCAACAGCATCTGCCCACTTCATGTCTCTGTGCCACATTTTGGTAATTCTCACAACGTCTCCACCTTTTTATTGTTATGTTTGTTACAGTCTGTGGTTACAACCCACCAAAAGCTCAAATGATGGTTAGCGGTTTTGGGGAAAAAATATTATTTAAGGTATGCTGTTTTTTTATACATAATGCTATTTTACACTTATAGATTACAGCATAAACATAATTTGATTTGCTCTGAGAAACCACAACATTCATTTGATTCTCTTTTTTGAGATGTTTGCCTTACTGGGGTGGTCTGCAGCTGAGACCAAAGCGGGCCTGTGCAGCTGGGACACATGTCCACCCGTTCTGCTAACCCATCTGGAACCTTCCTCTACTCTGGGCCCGCCTCTTCCCTGTAGAGTGGCCGCTCTTCAGTCCTCAGATGTTTGGATAACTTCAGGCCTTGGCTCACAGACCTCTCCCCTGACTCTCCAGTCTAAATGTAGCCCCTTAGTAGGATCTTTCCTCAGCGCCCTGGAATGCTCCTTCTGGGGGTGTGGTCTGTAATCGTACTTGTCACCTGTGGGATTACCTGGTGCCGGTCTCTCAGACCGTCCAGTCCGTGAGGGCAGGCAGTTCCCCAAGAACTGTCACAAGCTTAATCCACGATAGACGCACGTGGTTTTATTAGGTAGGAATTTTTAAATTCCATTTTACTTATTTGTTAAGAGTTTGAGAGCGAATGCGTACACGAGGGCATGGGAGGGGCAGAGAGCAAGGGGGAGAGAGGATTCTAAGCAGGCTCTTGACTGTCAGCACAGCCCCGATGCGGCGCTCAATCTCACAAACCGTGAGACCAAGACCTGAGCTGAAATCAAGAGTCAGGACGCCTAACCCACTGAGCCACCCAGGCGCCCCTAAATTCCATTTTAAAGCAGGAGGGAAAGTGACAGGAAGTCATACACAGGTGTTGCCTCCTGCAGAGCCAGGCACGGGATGCCGCGTCGTGCCCCGTCAGAGCCGTGGGGGAGGGAGGTCCCCGCTCGAGCGCTCCGCTCACCCCCAGCTTCGCTCAGCATCTGACACGTTGTCCTGAAACCGCACACCACCCGCTGGGATACACCGCCTTGGATTTTGCGTGCCTTTTCTCCTGTGTTGTTTTTTCTGTTAGGTGACGTGAGGTTAAGGCCCAGGGTGCGTCTGGGGGACTTTGACCCAGCGCAGCTGCCCCCGCCCCACTCGGCCTGCGGTTTGTGGGCAGCAGCGGTGACGTCCGCGGGGCGATGTGTGCGAGCGCGGGGTTTCTCAGCCCGGGCAGCACTGCGGGGGGTGCGGTTCTGCATGTCGTTAGCTGTTTGCCTTCGTGCCCAGTTAGCTCTGGTCCGAACCCAGAAAAGGTTTTTGGTTTTTGTGGGGTGGGGTTTTTTTTTTCCCCTAAACATACCACGAACATTCGAGGACAGGTGAACGGTTTGCAAGGCTACCGTTCAATAGCTTGTGCAGCAGTGGGCGGGGAATGCAGATGACGAGGTCTTTCCACCTCATCTAGGCATCCAGGGCTTCTGTAAGGACCTGCTGGAGGTCGCAGACATCTTGGAGAAGGCGACGCAGAGTGTCCCGAAGGAGGAGGTTAAAGACGACAACCCGCACCTGAAGAACCTGTATGAGGGGCTCGTGATGACGGAGCTCCAGATCCAGAAGGTGTTCACGAAGCACGGCCTGCTCCGGCTGGACCCCGTGGGGGCCAAGTTTGACCCCTATGAGCATGAGGCCTTGTTCCACACGCCGGTGGAGGGGAAGGAGCCGGGCACGGTGGCGCTGGTCAGCAAAGTGGGTTACAAGCTACACGGGCGCACCCTGCGGCCCGCCTTGGTGGGGGTGGTGAAGGCGGCGTAGCGGCCGCCGCAGGGCTGCCCTGGGTCCTGTGAGATCGTTTGCTGTAACTCCTGAAAGGTTGGCTCATCTCTTCTCTACTTTTGACCCTTTCCCAAATCTTGTTGGAAAACTGTAGTAACCAGCGGCTAAACAGAGAATTCAGCCGGTTGCACAGATGTGTGAATGACCTCTAATTCGGGAGTCTGTTCGTTGATTTTTAATACACCTTTAATAGCCCCACATGCTTACGGAACAGGCCAGCGGGACGCTACTGGAGCCTGGTGTCACGGATGACATGAGCTCGATCTGCTCACGGCCTGGCGATGTCCACGTGTCGTAAGCCAAGTACGTGTCTTCAGGAACCACGCTGTCCCCTGTGCTCAGCCCGCTGCCTCCATCCAGTGAAGGGAAGGCGAGGGTTTAAGCACGTTCCTGCTCGGAACAGTTCCACGATGCCCTTGCTGGAGTACGTGGGGTCGTTTATAGTTGGTTACCTACCGTCTAGCTGCCGTGAGTGGCCTCCGGCTTTTCTCTGGAGACGGGAAGTGAGCACGAGCACCTGAACAGCCCTCACCACCTTATTTTGCCGGTAACTGAATTTGACAAAACCGGTCGCTTTTGCCCTGTTTCTTTCATCTATTTGTAGAAATGTCCAGATCTGTATTAGCTACTTACTGATGGCCTGGAGGTTATTTTCCCTAGTAAGGTGGACTTTCTCAGAATCTGACAGCTGCATGCTTGGTATATTTGAAATGTTAATGTTTAATTTTTAAATTTTATTTAAGAGGATTAAAGCCCTAATATGTTTTATTTTCCTACTTTCTGATAACTGTTTTGTGTACTTTGGTGGAGGGGATCCACCTACTACGTGTGACTTAGTCTTCCCATTCTCTGCTCAAATCCCAAGGCCATGTGCTTGGCCCACGTCCGCGCACAGGTCAGCTTCCCTCTGGTGCAGCCACAGGCTGGCATGTAACTGGGCCTCTGCTGGGGGCAGATGTCTCCACCCACAGACCTGGGAAGGGGACCAGGAAGGGGACCGCGCACACACAGGAGCTGCAGCAGAACACCTCCCCTCCACTCCTCATTCACATGGAGAGGAAAGTGGAGCGAGCGACGTTACAAACCAGAGAGAATCCAACCTTCCACTGCCTTTGCTTCCAGGAGCTATTTGTAGGAGTCAAGGTCAACACTGTTAAATTCATTTACTGCATATAAAGGTGGGGCAATTTATTTTGCTTGTATTTTGAAAGATGTAGGTAATATTCCCATAATTAAAATTTTAATTTATACCACTTCAAAACATTCTCTTTTCCTTTAAGCACTCTTAAATTACTTGGTCAAAAACTTGCCCCAGAACTGCAGTCAGTGTAGGGCACTGAGAAAACCCAGCTGGGGTCACAGCGCTGCCCTTTGTGTAGCTGGGAATATCTCGGGTCACCTTCCTGGAACTCCTCTGTAAAACCAAAGCGGCATAAGTGACTCTCAAACGAATTTCTACAAACGGGTGCAGCCCCCTCCCTTGTCGACTGGAGCCGGAGCTGCCGCTGCTGAGAGCTGAGGCCGAGAGGTGGACGGCTGGACTGCGTCTCACCACAGTGTCGCCACCAGTGGGGACACATTTAAGTACATGCCTGTTTACACTGGAAATGAGATCGGTAACTGCATCCTCTTGGGGTTTGCGGAACTGCAGGCTGGACGCGTTCAGTGCAGACCATCGGGCCGGCACAGGCTGCTCACGAGGAGCCTTCGCGGCCTGGCTCCGGGCTGGACGCACCTCTTGGGTGAACCGCCACCTTCAGGGAAAGAGGGCCGCCTAACAAAGCAAAGTTAACACTTTGGAGGGAAAACTGGTCTGACACAAGTGCTGAGCTAGAGCCTGTCCCACGCTGTCCCCATCCTGACTCCGTAAGCTGTCTCACACCTGCAGCTTGAGGAGCACTGACACCACTTTGTTCCCGACTTGTGAATATGTAAAAGGTGATAAAAATTGTAGAGTTCGGGGTTTTACACATTCCTGGGATGTCGGCCATCCGGAAAACATTCTTTTGAATAACTGGATTATCTAACTTTCTTTGGCTCAAAGTCTGTTTAAATTTTGAAAACCAATTCCATGGGATTATGGGGGCTAATTTTTCAGGAGCATTACATATGGAAACTCAAGGACTCTGAGCCAGCAGGAGCAGTAAGGACTAGCGTGACCGTAACAGCTGGAGTTGATGGGGTCAGAGGCAACCCATGATAAAGTCACTTTTGCTCATAACACATTGTTGTGTTAGTACTTTAGCGTAAGTTAGGCATTCACTGTGTTTTAAAACAGTCAAGCCTAAATAAATTCTTCTTACTCTCCAAAAGATACATACACTAAAAACTTGCATAAGCACATTTTTCATTTGATAGCCCTTGGCCTAGGCCACACATTGACAGGGATCTTTTGCTTCTTAAGCTTAAGTCTGGCAACCTCACCAAACCAGGAACCGGATGTAGAACATCCAATGAATGCCAACAGCAGAGTAGCTAACAGCTTGCATCCCAGGCACCTGGAAGACTCAAAAAAAACCTGCTCTAAGGGCCCCAGCCCTACAGTTTCCAAATCTCCAGGGCTGGGTGGGACCCAAGGGTCCGCAATTCCAGCAGGTTCCCAGGACAGATGCTGCTGGTCCAGGAGCTTCAGGTGAGAATCACTGGCTAAGACTCCCGTCAACACTAAGCACCATCTCCATCACTGCTCCGTGGTAGATGGCACTGCCCTCTGCCAACCATAGTTACCCTGCGGGCAGGGGGGTGGGGGTGGGGGGACGATGCAGAGGTGGCCTCGTGAGTAGTACTACTGCTCACTGGTTTTTTCCCTTCTGTCCACAGAGAAGTCCTGGGCTTAGCTAACGGAGCGCTTTCTGCCAGCATGCAATGTACTTTACAACTAAAGCCACATACAGTATATTTGAAATGTTTTATTTAATGCTGAAAAATTTACCCTGGGGAACAGGAGGGTGTAAAAAGAAAGGAAAAGGCACCGTAATTAAGTCCTTGGAAATGATGAGGGTCTTTTTTTCTCTTGTCTTTCAAATAACTTCACTTTAATGTTAACTTCAAGCCCAAACATTCTGGAAGGTCAAGTCTCTTGGTAGCTATGGGGGCAGGAGAGGCAGGATGAGCTCCAGGAAGAATGGGGTGCTGGGGTCTGCGGTCACTCTGACTCTAAAGCAGGGTCTTAAGACATGAGAACCAACCCTGAGCAGCAGGAAGACAAATGACTCAAGTTCCAGAAGGAAGGTACCGTGTATATCCATGAATGAGGGCCCTGGGCAAAAGCCGAGGCGAGCGGTCCAAGACCGGGACCCAGAGGAGCAAGGCAGGGCCTCGCCCTCCAGACTCCTTCCTGCTCCACCAGACCCTGCTGTGTGAGCAGCCCAGTCCAGCCGGCTGGTCTGCAGAGCGCCGGCCACCACCCGAAGATGCTTGAGCCAAGCTAGCACAGTCAAGGTCAGTTTCAGCGGAAAAAGGTAACTGCGACCGCGATGAAAATCCTGGAGAAAGTGTACTCCAGAACTCAGAGGCGTAAACCTTCTAGAACGAGTTCTTCCGAGTAAGACGCGTCGCAAGCATTAGAGCAGCAAGCAGCAGCCCCCTGAGCTGGCTCAATCCCGGCACCCATGCTAACCCTCCCGCACCCAAGCTCCCCCCTGGCCCCTTCTGCACACAAGGGAGCCTGCCCAGGGCTCCCGTGCCTGCCCGAAGTGAGCGGAAACGGGGCAAGGGGCGGTTTCCCGACTTGGGAACTACAAGCTGGAACCCCACGCTGCCGACAGTCAAGGAGAAGCTCATCTGGACCCTGTTCAACCCCAGAGTCTTCCTCTAAAGCTTCTGTGGAAACTTCCCGTGCTTCTCCAGCCTCACTTCCCACCTGCCCCACCCTGGCCCCCACCTAAAGTGCCGTGTGCTGGGGCTGTGCTGGGGTGTCCGCGTGGGTGGCCATACCCCCCCCCCCACCTCCAAGGGAGCCCCCGGCACCAGCCACAGGTCATGTCACAGGGTAAAGCTGGCAGCTGGCGGGCGGAAAGTCGCTCCTCTTACCCACAGCACGAGTTGCGTACCAAAGGGAAGACGCAAAAGGAAATTACCCAATCTCATAACCCCAGACTGAACATAAAGGCCAATCGTCACCTTAAGGTATCACCTTAGGACTACGTTAAAATAGACCTGTATCGGCGTCCCCCGTGATCCGACGTAAAATCGTTACTATTGCTTCTTTCAGAGGACCACGAAAAGAATTTATAGCCTACAAGAAAGGAACTCAATTTGCTTAAGAAAGAGCAACAACGGGTGGGGGGAAGAGCGTTTCCTTCCCCCACCCTCACCCCCGGCCCTCCTGGCTCTCCACGCTGCCGCTTCAGGAGGCGTCCCTGGAGATCCAACCACTTTCCGTGAGGAAATTTAAAATCCTTTTCTTTAGCACTTTGTCCAAATAGCTAGGCAGGCGACTTTTGGAGGGAATCCCCTGTCGCTTCTGCAGGTGGTCTTTGATGATGATCGTCTTCACGGTCACGTAGCGCGCGGGGCTCAGGTTCAGGGAGCTGCAGAGCACCTTCTCGCGGTCGGACAGGAGCTCGAAGCCGGGCAGGTTCTCGATGGCCGCAAACTCGCCGTCCTTGCCGTCCTCCCTGCCCCGCCGGGCGCCCGCCGCGCTCTTGTTCTCCTTCCGCTTCTCACGCTTGTGCCGCGCCGCCTCGTACTCGGCCGACTCTTCCATCTTCGTGATGCCGTTGCGCCGGTAGCGCTGCAGCTCGCGGATCTTGGCCCGCAGCATCTTCTCCTTGTGCATGTTCTCGAACAGGTCGTCGAACTCCTTGCACGACATGAACTGGTAGAGCGGCCGCAGCTTCAGCCGCAGCTCCTTCTCCTCCTTGGTGATCTTGCGCTTGGCCGGCCGCTCCTTGTCCTTCTTGTCCTTGCCCAGGAAGGCGGGCACCAGGTTGTAGTCGCGGGCGATGTTCTTGCGCCGCTGCCTCTCCCTGAGCTTGCGCACGTACATGTCCACGTGCGCGCGCTTCAGCTCGATCTCCACGTCCTCGTCGTCGTAGTTGACCGAGAGCCCGCTGATGAGCGTCTCGGCGTCCTGGTCGTACTCGATCTCGTAGTCGTCGCGCAGCGGCATGTAGCCCAGCTGCTGCTGCTCGGCCACCGAGATGTCTAGGGGAGGCAAGGGGGTGGTGAGGCTGGGAGAGAGGGGCCCTCCGCTGGGGCACGTGTGGTCGGTCACCCGGTTGGGGATGGTGTCGGGGATGCAGGCTTTCCCCAGGTTTCCGTGGATGTACATGCTTACGTAATGCTCCATCACCTCCTGGGGGGTGCGGGAAGCTCCAACGTGAGCGGCCATATCTTCCTACAAGACAGAGGTCACAAGTTATTCCCAAAGTCGGAGTGTCGGGCTCGGGGCTTGCACGGTTCGCTGAACATTTTCACAAAGGTGTGCCTGGACCGCTTCCTGTCCACACCTCCCCCACCCCCAAAGGGCATTCGATGGCTCCTCCTTGTAAGCTGGGCCCACGGCAGGGATGTGGGCACTAGAAGGAGCCGTCAGGGACCATACGGGCAGGGATGACCCGGGCAGGCACAGCTTGCCGGGGCTCACTGCTGGAGTCGGCTGCACGCTGACACCGGAACCCCCATCTCAGGTCCAGACTTTGCTCTCCTGGGTCCTTGCAAAGGACCAGCAGAGCCCACTGCAAACCCTGCACTCTCGGGGCCAGCAGACTGTCCCCACTCTGTGAGCGGAACAGGACACGGGTGGGCAGTGGCCACAGAGCTCCTGAGGTGCCCTGCCTCTTCCCAGTGCGACCAGAGCTGCCCGCCCAGGGCTCCCGACCACAGGAGGGACCCTGTTCCACGGCACTGCCCGCCTCCAGGGCCCCCGGGGGGGTAGGGAGGTGGCAGCCTGTCCCTTTCCTAGGTGGCGGTGCAGAGGACCAGGTAAATGCCTTTCAAAGGGGTGGGGACCATCACTGATGACGGCGTCCACAGTTGGGTAGTTAAAATCCGCCCGGTGCTGCGAGCACTCACTCCCACAGAAGGTGACCCGTGAACACAGGGTTATTAACGAGAGGAAATTATACAGCTCCCCCAATCTTTTCCTTCTGCCAAGAGGCCTCTTCCTTAGTCAACCGCTAAAGCCACTTCACAAAGTAGCTGCCCGAAATGCGCACTCATTCACCGGCAGCCTTTCGGCCCCTGCCTCCAGCCCCCACTCACCCTGCACTCTGCTCTCTCGGCTCTGGCGGCCGCCAGGGCCCCACATCAGCTGCTCTGCGCCCCAGTGACACTCACCCCTGCAAGACTGGGGTGGTCTCTGCACCCCCAAAGGCCAAACTGGAATCCGAGAAAGCAGCCAACCCACTGGGGCTGACTGGTGACAAACGGGGCGCTGTGGGAGGGCCACGCTCCCACCCCACATCCGGCCCGCACCTCAGGCACACGGGGCACTCTTCCCACTGGGTACCAAGTGCCCGGTGCAGGGCTCCACAGCCCGGGGACAGGGGCGATGCTGGGGCCTAATGGCAAAGGCCTCTTGCCAAGAAAGGGAAAATTAAAGCAAAACCAGATTCTGGTCTTAAGGAGATGGACTGTGAACATGATTAACTTCTCTAAAACATTACCATTTGCATCAAATCTGTTCATTATATTTCCCAGGAAGCATCTGGCTCCCCCCCCCCCCCCAAAAAAAAACACCCAAAAACAAACCAAGTCACAATCATCCCCAGCATCTGCTGCCCCTGTGTGACCCATGCTGGTCACTTCCCATCTCTGGGCCTCGGGTTCTTACCAGTAAGGGAGATAGGGGTCAGCCCCTCGCCTCCACAGGTGCTGCGGGCACCGTGGACAGAGCACGGGCAGAGGCTTCCGGTGCAGGAGCCGGCTCTGCGAGAGTGAGGGGGTGGCCAGCACAGGCCGGTGGGTGTCCTTCTACCCTGGTGAGCCGTGCCGGAAGAACACCGTCCCCGACACCATCCCTTTCGGGAAGATCCGGAGGGCGGAAATGCCCACGTGTGCCCAGCCTGAGCCCCCAGTGGCCTGGCCGGGCAGCCCGAGGCATGGCCAAGCCTCGCCCGTCGGCTCCCCCACCCCTCACCGCAGTGGCCGCGGCCCCTACCAATTCAGAGTCGAGTGTCCGGGGAGCCTCCTGGGGGAGGGACTGGGGTGCCCCTTCACCGGAGGCCCGGAGGGGCCGGGCTGCAAATCCGGGCTCGCGCGGTTACGAAGTCGGGCCCAGGCCTCGGCTCCCTCCCTGGCCGGGTGAGGAGACCTGTAGAGACAGCGGCTGTGAGCGTGCAGAAGCCGAGCCGCCCTCCCAGAGAACGTCTGCTCACCCCGAACCTCGGCAATCTGCCTTTCAAAAACCATTGGATGCTCAGAGCACCACATCCAGGATGAAATTTAAATCCTGAAAAACAGAAGGGTTCTGAGGAGTCACATCGAATCATATCTGACCAAACCAAGGTATTTTTATTTATTTGTTTAGAGGTTCTTCCTATCACCTTTGACACTCTGGGAACGAGAGCAGAGAACAGAAACCGCAGGGAAGCCTTGGAGCACTGGGTCGGAGCAGGGACACACGGGACCGCCCTCGCCCAGCAACGGTCCCCTCACACACGCAAGGCAAGTGCAAACGCATCACGGGAGCGTGTGTACACGCTGCTACTTTTGTGCAAAGGAGCTGGAAGACAAGATGCTATTTGCTGGGGCTACATCAGGACACGACAGGACACTCGGCCACCCGGGGCAGCAGGGCTGAGCTGGGAAGGAGCCACTCCACCATACACCTGTTTACAGCTTAACTGTTTTCAGCTGTATGAACACATTGTCCAATTTTAAATTGTAAGGAGCAATCCCCCAATGGGAGGAAGTGTCAGAAGAGTGACTCTGTCCCACTCTGCGCATGGCTGTGGGCCCAGGACCTGGCACCACAGCACAGCAGCCAAACCCGAATTACAGCTGAACAAAATACCAGCCAGCACTCCCCGAACGTGTCACAGTCACAAGAGACAGAGGAAGAACCATCCGGACTGGAGGAGACACGTCAGCGAGACATCACTGGGGGCTCCTGGGTGGGCCCCTGGCCGATCCACGGTGAGAGAACGGTTCTGCATCGATGCAGACGTCCTGCTTTCTGGAACTACACCGTACGCATGCAAGATGCTAACATTTTGGGAGGTTTATGGGACGGATGTATATGGGAACTTTGTGTACTATTTTTTCACTTCTCTGAATGAATCTAAAATAAAAGTTATTTAATTTAAAACATAAGGTTAAGGGGCACCTGGGTGGCTTGGTTAACGAAGCATCTAACTCTTGATTTCGGCTCAGGTCATGATCTCACGGTTCATGGGACCGAGCTCCGAGTCGGGCTCTGCGCTGACAGTGCAGGGTCTCCTTGGGATCCTTTCTCCCTCTCTGCCCCTCCCCCACTGCACATGTGGTCTCTCTCAAAATAAATAACTTTTTTTTTTAAAGTAAATTCTGCCTCCTAATTCCCTGTTAAAGAATTCTAAGATTTACATCCAAATGTTAAAAAAAGAAAACAGTACTTAAGAGAGGACTCTACCGTTACGTGAACAGCGCCCCCCCTCCCCCCCCCCCCGCCACGGACAGATGCAGTGTTGCTCTACATTGACAGGCAGGTGACAACAGCAATGTCACGCTCTACAAACATGCACCCTCCTAGGGACACATGGATGCAGGCTGACCAGTGACCGCGGCTTGGAACACGAGGTGTCTCCTGCTTCACGCCCACAGCCTGGGCTCCCCACCTGGCCAGGCAGGTCAGCCAGCTGTGCCGATACTCCGGACATCTGGCCCCTCTTCGCGTGACAGAGGGGGATTTGGACTCTCACATGGACCCAGGTTATGAGTATTTACGAAGCCACAAATTAGAGGGGCCAGCGTCTGGTCACCAGGGGCCCAGGACCCCCCTGACTGATCAACCTTATCCGTTGCCCAATGACAGCTAAGAGACCTACCAGGAATGATGCTGGCCATCGGCTACCACTGGAAGAGAATCGCCCCCGGGGGCCGCTACCTTAGTTTAATGATCACTGACGAAGGCCCAGGAAAACACACAAAACCTGAATTTTCAAAGACTTTGAAATAGAGAGTAACATGACAAGGGAACAGTCTAAACGAGAGTGAAGACACAGCTTTGGCTCTAACAAGAATCCACAGAGGACAGACAGGTTCCGTGGAGTTGAATTACAGTATGGAATATACTTTAAAAGAGGATTAAACACGGCAAGAGACACAGCACCCCACCTTCTCCTAGCATCCTGCCCGCCACCCCCTCAATGTTTAATCTTCATGTGTCAGCAGTCACGCAAGACCTGCCTCCCTCTCGTGAGGGACAAAGTGTCCTGTCACCTCACTACAGCACCACAGGTGACAGCAGCAGAGCGGTGCCAGGGCAGTTCTTTCCCTCACGTGTTCAAGACCAAAGTTTCTGCTTAATATAGATGACGGACAGATGGACAGGCAGACACGCAGGTGGATGGGCAGGCAGAAGCAACAAAGTGGGTTTGGGGGAATAGATCTGGACAGGCAAGTTCAACTCAATGAAACCACATAAATGTACCCTGCAGCTGGTGTTCTCCAACACAAGGAGCATGTGGGTCAGCACCCCACAGTCTATAGTAACACAATCCCAGTTTTGTTTCTTTATGTTAACTAAAAACAAAGACACCACTTTTGGAAAAAGATAAGGAGAGAGAGGTCCACTACTTCCTTAAAGTCCTTTGAAAAATCAAGGAAAACACGCCTCCAGGACACTGACCGGGGCTCTAAAGTCTACTCTCCAAGGTCACTGGACTCCCACTAGGACGCCTCCCCTCCAGGACAGGAAGTAAGCACCCCAGTGAGTCATGACTCCACTGGGTTCTCTGGGCGGTCTGGTCTCCTTCCGGCCCTTTCATGGCTCACTGGAGCTAGCCTCCAGCACCTGAGCAGGGACAGGAAGGAGAGAACAGTCCAGAGAAATCGTGGGCGATGTGTGTGGGCCGGCTCCCGCCAGCGGAGCCGCTCAGGGTCTCTCTCCTCTGTTCTGTGGCCTGCACACACCTGCAGCCGCCCAAACACTTCCTCAGCTAGGCCTGTCTGCCAGGCACATCCCCCAGACAAAAGCAAACCCAGCGGGGTCACTCCTGCCTGACAAACCTTTAGAGGCTCCTATCAGCGAGTCCACTGCCTCTCAGACTGCACTGGCCCGTGATCAAGGGGAAAATTAAAAAAAATTTTTTTTAACGTTTATTTATTTATTTTTGAGAGAGAGAGCACGAGCAGGGGAGGAGCAGAGAGAGAGGGAGACAGAATCCGAAACAGGCTCCAAGCTCCGAGCTGCCAGCACAGAGCCCGAAGGGGAAAATTTTAAAACACAGGGACAAGGGGTGCTTGGGTGGCTCAGTCAGTTAAGTGATTTTGGTTCAGGTCGTGATCTCACAGTCGTGAGATGGAGCCCCACGTGGGGCTCTGTGCTGGGCATGAGCCTGCTTGGGATTCTCTCTCCCCCTCGCTCTCTGCCCCTCCCTCACTTGTGTCTTCTCTCTCAAAATAATAAACTTAAAAATAAATAAAATTAATAAAATTAAAGGGGTGCCTGGGTGGCTCAGTCGGTTAAGCGTCTGACTTCGGCTCAGGTCATGATCTTGCTGGTTCATGGGTTCAAGCCCTGCGTCAGGTTCTACGCAGACAGCTCGGAGCCTGGAGCCAGCTTCGGATTCTGTGTCTCCCTCTCTCTCTGCCCCTCCCCCACTCACACTCTGTCTCTTAAAAATAAACATTAAAAAAATATTTTTAGGTAATAAAATTAAATAAAACACAGATGATGTAAGGGTCTCCCATAAAGCTAAACGTTTCCACTTAAAGGACGGCCCTTCATTGCCAGATTATGTTCTTATTGGGCAGTACTAAGATAATCTTTTTTTTTGCAAAACGGTAACAGATTATTAATTGGACCTTTTCCTTTTTTAAATATCCTCACCCGGCAAACTTGAAGTTAGCAACTCAGCCTTCGGAACTTTTTTTTCTTTCGACATAACTAGTCCACCAAGTCTGGGGGTCTGGGCGGCACGAATCTGTCAGGTCGGCCGGAAGACACACGTGTTTCCAAAGGGCCTCTCAGATCCGCGCCGGCCCCAGTCAGACCCCACAGGCCACAGGTGCCCTGGAACCCCTGCTGGGAAAGCCCTTTCTCGGTGCCGCCAGGCGTGGCTTCCAGTACTGGCTCCACCCTCGCTGACTGAGGACTTGGACAAATGACTGAAGCTCCCAGTGCCTCCGTTTCCTCATCGGAATTAGGGAAGCACCACCACCACCTGCGTCGTGCTGCTGGGGCGAGCAGATGACGCATGGCCCTAGCCGGGGGCTGGCTGCTGTCGCTCACGCAGCTTGTTCTCGCCCCGCACCCAGGTCCCCTCCTCCAGGGAGCCCGCGGTAACCCCCCGAGCTAGTGTGGGTTCTGGCTGGGCCGCTCGTGGATTGTGATCCTCACCCTCCCAACTTCAGCTTCCTCATCTGTCGTCCCTCGTCTCACAGGGTTTTGTTAGGATAAAGTAAACCATCGTCACAATGAACAGGTGTGTGCGTCTGCACGGGTCACCTGGATGCATCCCCCGTCAGCCCCACTGCACAGACGAGCAGCTCAAACCTCGGCTGCAGCTCCCCCCGGGGCTTCCGGAGCTGGCAGTCTCACTCCAGAGCACACGTCCCTGTCACCACTGTCATCCGGGAAAACGACACGGTGCGCACCACCGGGAGAGCTGTGCAGTCAAATGCCTCCCGATCCTTTAAAAAGGCAGAGCGGGGCCAGACCGCAGGGCTTCCGCGCCCCTAGAACGGCACCGTCTCCAGCTCAGCGCCCCCCCCCCCCGGCAATGTCTGGGGTACGTGCCCTCTTCGTGTACAGGCCGGCTCTGCTACCTGTAGCTTCCCAGAGCACCTCCCCGGGCAGGAGCCCTGCTACCCGCCCCCGCCCTCAGGGCACACCCCTCCTCAACCAGCAGCACCTGCCCTGAGGCACCAGGCAAAGGCCAGGGCTGGCTTGCCTCCCCAAGTGCTCGGGAGCCAGACTCAGAGGCGGAGCTTCCTTCTTCTTCAAGGCAAGAAGCTTCAAAGAGACAGAAGCAGCCAGAAGGCCCAGCACACGAACCCACGGGTCCCTGGACCGCCCTGCAAGCAGAGCCCCCAGGAGCAGCTGGGGACAGCAGAAGGGAGAAGAGGCCTGCGCAGGGCCAGCGAAGAACAGAGGGCTGAGGGGTGTCTGTGTCCTAACGGGCAAGGAGGGACCGCTCTGGCTCCGGCCCCGAGGAAAAGGGGGGACGAGACCCAGAGCCCCGCGGCCGGCCTCCCGCTCTCCTGCCTGGCAGCTCGCTCAGCCAAGTGTGTGAGCCCAGCACAGCGGGACACGGTCCCTCCCGAGCTGTGGGATGCGCGCCCGCCGGGCCCAGTGTCGCCTGACCGGTCGCCGGCCTAACACCCGGGCCTCGTCTGCCAGCTGCATCCCGCCCGGTCCGGCCTCCGGTCACCCGCAGAGGTTAGAGAAGAGCCACCCGCCTCTCAGGGGCTGGGAGGACGGGGCACCCGCTGCTCGGCCACCAAGCCCGGGCCGTCCCCGTGCAGCCCCCGCCTCCCCCGCAGACACACCGGTGGTCGGTGCCACCTCCCACATCAGAGGCCGACGACTAACACCGGCTTGTCGTCGGTCCTTACGGGTCACCAGCCGTTCCAGGGACCCCATTTCCCTTGGCCCCTGAATCCGCTTACGTGGGAACGTTCTGCAATCCTCGGTTCCAGGTTCCCCAGCCTCCTCTCTAAAGTCAGAGAACTCACACAGCTGTGACTGGCCCTCGAGGGGACGAGAACCTTTCGGGTCAAATACACCTGTGAGAGCCTCACCAAGTGTGTCACAGCACGACGGGGCCTCAAAACAGGAAACAGGTGACCCAGTCATTCCACCGCGAGGCGTTTACCTGAAAGAAGGGCGGGCGCGGACTCCGACACGTGTGCAACCCGTGCCCACCGCGGCCAACTCCCAACAGCACAGGTGGGAGCAGCCCGGGCATCCGCGCTGGACGGACGGTCGGATGGACAGTGGGACGGACGCACAGCAGAATGTTACTCGGCCTTAAACAGGAAGGACTTTGAGACACCCTACGTGAATGAACCTTGAGGGTGTTAACCTAAGCGAAATAAACTAGTCACAAAAAGCCAAATGGTGGGGAATTCCTCTTATGTGAGGTCCCAAGAGGAGCCAAATTCCCAGGTGGAAGGCAGGAGGTGGGCGCCCAGGGCTGGGGGCGGGGCAAGCAGGGCGCTGTTGTGTAAACAGGTACAGTTTCTGTCTGGGACGATGAGAAAGTTCTGGAGGTGGTTGGTGGGGACGGCTGTCCGACAGCGTGAACGTAACTAATGTCACTGAATCGGACACTTAAAAATGGCTAAAACAGAGGCTCCTGGTGGCTCAGTTAAGTGTCCGACTTCATCTCAGGTCATGATCTCGCGGTTCGTGAGTTCACGGCCCCGCGTCGGGCTCCGTGCTGACAGCTCAGAGCCTGGAGCCTGCTTCGGATTCTGTGTCTCCCTCTGTCTCTCTTTCCCTCCCCGGCTCGCACTCTGTCTCTCTCTGTTCTCAAAAATGAATACATGTTAAAAAAAAAAAATTTTAATGGCTAAAACAGAGGCACCTGGTGGGCTCCGTCAGTACAGCGTGTGACTCCGGATCCCGGGGTCGTGAGCACAAGCCCCACACTGGGTGTAGAGCTTACTTTAAAAAAATGGTTGGGGCGCCTGGGTGGCTCAGTCGGTTAAGCATCCGACTTCGGCTCAGGTCATGATCTCACGGTCCGTGGGTTCGAGCCCTGCGTCGGGCTCTGTGCTGACAGCTCGGAGCCTGGAGCCTGTTTCAGATTCTGTGTCTCCCTCTTTCTCTGACCCTCCCCTGTTCATGCTCTCTCTCTGTCTCAAAAATAAATAAATGCTAAAAAAAAAAATGATAAATGTTATTTGTATTTTACCACAATAAAAGAAAAGGGGGTCTTACTCTCTCTACATCAAAGGTTCTTAAGGGTAGGGTCCCCGAACCAGCCCCAGCACCACCAGCATCGCCCATGAAGTTGGGAGAAATGTGAATTCTCACACCAGACCCCAAGGCCCCAGACCTATGACTCTAAACCCAGAACCAAGGCAGGAGGGGGCAAGGTTTGTGTTTTAACACGCGTCCCCCCACCCCCACCCCTGCCCAGGGTGTTCTGAGTCACACTGCAGTTTGAAAACCACTGCCCTGCGTAAATCTCTTACTTCTGGCTGGCTTCTCCAGCTGGGCTCTTCCCTCCCCCTCCCTCTCCTTGATGGCAATTAAGAACCCCACTGTCAGGATGCTCCTGGGATGGGCCTACCCGTTCTAACCAACACGCAGAAGGGCCTTCCGCCTTGGTGAGAAGGTGAACGTTCCCACGGTTCCCAAACATGGCTGCGTGGACCACATCCGAACTCCATGGGGGTCTTTCTATAAACACGTATTTCCAGACCCTTACGGATGCCAATTCAGGAGGTCGGGGGGGGGGGGGGGGCCTGGGAATCTGGGACTCCTCAGGGAACTCTGCATGCACTCAGGAAACCAGAGACAGATGGTTCTGGGCATGGAGTCAGAGGACCTGGGTCAAATTCCGGCTCTGCCACGTTCCTTCACCCACAGTGGTTTCCAGAAAGATCTGTATCTCTTAGCTCTGAACATGAGCAGCACCCACCACAAAACCGGCTGCTTCCAGGCTCTCGACACCCTTGTGATGTGACTCTGGCTCACTGTCCACCTGTCAACCCTTCCCTGGTGTCATATTCACAGGCATCTCCCCACCCTCCTCAAAGACACGGGCACACAGTGTCAGAGCGCAGCTACACAGTTCTTCCGCAAACCCTCCCGGGCTCACCGTGAGCGTCCCTCAGCCACACCGTCCCTGTGAGTCTGCGCTTCAGCCCTCGGGCAAATGGGAGCAAACAGCGCCTGACTTCACCCCCCTCCCCCCCGCCAGGAATCCCACACAGAGCAATGCCATCTGGAGGTAACAGGTCACATGTGACATCTGAAAAATTAGAGCGAACAGGCTCACCTTCCTCTACATCACTGCTAGGGATTCGTGTGCTGCCTCTCTCCACACGGCACCCCAGCCGTGAACCCTGCACTCCCCTGGTCCCCTGGCCATCTCCCTGCTGCCCGTCCCATACACTGACCTCCCACTGAACCAGGTCAAGACTCTGCCTCTCTGAAAAGCCCTTCCAGGCCGGCCACACCTTTAGCTGCACCAGTAAGCTCCCAGCCTCTGACCCACAGTATTTAATGCTCTTACACGAGAGGTTAAGGCCCATACTTCGGAATCAGCCAGGCCCGCACCTGAGCCCTGACTCTACGGGTGACAAAAGCCAAAGCATCCCGGACAAGTATGGACAAGTATTTTAAATTCTCCAAGTCGCTGTTCCTCGCCTGTAAACTAAAAACCCACTCCCGGAGCGGTTGTGAAAAGCACGTGACGGGGTACGCATGCCAAGAGCCTCACTCAGAACGGGCACATGCTCAATACGGCACACGTGGGACACATCGCTTATGTGCACGTACCTGGACGTGTGCTCGGAAGGAAACCCCACGACGCAGAACTGCAGAAGAGCCTCAGATGAAGCACAATGAAGTCTAGCGGGTAGAGCAGGTGGCCCGAGAGCACAGCTAGAGAGACACGAGAGCCCGCAGTCTGGCAGCACTCCAGGCGTGGTCCGCAGGCGGAATCTCTGGCCTCCCCCTGAACCCACCGCGGGTTCAGCAGGGAGAAGCCCCCTCGGCACCCAGGCCCGAGCCCCTCCTCCTCCGGCTTTGTCTCTTCTAAGAGCTGAGACTGCTGGCTGCTTTGAGGAGGAATCCACAGTCCAACAAGCTCCCCAGTGATTCCTGTGCACGTTCGTTTCAAGAGTAGTGCTTTGGAGAGGGCCCCCTTCCAGCCCCATGCTCCCCCCAAAATACTACAGACAGTTTAGTCCTCATGTGTTCCCCCACGGTGCTGCAGGGAAGGCAGCGTGGACCAGGGAGCAGGGCAGCTGGGAGTACAGACTCTGACACTCTGACGTGTAGCTACTCAGTTCAAAACGCGCTGCCCAGGGCTGCTGGGAAGATTTCACGGGAAACAAACTGCTCAGCACACTGCCTGGCACTCAGCAAAGCGCTGGGGCCACCTTAGCTATTTTTGGCAACAACTGCAGAGAGAAGTGCGGAGAGAATGGAGAGGGAAGCCTCTCCGAGGCTCTGATGTGGAAGCAGAAAGGCCAGTGACGAGCCATGAACGGGAGGAAGAGCACTCTAAGCAGAAGAGGGAAAAAGTGATCAAAGGGGTAGCAGCTGAGGTCTCCGGAGGCCATGAGATTTACTCTAGGTGGACCTGGAAGCCGCCGAACGCCGATGTGTTGGGACATGTCCGCAAAGATCACTCTGATCATGGTGCACAGAATGGGCTGGAGGGCACAAGACCGAAGCAGGAAGACCAGCTAAGGAGGTCCCAGAGGTGGTCAAGGCAAGAGAGAAACACCAGCCTGGACTAAGGTTGTGAGCAGTGGTTAGGTTCTGGAAATACGCTGGAGATACAGCTGCTGCCCAACTGGGCCTGGAAGAAGGACCCGAGGACAGAGGGCTCTGAGTCTGCAGTCTGCGAAACTCAGTGAGGCGGGGGCAGGTCTGGGTCACGTAGGGTCAAGATGTCAGAGCGATGAGCAGGGAGGACGCCCGGTAACGGCTCACCATCGAAGGCTGGAACTTAGGGAAGAGGCCCTGGCTCAAACAACTGAAGGCCGCTTGAAGCCAGAGACCAGGCCTTTCTTTCCTGCAGAGTCCTTCAGCACTGCGCAGTGTGCTCAGAGCAGACGCTCAATGCACATCAACGCATTTCAAGACAAAATGAGGCTTTCAGAGGATGGCCATCGCCATGCTGGCGCTCAGGTGAGGATTCGTGGAGCGGTGCGTGTCTGGGAGTTGAGAGAAGAGGAAGGATTCCCAGGGCTGCAGAATGGGTATTAGTCCCCGGAGGCTGGCTCACTTCATGGAAAGGAAAGCAGGCCAGGTTTGGGAATGAGGGGAGAAGTGTGGAAAAGTCTTCCACAGGGAGCCCAGGAGGAGGGGAGTATTGCCAGAGAAGCAGCAGCAAGATGAAATACCGGGTCGGGGAAGGAAGGGGGGCCTCGTGTGGAAGGGTCTGGAAAGATTAAGGAGCTGGGGTCGTGGCTCCTCTCCAGCTACTTCTCATCGTGCCTGCAGGTGGACGCGGATGAAAGCTGCCCGGCCCCAAGGGGGAGAGCTCCTCAGAGACTGTCCAGAGAAGAGCAGCCCCTCTCCCCCCACCCCCCAAGGGCCTAGCACACGACCCCGCTGGCCTACACGAGCCCCGATCTCGCCTTGGCCTCTCAGCTCGGCCTCCACACCCCACTCCCGGCCCAAGCTCCTTTGTTCGGAACTCACCCAGCACTCGTCCTAGGGTGTCCCGGGCCTGGTGGGGACCCGGGGAGCCACGAGTCCCTGCCGGGGGACACAGGGCACACGCCCCGACAACCGCACAAAGCCAGCGGGGCCGTGTACAAAGCAAGTGCACGGACGCCTGAGAAGGCGGAGGGCGGGCGTGAAGCCTGTCTGGCCTCCACCACCACCACCACCACCATCACCACCACCACCACCACCACCACCACCACCACCACCACCACCGTTCCCTGGGGCAGAACCGAGTCCTTCGCCAGTCCGCGCTCCTACTGCTCTGTCAAGTCCGCCGACCTGTCCCCGAGCGGCAACTCGACTCGGGTCAGGCGCGGGTCTTGCCCACAGTGTCTGGCTTCGGCCAACACCTATGGAAGTCCTCCTGAGGTCAGGAAAGCCACGGTCCGAACCCCCACCTTGCTACTTCCTGGCTGTGTGCCCTTGGGCAGGTTGCTGCACCTCTCTGCGCCCGCCTCCCCGCCGGCGCGGGCACGGAGCGAGCAGGTGCGCGTCGTGCCGGCCGCTCACCCAGTTTCCGAAGCCGAACTGCTCGATGGCATCCAGCAGCAGCTGCTCCTCGCGGCTGGTCCAGCCGCCCTCGGCCTCGGGCCCCCACAGCGTGAAGCGCCCGCCGTCCACCAGCTGATAGCCGTGGTAGCGGCGGTGGTGGCCGATCTCGGCGCCGGCAGAGAAGCACTCGGGGCACAGCTCGATGTCCTGGCACTCGGTGCAGCGGAAGCGCAGCGGGCTCACCTCGGCCAGGCAGTACACGCAGTACTTCTTACCGAGCTCCGCCATCTTCCCCCGCCCGCCGCCCGCCGCCGTCAGCGC
>NW_024412376.1:164704327-164729926 GCF_014898765.1 Herpailurus yagouaroundi | reverse complement strand
AGGCCGCCCCGCCCCAGGCCCGGCGCCGGGAAATGGGCGGGAAGGCCGCGCGGCGCGAGCCTGCACCCCCTTCCAATCAAGGCCGCCCGTCGTCCGTCCGCGGCCTCCCATTGGCTCGCTGTCTCCGGAGGCGGGGAGAGGGGGGCCGGGCATCTGCCTTACTCTTGGCCAATCGCCGGGCCCACCGCGCGCGCCCCTGGTTGCCCCTGGAAACCCAACAGCCGGCGTCCGGGATCCGTAGTGCCTGCGGAGCTGGAGAAGGATGGACGGCCTCTCCGAGCACCCTGGGGACCCCGAGGCGGAAGACGGAGATGTGGCGAGCCTGTCCTCGAAGCTGTCCGGGGTCAAGGCCATCTCAGGCCTCCAGTCCCCGGCCGAACCAACGGAGCCGGAGGCGGAGTCGCAACCGGAGCAGGGGACCGTAGAGGCTTCGGCAGGAGGCGCCGCCGAGGATGAGCCCGCCGAGCCCCGGGAAGGGCCGGCGGCCACCGAGGCTGGGGGCGAGGCGGAGCCCGGAGAGCCGGAGTGGCCGGCCGAGCTCGGGCCCGAGCCGGAACCCGAGCCCCCGGAGCCGGCTGAGACCGGGCCTGAGGAGACAGCCCAGCCGGGGCCTGAAGACGGGCTCGCGGAACCGGAGGAGCAGGCGGAGGCAGAGACGGAGGAGGAGGGGGACAGGGAGGTGGACGAGGAGGAGGAGGAGGAGGAAAGAGAGAAGGTGGCGGCAGCGGCGGCGGTCCAGCGCAGGAGGAAGGAAGCCCCGTCTCAGGTCTCTCTGCCTCTGTCCACCACCAGCCGGGAAGAGGCTGTGTCAGCTCGGGAGGCCGAGGGGGAGGAGAGGCAGGGGGCGGAGAGCGAGGAAATGGAGGAGCTGGGCCTGCCAAGAAGCCCGTGGAGAAGCCAGGTAAAGCTGAAAGATGAGGAGCAGAGCCTCGACGATGAGGACGGTGAATGGACCGAAGAGGTGCAGAGGCTGCAGGAGCAGCAGCTGCGCGCTGAGCTCCTGCAACAGTACCAGTGGCTGGTGGCGGAGCGCGGCCACTACCAGCGCTACAACATTTACCTGCAGCACAAGATCTCCGAGGCGCTGCGCAAGAAGGGCCCGGATGCAGCCCAGGTGCCCGACAAGGGCGCGGAGCCCGAGGCCCCGGGGAAAGAGCAAGCGTACCTGCGCTATCTGGCCATGCTGGAGGAGCTGAGGAAGCAGCGGGCAGACGACCTGGACTGGTATCACCAGGAGCTGGAGCAGCTGAAGCGGGAGGGCACGGAGGAGCTCGCCAGGGCGGAGAAGGAATGGCGAGCCTTCCAGGCGCTCAAGAAGCAGGTGATGGTGCAGGCCATGGGCGGCTCCTGGATGAGGGGCGGTCGCCAGGCCGCCCTGCGGCAGGTGGAGCAGATCCAGGCGCTGGAGGATAAGAAGGAGAAGGAGATGAGCGCCGTGAGGCTAGAGAACGTGCAGCTGAAACAGAGCTTGGTGCATCTCGAGACCCGGATGAGGGCCCAGGAGGACCTGACGGAGGGTCTGCTCCTCATCGATTTCGAACAGCTCAAGATTGAGAACCAGACCTTCAATGAAAAAGTCGAGGAGCGAAACGAGGAACTTTTAAAACTGCGCCACAAGGTGACCCACAACGTGCAAATCGTAACCCACGTGAAGGAAAAGCTACACTTCGTGGATTTACAAAATGCATGCAAGAAGTCACAGCTTTTGGAGATTGAGGCTCAGGTAGCCCTAAGGAGGGACATCTTGACCAAGACTAAGAAAGCCCGGGACGGCCTGAGGATTGACAACATCAAGTTGAACCAGAAGTGTGGGCTTCTGGGCAAGGAGCCACTCCTTTGCGACCTGGAAGAGAAAGTGGACAAGGCAAAACTGCTCAGGCAGCGTCTGGAATCCCTGAAGCGCCATCACGCCGGGCTCATTATGTCCTGCAGAGGCGTGAAGCAGAAGATGCGGGAAGCCAAAGCCTTTCTCCCATCTTAACACACACGATGATGGGAAGGGCCGGCAGAGCGCCTTCCGTCGCAGCGACTCTCCGCCCTCGTGAAATCCGATTCTCCGCTCGCTCGTGGCCATCTTTAAAAGGCCTACAATATTGGGAATGGGGCTGTATTTTGTATCGACCTCATCATTTTTCAGCTTCCAAGTCCGTCCTGAGAGCAAAATTGGGTTAACAGTCGGTTTTACATGGCGTTAACTAAAATAGGCCCAGGGAAACACACACCAGGGATGGCTCGGTGTCCCGAACGTCTCACAAGAAGCGGTCTTTTAAAAAGCCTTTCCTTACCTGAGAAATTCCGTAATTTCAATGCCCCAATCCCGAGGAAAGTGGTTCCTCCTCCGCGTGTGGGAGGGTCTGACAAATAGGCAGGGGACCAAGAAATTTCCTGTGCACGCCAATTATTAAATCCCCTTCGAATTTTTAAAATATGTAGTCCTGAACATTTAAAATATGTAGTACATTCTCAATTCAAAGCTCCCTGATTACTTTAGATGAATCTAAAACTGTGGTGGGTGTAGGCAGCACTAGCGACTGGGTAACGAGACTGGGTAAGAAACAAGACGCAGGAAACAGGAGAAATGATACATAGGAAAAGGAGCTGTGGTTTTGTCCTCTTTCCTTTTGCCATGCGAGGGGGCTCAGTCTGCTTGACCGTTCACGTTTGTTTCTGGCTCAATGATGGTCTTCAATTCTAATGAAATGTTTTCTTGGATCCTCTAAAGAAACACATTTGTCAATACAAAAACATGCACTTTTATTTTCCAGTGAAGACAAAATGATGATTGTATTGCGTTTGGCCAGGTGCACAATATAGGGAATAGTGACTACCACCTGTCCATGAGCCTTTTGTTTCCAGCAAGATAGTTGTGGATCTTGGGCCCTCACCATGCACATGATTTTACTCTGTTTCCACTCTTGACATGTCTATCATTCCTTGTGTTAATGTAAGAAATGCCTGCTAGGTCTGCCTCTTTAATCCAGAATCCGTGATTAACATTTGCAGTTTCCTCCGATGCTTCTGGAGCTGGGGGTTTGGCTTTATTTCTCCTTAATTTTATAAATTTTTAATCTTTAATTTTTGAGAGAGAGAGACAGAGTGCATGCGGGGGGAGGAACAGAGAGAGAAGGAGACACAGAATCCGAAGCAGGCTCCAGGCTCCCAGCTGTCAGCACAGAGCCCGATGCGGGGCTCGAACCCACGAACCGCGAGATCATGACCTGAGCCGAAGTCGGACGCTCAACCGACCGAGTCACCCAGGCGCCTCTCTGCCTAATTGTAAATTGAATTTTGAGCCGTGCAGATGTGAGATCAGAAGTGTTCTCCCATCCGCAAACTTAAGTAGGTCCTAGGAGGAGTGACCTGTTTGGTGCTGAACACCTTGACACAATGGTAGAAGGCCTGCTCTAGGCAGATGACTCGGTGGGTCGTGGGTACGTCACAATTATTTTACCTTTGGGTGATGCGATCTTACGTTCCCTTTCAAGCCAATGAAGGTTGGTGAAAATCCCTTTTCTAACTTCTACAGCTTAAATACACTCCTTTGCAGGATCAGGCTTACCCAACCTGGGGGAGTAAAAAGCATTCACTTCCTGCTTCCACCCTCCTTCTCCCCGACAGACAGTCGACAGTCGCTTTCTCCCCTCTCCCCGGTTCCTCGTTCCTCGAGGCCAAAGAGAAGGTGGAACTCACCAGCCTCAGGCTAAAAGCAGCACAGGCCACTGGGTTCTTCTGTGGTTGGGAAGGCTTCAAAGTGCAACTGGCAACAGGCACCTGCCTTCCCCAAGCGAGCAGCTTTCGTTGCAAGAGTGCGTATCCCTTGGGTTCGCTAGGGGGGAAATGGCTATTTTCAGCTGACTCTGACCCACTGGCAGTTAGCCAGGCGGAACCAAGCACTCCTGAACCAGCCCTGAACCAGGCTCTCGTGAGCACAGAGAGACTGATGAAGTTGGCATTGCTTTAAGCTGCAGAGTTACCGGCGTTCTCTCCAATTACATTATCTCATGCCGGAGATGTTACAATTAATTAGAAGACCAAGAATGTGTTGATTACTTCCTAGCGAGGGTCCTAATTAGATTACGGGAGAGCTCTTAATCGTGAAATAGCCACGCATTCACACGTGGTTTCTTTCGACTGCCTCAGAGGAGGGAATGCCACACCCCGCCCCCCCCCCTCCGCCCCCGTCTTCCTGATGTGCCCTCTGTGCCCCACGGCCGCCTGTGTTTAGCCCCATCCCAGCCTCTGGCCCACTGCTTTACGACCGTCTGCTTAGTTCTCTGGACCCCAGTGAGACAGAGGCCCTCAGGGTAAGTAGACGGTCGTCCTCCCCAGTAGTCAATACAAAGCCTAACACAAAATCAGTGCTCCATAGTTTGCCGGGTTAATATATCAACATCATGCCACTCTTCTCTTCTGGAAATAAGTTACTTGAATGCCTATTGTATGCCAGGAACTGCTAAGTGCTCTATCGGGTTCTAAAATGATCACAGGTAGAAAGAGGATGTCTCCAGAAGTAGGAGCAATGAGAATGACAGGGTCTTGGAAGGACACCACTCCAGAGACCGAGTCCATTCTGACAGGGACCACTTCCGAAGAGCCTCCCTTCCTCTAGAAGATTCGGGGGGTGGGGAGGGGGCAGGGCTGGACTAGAAATCTCTAAAATCAAAGGCTAGAGATTTTGTCACCTTGTCAAAAATTCGGGCCTGCAAAATGCAGGCACAGAAAAATCTGAGATGTTACGTGAAACTTCTTTTTAAATTGGTCCGAGTCGAGGGGCACCTGGCCGACTCAGCTGGTTAAGTGTCCAACTCGTGATTTCGGCTCAGTTCATGATCTCACTGTTTGTGAGTTCGAGCCCCATGTCAGGTTCTGTGCTGACAGCACAGAGCCTGCTTGGGATTCTCTCTCCTGCTCTCTGACCCTCCCCTACTCTCTGTCTCTCAAATATTAAAACAAAATAAATGGGTCTGAGTCGGAAGTGTCCCAGGCCACTTTTGTCTGTTTGTGGCCCCAGGGTCAGGAGGGAATCAGGCAGTACCTACATGGAGCCCAAGGCATCTGAAAAGGAATTAGTAGGTGAAAGTCATTTTTGGAGACTTACCCATTTCAGATTATAAAATTACCTAAGTGGTCAAACGCTTTCTTTCTTTGTAAGTTGGTCTGAGCCATAATTTAGATTTTTGCCCCTGGTCGGGGATGCCTGTCTGATATGATAAAGTCACTCAAAATTAATGCACCCCACTTTGGAACTTCCGTCTTCAACTTGGAAGACAGTCTTCGTGAGGACAAATTGTACAAGCAATATGGTCGGGAACGACTCCGGGTTGGGGGGACCCGCCTCTGAGCGGCCGGCGGGAGCAGGGGCCACACAGGCTGGGCACCGCTCGGGCCCACACCTCCTGCTTGCCAGGCATGCTCCTGTCGTAACCACAGTCTGAACAGGCACAGGTTTGAATGAATACATTTCCACCCGCCCCAGCTTTCTCCCTGATGCAGGCTTCTAATATTTCACCCAAAAGACGCCACGATGAGCACAGAGATGCATCGAGGAGGAAGACCGTGTAGCACCCGCAAATGAAGGCTTTGGCATCAGGCTGAGCTGGATTCTGGTCTCTTCTGTGACCTGGGACAAACACTCGACGTTTCTAAAGCTCAGCGTGCTCCCTGGTACGATGGGGTAAACGTAAGAAAAAGTCAAGCGTATGAAAAAAGTGTCTTTCCTAGGTGGTGAGATTATGATTTTTATTTTTTGTGTGCTTTGGGGCATTTCCAAATTGTATTTAACATGCATCCGATAATTAGAGGGAAGACCCTGATTTTTACAATTCGTAAGTTCACCGAGAGTTCAGATACTGAAAGTCTGTATGTCGAGAGCACGAATCTAGCTCTGTATGGTGACGCGTTTCTTTTGATGACACAAGTAATTCAGCATCTTTTTTAATCCTCACGAGCCAGGGGATGGAAGCTGGTAGGCTTTTTAAAAGAGAAATGAGGCTGACGCAGTTTAAATACTTCTGCTGGCGTGGCCGTGCCCGGCGGAGCACCCCCTCCTGGCGCCAGCCGGCTGCAGGCGCGGTGGTGCTCACGGAGGAGCCCGAGCTGCCTTGAGCCAGCCAGCGCTCCAGGCCTCGCAGAAATACCCGGGGACTTGCGGTCACGGCGAGCCGCTGGGTGGGCGGCTGGGTGCTGTGGCGTCTCCCACGGCCCCATCTGAGGACTCGCCTCGGCTCTAAGGCCTCCCTCTGCTGGCCAGCGGCTCCCCTCAAGGTGCCGCGGGGACCCCTCCCTGTGCTGCTGGAGTATCTCATTCCCTCTCTGGGCCTTCGCGGCAGGTGCACGTTGGGTGTTTGAACTGTCCGCCCCCAGTGTCCACAACCTCCATCCCCAAGGCTCGTACGTCCCCAAGGTCCTCCCGGAGCTGGCTGGCATGGCTGCCTCCTTCCCGGCAGGCTGGGCCTTACACCCAGGAGGCATTCGGGTGAGTGAATCCAGGCCTCGCCCCGCACCCCGCACTTGGGAGTTGAGGTCAGGGCCAGAGGAGGAAGGCCTGTGCCCTGGGGAGGGGGCCGGCAAGGGCTCAGGAGCCACAGGGCCAGAGTCTGAACCCCAGGCCCGTCCAAGCAGACCAGCTCTCGGCATCGCACCCGCGGAAAGGGGACGCTGACAGGGCTGCTGTGGAGAGAAATGGGGCCTGGGGTGGGTGAAGCGGTGCAGTGAGCCCCAGGACACGACTGCCGTCCACCGTGGCCACCCTCGCGGCCACAGTCCCTCAGAGCCTGTGCCAAGTGGAGAAAAGAGAATTGCGGCCCAGAGCAGCGACGGGACCCCCTCGTGAGGACAGATGGGAGCCTTGTGCTGGGGGCCAAAGATGGTGAACGCCGTGACAGTGAGCTGCGCGGTCCCTGGGGAAGGTCAGCGGGGAGGCCAGTCCTGGGGCGGAGGGTGCAGAGGTCTCCAGGGCGCGGACACCGGAGGGGCGGCAAAGTCCGCCTGGGGACAAAGAAGGCAGGAGCCCCAAGGGCCGCATACTTTCTGGCCAGGACTCGACAGGCTCCTCCCCGGGCCTCCAGCCCTTGGTTCCAACCGCCCAGCGCCCCACCGACGAACGTGAGCACACACGTGACCTCTCGGACACTTACGTTCTCAGCCACGGACAGGGACGGAGGTGCACAGCAGCCCGGGAGGAGCCCACGGTCACTTGGAGGGTGGTGGTGGTGCCGGACCGCGACACCAGCACTCCGAGCAGGCTCCAGGGTGAGTGTGCACCAGCTGCTGGGTCGGGCGCAGAGGTGTGAGCAGCGAGCCTGGCGGCACGCGGCACCAGACCACGGGGGTGGGCAAGTCTGAGGTTCCCCTTCAGCTTGGGGTGGGGGCACACGAAACTCCCAAATCCCTTGACCAAATTAACTGCTTCACTGAACTGGGCCTCGGTGGATCTTCAACCAGCACGACGCTCGAAGTCAGGTGTTGCCATTTTTAAGGTGGGAACTTCAATTTTAAACCAAGCGACAGTGAACACAAGTAACAATTTTACATGACTTTTATTTAATAAAACCACATATTTACAGTTCAAAAAGTCCTAATCTGATAGACTTTACTAAATAAAATTAAAGGTTAACTGTACAGGCAATTAAAACATGATATGTAGCAAGTATTACCAGGAATTTTTCTATCAGCAAACTATTTAAAATAGTCAAAAACTGAGCAGTTAAAAAGTACCATTTAAAGTGAACAATGTTTCTAGGTGAGCTTTCAGGGACCGGTGGGGACGCAGCTTTTGACCCTAAAGTGCCAGACGCGCCAAGGTCCCGAGCCTGAAGTCCTGGAAATCGCGCGCACACGAAGGGGAAAGTGCAGACTTCCAAAGGGGCGTGGCATTTCTACTTGTTTCCAGTTTTCCTCAACGGTAGCGTCCAACAGAGATGCCCGGCCGGGTGCCCTCTGCTGCCCTCTGCGGAAAGGGGCCACGGGACCCTGCGTGGGGACTCAGGACCCCCGGCCTGTGAGGGGGACACATCAAACCGCGAGACCTCACGTGGTCCCTGAACAGGTCACGGAAACCTCTTCCGAGCTAAAGATTCGCTAAGGATTCCCGGTCGGCACGGGATCCCGTTTAAAAACTTAATGCATCAGGAGTGACGTAAATCGAAAGAGATTTAACGTCCAACTGTTGGGACAAAAAAGGGTTAAGGGCTGGGTTCTGAATGCACGTGACGTCCCACAAACGCGTTCCGCGGCAGTGGCACAAACGCCCCTGTGGCGTCGCTTCCTGTCCCGATTTAGGAACATCTTTATGTACAGTAAGAAAATATATACATCTTTCCGGACAGAACGCGCACATCACGGAACGCAAGTCAGCACGTGTGGGAGGAACGGCCGGGCCGGGCCGGGCGAGGGGCCGGCTCAGCGTGGGTTACATTCAGCATCGCGGTGTCCGGGGACGGCTGCGTCTGGAAGCGCGAGACCTCGGTGAAGACGGGACGCCCCCCTCCCCGCCCCCAGAGGTGGGGAGAGTCAGCACTTGAAGGCTGAGGCAGAAAGTGTATCCAAGATGATCTGCAACCTCCTGGGAGAACTCGGTTAAGCAGACACGGGGCGAAGGCAGTTCGAGAAAACAGGACACACGGAAGAGGGCTGGGGTGAAGGGCACGAACGGGGCCCCGGCTCCGCAACTGGCCGTCACACCTGCGCGTGTCGGCAGCGGACGTGGTGGGCACGGAAAACCCGTAAGGGCGAGGTCACGGTCGGGCCCCGGCCCCCTGCCGGTCTCCTTGCCGCATGCCTGCTCTCGGGGCCGAGGGCGGACGTGCAGCTGAGGGGGCGGCGGAGGGCCGGGCGCAACCGACGGTGCCCTCGCCCCGTCCACGGGCGCTCGCACAGCCCGGCTGGCACACGGGAGCCGGCTTCCACACAGCTGCCCGTCCTTCGGGCTACTCCGTGTGAAACCGCTCGTGTCTTTGAGTTTGGATAAACAAAGCTCTTACAGCAAAATTCGTAAAAGTCAGTCAAGGGAAAGTCAGAACAAGAAAGCTGCCGGCTGATGAACTTGGGGGAAACCAGCTAACGTGGGGAGAGGCGCACAGGACAAACACCGAGAGCCCCGAGTGGCCCGTCGTCCGTACCACTGGAAGCGTGCGGCCTGCTCATCGGCCCTCACCTCGGTCTACCTTGAAGCCGAGTACGCGAGGAGGGAACATCTGGTACCAGGACCGGTCCTGCCGTTCAGGTGACAACAGAAAGAGCAGCAGCCCGTGACAGCAAGGGAGCAGGCTCCCCGCCCCCCCCCACCCAAGCCGCCTGGCCTCCGCCGAAGGGAGGCGTGGGGGTCCTCCCGTGCTCTTTCCGCCAGGTCTCGGGCCGTCCGTGTGAGCAGCTCTTCTGCTCAGGAGCTGGAGGGCGCAGCAATCTCGGAGAGCACGGGTGCCCCGGAACCTCAGCGTGCATGGGACTCGTGCTGGGATTCTGTCAAGGCCACGATGGAGAAACGCCAACCCAGAGGTCAGGTCGAATCCCAGGGAGCCCTGGGGCACTCGTGCGTGACCGCCCTGGGACAGCCCATTCTCCCTTCCCACAAGCTTGGGTAGGTGGGCTGTGAAAACATCACCTCCAGCTCTGGACAGGTCGTCCCGGGAACGGAATCGACAACCCCTTCCCTACTCACGTACGTAAATGAGCCAAGAACCTCTCCGAGGCCTCCCCGGGAGGATTTCTCACACACCTTGGCTAAGGAAGACTGTAATGTACTTTTCATCAGTTGACATAAAAGCATGACAATTTAATTAACTTTCGCTGAAATAAGGAGGGAGGGGGGGATTAGCCACTGCCTTAGGTTGAAACCGTGCAGAGTACGCAGTGTTGGCCCTGGTCAACACTGGCTCATCTTTCCACCGAGCTTCTTAAGGCTAAGCCTTGGTGTAGTTCTTTGAAAGTTGTTTGTTTTGTTTAAGGCCAACTCCAGTGTTAGGATCAAACGTGAAAACGGCCCGTTCTCGTCCGCGGTCAGCGCGTGCGTGCGTGCGTCCGAAGCCACGCAAGGTGCCACCTGGAGGTCTGCTCGGTGCCGAGCGCGGGTCCGCCTGTCCCCTCAGTGTCTGAGCGACGGGCTGCCTTTCTCCACGTCCCGGCTGTCCTTCTGCAGCGCGGTCAGTACCTGGAAGCACAGGGGACGCCCGTGGGTGATCTGCAAGGACACTGGACACAGGTGTGGTGACGGGACGCACGGCCTCCTAGCAGGGGCCTCTGCCTCCCCACGTCCGCCGCTGCCCTGTTCCGCCTTCAACACCCGCAGCCAGGGCCCTCTTCCAGACGTGAGAATCCAACCGTGCCGCCTCCGGCTAACGTCCTACAACCATGTCCCAGCAGCCACGGTACCACTGTCCACACGGGGCTACAGGGTTCTCCTCCCACATCCGGCTCCAGCCCCTGGGCTCACCACCCCCAAGCCAGGCCACCCGCTCCAGCACGCCAACGAGCGCCCCCGGACCGTTAGCGCGGCCGCTCCCTGCCTGCCTCTCCGCTTCAGCAGCAAACCGTGCTAACAGACCCGGGCTCTTCTCGGGCCCTCCCGAGCTTCCCCAAAGTGACTTGGCTCCCAGCTCTGTGCTCTCTCGGCTGTTGGTTAACACCTTCGTTTTTAAAGACACTACATTCCACTGCGACGGCTTAACACAGCAGTGGCAACAGCAAGGGCTCCCTAAGTCGGCGCAGCTCGCGCACAGCGGCTGTTAGCACACAACAAGCCCCGCAGTCAGGCACCTGAACGACGGGCGCTCAAGAGATCGGCTGTTCAAGCAGCACACACGTTCCAACCTGGATCTGCCTGACTCCAGAACCAAGCGCTCATCTCCTGAGGCCAGGCCCTGTGTGACTTCAACTGAATCGCAAATTACATGGGGTAGAGCAGAAACGTCTTCTGTAGGTTTCAAATAAATCGCACGGAAAGACTAACGGTAGATAAAGGTCCCCCTGTCCAGCTCTGCCTCCATGGGACTGCCAAGCAGACGCGGACGTCTACTGGTTTTGGAAAGCTCGCCAGGGTCTTAACTCGAAGCACAGCATTTGGGAGAATGTATACAGACCACAACTCCTGTGGGACTTAGAACGGTACAAACTCGACGCCCGCCTGCACCCCCAGCATCAGGCCAACGACTATCACGATCCCATTATTAGAAAACGTCCTACTGTTCACGAGCCTCTGACCTAGCTTTAACCAAACATTTTTACCTTGTCCTAAAACACAAGAAGTGACACAGAAGACCTGGGTTTCCTCCTTCCCTGTGTGCGTGTGTGTGTGTGTGTGTCTGCGCCTGCCTGTCGGCAGGGGGGACACATGGGGATGTGCGGGCTGGGTACCAGTGACAAGCAAAGGAAGGTCGGCAGACCCATGACTGCACGTGTAGACAGTAGGCACAGTCCCACGAGCTGCACGAAGGCTGCCAGGGAAGGCCTCGGCTCACTGCCGCGACTTCAGGGAACCACCGTGAACAGGTGCGTCAGGAAGACCGCAGCACACCCTCCCGCGCAGGGCACACGGCCCAGGCAGTGCCCACCTTCAAACTCTCAACCATCCTGAACCTGTGGCCCCGTGTCTTCATTTCGCACCGTCCGCTTATTTCTTAACCGGAGGAAGGCTCTTTCTCTGCCTGTCACCAGATCCCTGCTAAGCGGACCGCCAGTCCTACTCGCACGCGAGCCGAGCGTATTCTGTCCCAGTTGCACTGAGGCGTACTTCCTTACCGCGTCATCTGTCCGGTGAGAGCGTACCGCTCGCTCAGTGGCGTGTGGCGTGTCCATCCACGTGTGCGACACTACCGCGGTCCGCTTTAGAGCGTCTTCACCGCCTCAAGAAGGACCCTGAGAACTCCCGTCCCCGCTACCCTGCCCGCTCTCGCCCACTGCCTGGGGAACCACTCACCTGCCCTGGACTTGCCTACGAGCGGAATCATAGGGCACGTGGCCTTCAGCGTCTGGCTTTCTCACACACAACACACGGTTTTCAAGGCTCACCCACGTATGCAGCAAGGCAGCACGTATGCAGCATTTCAGAAATGCAAAGCCCATCACCCTCCGCACAAAACAGGGCCTCTCCCCGCCCCCAGTTAAGACCAGGGGAGCACCTCACGGTATTGCCCAAGGTCCCGTCACAACAGCCGTGCTTCTCCCCAAAAGAGCCAGACAGGAAGGGAGTCTGCCAGCCAGACCGAACAGCACATCACAGGGCAGCCAGGACAGAAGGGGCCAGCTCAAGGGCCAGGACAGCAGACCCAGGTGACAGGGGAACTTCCCTCTGGTTAATCAATGTACTCCATCGTACGCTTTCAAAAGGGTGCATTTTATGGTACATAAATTACATCTCAATAAAACTGTTATAAAAATAAATAGGCTGCTGGAGCCTGATCACCTTCGCAGTATTACGACCAAACATAAACACCCGAACACGATCAAGCCGGTGGATCTAACAGTCACTTTACAGGAAATCGCCCGTACTGAAGACCACGGTCAACACCCCTGCAAGGGTACAGCCAGCAAGATCCAGACCCTGGGAAACCCTGTAGATCCAATGACCTCATTTCTTCAATAAATACAGAAGGAGGGATAAAAGGTGGGGTATATGGATTTAAAATCTCCCACTAACACCCTCTCAAAAAATAAATAAACATTAAAAAAATTGCTTAAAAAAATAAAGGTGGCACCTGGGGTGGGGGGGGGGGGGGGGGGGGGGCAATTCATTTAACGCTTTGACTTCAGCTCGGGTCATGATCTCATAGCTCATGGGTTCGAGCCCCGGGTCGGGCTCTGTGCTGACAGTTCAGGGCCTGGAGCCTGCTTCGGATTCTGTGACTCTCTCTCTCTCTCTGCCCCTCCCCTGCTCATGCTGTCTCTCAAAAAACAAATAAACGTTAAAAAAATCGTTGAAATCTCCCACTAACACAAAGCGTAAATGAGGGATGTGCTGTTTGGCATACACAGGGGAGTAGAAACGTCCACAGATAACTTCCCAGTGCGACCTGCCGCTCAGACAAGCTTTGAGCCTGTAAGGCTCAAATAAGCCTGTAAGAAGCAAGGCTTTTTTCCTTTTTTGCCCAATAAAGACTTGGAACCAGCAACACCGGCTAATCCCCCAGGGGACAACCCTAGACGGGACGTCCAGAGGAGGTGAGAGGGATCTAGAAGGAGGCCCAGGTTGGACTCGCTCCCACAGGGCAGCTCAGCCACTCCCCCAACTCAGCCACCAGAGGGCCAGAGGACACAGCCCAGGGGAGCCACCCTTCAGCCCTCCTGCCCTCCGCTGACCGCTGAGGGCAAGCATTTCGCCTTTGTGGGTCTCGTCTATTGATCAGCGATGGGGGACAATCCCTTCCGCCCGGCGCCAAGCACAGCAGTGGGGGTGGTGGCGGCGGCGCCTGGTTTTACAAAATGCCTTCTAACCTGTGGACAGCATAGTGGCCCCCCGGCGCCACTGCAGAATGGCTGAGAGGCTTCTGTTACCCGCCCCTCCACCTGTCCATCCGATGACCCCCCCGTGGCAGAGCCCAGCCTCAAACCCAGGCTCCTCATCTCCGGTCCAAGGAGGACTTTCTTCAGAGAGGGCTGGTTTCTCAAAAGGCAGCAATGAACTTCCTCAGTCATGCTACTGAGCCAAACTGCTCTGCAGGGAAAAGAGAACGAAGGATCCGTTTACCTGAGCCCACTTCTTGTTTCGACTTTGCATCTGAACTGTAGCTATGGAGGCGAAAACTTCCTCCGCGGGCAAGTCCTCTGGGAGCCTCGTAAGGAACTGGGCTATGTGAATGAAGTCCATCTTGGTCAGGATGTCCTCAAACAGCTTCAGGATGCCCAGGGCCGTGCGGAACAGAAACTCCTCCCCGTCACGACAGAACACATCCCATATGCGACAGGCCAGGTCGAGGGGCAAAGACTTACTATATAAGGTAAAGATCCTAGAAAAAAAAAGTTTTGAGTTTTTCAGGTTTCAGACGGCACAAAGAGTGAGTTCAGAATTCAGGCCTAATTTGTTAAGAACACTCCCTGGGTCAGTGATGTTCATACTTAGACACAAGGTGCGGGGGTCGAGGCCCACATTCATTCTGAAGGCCGGTTTTATAAAAAAGCACTATCGGCTTTCATGCAGATTCTCTGTACCTTCTCTATATTGCTGACTCTGACTGCATCCATTCAACAAGTATTTATCGAGAATCGACGATGTGCTTACTCTGTGGTAGGCGCTGGACCCAAGGTTAAGAGCTTAGAGTCTCAGGCAAATCGAAACAGTCAACAGGGGGCGCCTGGGTGGCGCAGTCGGTTAAGCGTCCGACTTCAGCCAGGTCGCGCTCTCGCGGTCCGTGAGTTCGAGCCCCGCGTCGGGCTCTGGGCTGATGGCTCGGAGCCTGGAGCCTGTTTCCGATTCTGTGTCTCCCTCTCTCTCTGCCCCTCCCCCGTTCATGCTCTGTCTCTCTCTGTCCCAAAAATAAATAAAAAACGTTGAAAAAAAAATTAAAAAAAAAAAAAAAAAAAGAAACAGTCAACAGAACCCTGTAACCAGTGTAGGCATGTGCACGTTACTTCTCAAGAGTGCTGTGTACTTTCTCCCCCTGGGAGTCTGTGAAGGAACAAAGCAAACTCTTCCACGAGAAACCGATCTTGTACTTAACGGAAACCATCAGGTGAAAAAGTGAAGCGCACAGGCACTCTCTTAAAATACGGTGACAGTTACCATCCAAACTACCCAACAAATACCATCTTGGGTGACCAACTGCATCCTCGGGTTTAAGCATTTCTAACCCGGAAAGTGCCCGTGTCACAAAGCGAGGCGAATCCAAAGAGACGCAGGCCAAACGGATTGTCTGTGAACCCACCCTCCTCCCTCAGCCGGGAGACGCAGCCCGGGTGCCATCCCCAGGACGTCTGCTGACCCCCAGGACCAGCCAGATGCTCCCTCTGACCCTGGGGCTTATAACTCGTGTTTGCCCTGCTGCTCCCCACAGAGACGCTCAAGAGCAGGGACCCTGGCCAATTCCCTCCAGGCGAGCATGTGGCACAGCACCCGGCCGTCTCTGCCGAGTAGGTAAGTGAGTCGGCACTCCGCCAACCTGCTCCAGTGTCCCAGACGTTAGCGGCTCTCGCCACCTCCTCCCCAGCAGCAGTGTTCATCAGAAGTGGGGATTCTCGGGGCGCCCGGGTGGCTCAGTTAAGTGCCCGACTTCGGCTCAGGTCATGAACTCAGGGTTCATGAGTTCGAGCCCCACTCTAGGCTCCGAATTCTCTCTCTCTCTCTCCCCCCCTTTCTCCCTGCCCCTCGCTCACTCTTGCTCTCGCTCTCTCTCAACAATTTAAAAAATGTGACAAAGAAGTGGGGCTTCTCAGTTGCTGGGGCACGTCCTCTGTCCCTCCCGGAGAATCGCCCGTCCACGGTTTCAGTTTTCCCTTAGTGCCCGTGCCAGCTCTACACACACAGGGCCCGTGAAGGCACCGGGGCTCCAGTGTTGGACTCAGACTACGGCGCTGCCCTGGTCAGAGGGTAACGTCCAGCCTCCAACAGCAGGACTCTGCTTCCTATGATAGATGCCACCGCAAGTTTGTGCCATCCTGGCAAACGCGCTCACGAGGCTCCCGCGCACGGGCTCTCCTGTCTGCAGTGAACTCCAAACTCTCACGTGGCAGCGTGCTCAGCCCCAGAAACAGCCTTTCCCCCAGAGCCCAGAGGAACACTTCAGGCAGTCCGGGGCATGCATGCAAAAGAGCATGCTAATTAAGACCCCAAAATATCCAAGGCTACCAAACTCTAACAAGAGTTTTAAGGAAGGCATAACAATTTAGATTTCATTCGGCCCAGACGATGGAACAGGCAGACAAGTGTCACAGGAAGGCCCTACCTCATACAAACCACAAGAGCTAAGTTTAAACTGAGGACCTACTATGTGCCGGGCACTACAGCAGGCACATCACAAGCACCCCCCACTCAACAGCCAAGCACCCTGGGAGACGGGTTCTGTTAGCTCATTTGACCACAGGGAACTGAGTCCCAGGTCCTGCCACCGGTAAGTGACAGAGCCAGGCTGCGAACCGGACTCCAAAGCCCATGCCCTAAACGATCGGACTGCTTGCTCTACACGGTACCGGGCGAGACACTGTTGAAACCTGGCTGTTTATCTATCTATCTGGTTATTTATTTTTAAAGATTTCATTCTTAAGTAATCTCTATGCCCAATGTGGGACTAAAAGCCCACAACCCTGACATCATCCACGGACTGAGCCAGCTGGGTGCCCCAGGACACTTTGTTTTTTAAAGTCACAACAAGACTTAAGCCTGAATTGTTAACATCTCAAAAACGGAAAACCATTTTATCATTCGGTCAAGAAAACACAGTTAAAGAAAGATCCAAGAGACTTTTTTACGTTTATTTATTTATTGTTAGTAATCTCTATAGAGATTAATCTACAGAGATCAAGACCACACGTTCCATCGACGGAGCCAGCCAGGCGCCCCACTTTTTTTTTAAGTTTATTTATTCATGAGATCCAAGAGATTTTTTTGTTTCTAGTCTGAATCTAGAGAACATTCTCAGTTCTACCTACAAAACGCACATTATTAACGCTATAAAAAAAAGTGCAGAACTGACCTCCTCCAAGATACTCTCTCACCTGCCAGTTCATTCCTGGAAAGCAAACCCTTGACATCTTAAAAGCAGCGTCTTAATAAAAAATTATCGGAAAACAGACAAAGCAACAGGCAAAGAGCAGAGTAACAACGAAAAAAATGCGTGTGACGTGACCTCCCTGGGTTCAGATTCACGTGCGCATCTCCACAAACTACTTTAGCCGTCCTGAGCTTTGTAAAAGTAAACATCTGAATGATCAAGAACGCCACGGCCAGTACCCGCCACACACCCCTGCTGAGGCCTCGCGTCCATCCGTACCAGGCTCTTCCGCTGCTGCATGTGGAAACTGCCCACACCCGAGCCCTTCTGACGCTGAGCAAATCGGTCCGTCCGTGAAGGTAAGTACCTCTGAGCCTACTGCTAAACGCTAATCTCTGTGTTTTGGTGACGAGGCTACGTGGCATCAGACAAAGGGACAAAGTTCCCCGCCCTCTGGAGCAAAGGGGATAAAGTGCCCAGCGTGTCAGACGCTGAACACACACAAGCAGGGGTAGGAGACACGGACTGCCGGCCTGGATGTGCACACACGTGCGAATGCACACACACACACTTCTCAACGGGATGGATGAGGAAGCGGCGTGTCCATAAAGCCCTGAAAAAGAGGCCACAAGCCAAGGGAGGTCTGGACGGTGTCCAGCCAAAGGAAGGTGTCTCCAGCTGTGAGGAAGGAGTGAACCTGGCACAGTCGAGGAGGAACAAGGAGGTCGCTGGGCCGAAGGCAAAAAGAGCAAAGGACCCGGGCCCGGCACGGGCGGGCCTGACCGGCGGCTACGAGCTCTTTGGGTTTTATTCTACGTGCAAGGCAAAACCGGCAGAGGGTCTGACCTGACGAGGCCCCTGTCCACGGTGCTGAGACGTGCCCGTCGTGGACACGGGCCTCCCTGGGCAGCCGCTGAAACCACCCAGGCGAGGTCAGAGGAGGCAGGCCGCAGTGGAGGCGGCCAAAGCGGAGGAACTCTGGTCTCCGCGGTGGATAAACGCAACAGAGGAGTCAAGGACGCTGGGTCTCAGCCGTGCAACCTGAAGGATGGAGCTGTCGCTTAAGGAGACGTGGGGTCTCTGGCTGCGTCATCAATGTCAAGAGGTGAGTGTGAGGACACGCGGTCTGAGTGTCAGACGTCCAAGTGGCCAAATGATTTCATCCTTTATTGAGGACCTGGAGTTCAGGAGGGCTCTGGGCTGGCGACAGTCGGTGCAGAGATGGTACCAAACAGAGGCAGCGTCCCAGCATCAGACAGGGAAGAATGACAAACGTTGAACTGATCCCCGACACATTCCCATGTAGGAAAGTGAGCTGAGCCACTCTGCACATCATTCACTATTTTATGTGCAGACACAGAATCGTCAGGGCCCTGAACGTCACACCTTAAATAAAATGCGCCTTTTAAAGACAACATTTTGTAAATCCCCTCTCACTCTTAGAAGGCCGTTTCCGGGACCGTGGGCTTGGCCTGGTTTCTTGCCCGGTGCTGCCGCTGAGCCCCGTATCTTTCCCAATAGCCACCAACCTTGGCCCGCAGAGTCTCGGGGACGGCACGGTCCGGGCCGAAAGCCACGCACTCCTTCATCACACTCAGCCCCAAGATGGCCCCCTGGTCTGCCCTGCGCCTCCCCTGAGCCTGGTGGACTCTGAGGCTTTCAGCAACCAGGGCTCGGCCCCTCGCCCCTCAAGCCCAGGGTCACGTGGCTCCGTCCCCTCGGGCTCCAGGGCAGACACCTCTGTCCGCTCACCCTCTTCCCACCCCTCCTGCAGGAGCACGGCTCCCACGGAGAGGGGCCTCGTGCCAGTGTCAACCGCCTGCTCCACCAAGACCACTTCTGACCCCACACTCGCAGACGCTTACCTGGATCTGAAACCATACTTAGCTTCAAACACCTACTGTGAGTAAGACGCTGAAACGGTCCTCGCCTGATTGCCTCTCAGCAGAGGGCGTTTAAGCAGGCACCGCTCACGCAGCTCAAGAGCGCACGCGCTCAGCTCCCACTCTACCAGGCTCTACCCTGGCCCCACAGCGGGGTCAGGGTCGGGGTCGGGGTCGGGGTCGGGGTCGGGGTCAGGGTCGGGGTCAGGGTCGGAGCAGCGGGAACAAGGGGGCTGCTGTTTGCACAGGGCCCTCCCGCCCTTCCCGTCTCCAGCCTTTCGTGGGCTCTCACTGTGCCCAGTGTGCTCGGCTTCCTCCTGCTCCAATCCTGCACCGACCCGGGAGGGCACGAGGGACAGGGCCCCGAGGCCTGCCCAGGATGGCTGCAGGGTTCTCCCCGTGGTAGCAAGAGAGCATTCAAGGCTTCTTCTCCTCTGGACCACCGAGTATGATGGCACTTTATACCAAAAATGGTAACTTCAGGGGCGCCTGGGTGGCTCAGTCGGTTAAGTGTCCGACTCTGGATTTTGGCTCAGGTCGGGGTCTCACAGTTCATGAGATTGAGCCCCAAGTCAGGCTCTGCCCTGACAGCATGGAGCCTGCGTGGGATTCTTTCTCTCTCTCTCTCTCTCTCTCAAAATAAATAAACTTACAAAAAAACGATTAACTTCAGGTATAAATTCAACGAGCGCAAATTAACGTTATTTCTGTGTTGCTGAACTAAACAAGTGGCAGCAGGCTTATAAAGGACACCAAACACAGCTTCTGTGCATCCGTCTCCCCCATGACGTGCGGAAGGAACAGGCCAGCTTCCGAGGCCTCCCAATTTCCAGAAAACATCCTTCCCTGCAATGTCTGTTCTAACTGTTCGTCTGAGCCTGCAGGGAAAGAAGGGGGTTCCGAAGGGGGAGAAGGGGTCCTACTGCTTCCAAAGCCTGGCTCACTCTCAGAAACCAACCCGACCCTGGTCCACCCCCAAGGGCCTGGCGCAGGCAAGAGCTGGCGGGGAGTGTGGACTTCTGTTCTGAGTGCTGCTTCCTACCGTCTACAAGGCCTATCCGATTGATCCTCGCTGCAACTCCACAAGGACGTACAATCCTCACCCCCACCTTCCAGACGAGGAAACTGCAGATAAAGGGCGGCTGTGGAGAAGTGTACCTCAGCCCGAGGCACAAGAGCCACCAGCAGTCTTTGCTGCAGGGAAGCCACAACCAGAGACCCTCAAGGCCCCAATTCCCAGCTGTGCCCAGATTCTCCTAGGCCTACGAGCCTCTGCCCCTGACCCCCTACCTCACCACGCACTCCCTGTGTTCGTAACAGACTCGGCCGAGCAGCTAGAACAGACGCTGAGAAATGAGGAGCTACCACTTAGCCTGATTAGATTTTGTGAGGATTAAATACATTAAGATGCCAAACATAACGTGCGTTCATTAAACACTGGGAGGCAGTTACTTAAGGCTCTGTTCCAACTCAGTTAACCAGTCCGATCCCCGGCCCGATCCTGGAAGCAGTCACGTCCATCTCAGTGCCCCCAGAGCACTTTCTAACTGGGCCCTCACGTCCCAGCCCCCAGCAGGGCCGGGCAGACACCGGGCAAACCACGGGAGCCCTGCCCTGTACCGCAGGCTCCGTGTGCCGCCAGGCCGGGGGCGTGCCAGTGACACACGGGCTGCGCAGGCCCTTCCTGCGAACGGGCTTCTCACCGCAGGCTCAGACCCTCCCCGTCCGCGTACATGCACGCGCGCGCGCACACACACACACACACACACACACACACACCAATGAAGGCCCCGGTGCACGCCAGACGCTAGCCCGGGCACTTGGGAGCTCAGCGAGGCAAGCCTTGCTCTTGGGGCGCTCGTAGGTTGACCTGTCACCCAAAAGTCAACATCCACAAATAAACGAGTACAAGCTGCAACAGAAACTAAAATCTGCCAACTTTAACTTCACCCTGGGCCTGTCGCTCAAGGTAGAGCTGCGGTGTAACGACGGGCTCTGCAAGGACCCCCGGACGCTAATCATGACGCGGACTGTGCCGCAGATTCTTTTACTAATCTGAGATTACCGCAAAACCCACTCACATCTCTGGAGAATTCTGCCACTCGACAGCGACAAGGAACAGTCTGAAGAGTTCAACGGCCACGTGTCCGTCCTCCCGCACGGGGCCCGGCACTGGCCACACGGAGGTGACTAAGCTCGGTCCGTGGCAGGAACAGCAAGAAACAAAAGATGCCCTCAGAGTGGGTCAGGGCTGTGATGGAAGGAGGCATGCACTGCAGGGGTGGAAGGAGAGAAAAGAACATTCCGGAGGAATGACTCTCCAACTGCGCCAGGTTAACGGCCTCTAAGCCATAATGTGATCATCGCAGTGCAGAGACACCATCCTGGGAATAAAGGAGGAACAATTCCCAGCTGGCCTCCGGTGGGTGGACAGCGTGGCAGGAAAGAGTTGGTCCTCTTAGTGCCCACACAGCTCACCCAGGACACTCGGCCGGCCAACCCAGATGGGGCTCTCGGCCCTGGGACACAGAACAGGCCAGAGAGCCTTCGTCCTCCGGCAGTTAGTAACCGGAAGCCTAGGGCCACCCCGGTTTACAGCACACGTCAGGTGCGGCCCCACCGCTATGGGTGCGCCTGTGGCTCTGGGAAGGTGGCAGGACACACTGAAAAGGCAAAAGCTGAGCGCGACCAACCTGGACCGCTCACTACAGGCGGGACACCGGGCAGGGGCCTCAGGGGCCTCCTCTGGGCTAAGATGTGCTTACGCCTGCCGTGGACACCGTGAGGACAAAACAAGCGTCTCTGCAGCGTCAGCTTCGAGGGCAGGTCCTGAACAAGACGTGCTCTTCCCCTGGCTTCCTCCTCGCCGCCTGCCCCCACCTGAGCTCTTACCTGTGAGCACCCGGCCAAGACCCTGACTCACCGCAGACCATCAGTAACCATGGACGGTGAGGGGGAAGTCCGGAAAACGTGGCTTTTCCTGTGCTCAAGTCAATCTACCTCCCAGCCCCTGCTGCAGCCGCAGACACAACGTCCTACCTGGTCCTTACTCTAGAAAGCAGTAAAACAGGGGCCTCACCAGGGCACCGGGGGCTGCATTCACGAGGCATCGGACGCCACCAGGACCCATCGCCACGGTCTCAGGAGTGGAATCCCTGAGCTACCTTTGCACCTAGACAGCCTGCACTGGCTTCAGTTCTCGTCACGGACGGTCCGGTCCAGGCGTTCCTCTCCCCAGGCGCATCATCAGCGCGCGGACGTGATCTCCGGAGCCTGAGCTACGGGACCCAACGCTCGGGTGACACTGCCTTCCCACAAAGTCCCTCAGAAGGACTCGTGGGACAGTGCACGAGGTCTGGAGCGGGAACCTGAGTTTGAACGCCAGCCAGCCGTGGCCTCGGGCAGGCCACGCTGCCTCTCCGAGCCTCGCTTTTCTCATCTATAAAACGGACGTGTCACAATTCGCTCCAAGAGCTTGTTCTGAGAGTTAAGGGAAACCCTGTGTGGGAAGCCCTGCCGCCGGTCAACATGGTGCCCCTGATCTTTGCCCCCACCTGGATCGTAACTGCCTCCAGACAGAGGAGAAACGAACGGGTCCTGTTCGGAAAGGACGGTGCTCTTTACGCTGCCCCTGCTGACCCCGTCAAGATTAGTGCGCTGTGGGGGCACCTGGGCGGCTCAGTCGGTCAAGTGTCCGACTTCAGCTCAGGTCACGGTCTTGTGATTTGTGAGTTCGAGCCCCATGTCGGGCTCTGTGCTGACAGCTCGAAGCCTGGAGCCTGCTTCCGATTCCGTGTCTCCCTCTCTCTCTGTCCCTCCCCGACTTGCGCTTTCTCTCTGTCTCCCAAAAATAAACAGTAAGAAAAAAAAAAAGATTAGTGCACTGTAAAATCAATCAGAGTGGGTGACCTCCAGCACTTTTTTTATTGTTTTATTATTTTTAATTTTTTTTAATGTTTTTATTTATTTTTGAGACAAAGAGAGACAGAGCATGAGCAGGGGAGGGGCAGAGAGAGAGGGAGACACAGAATCCGAAGCAGGCTCCAGGCTGCGAGCTGTCAGCACAGAGCCCGACACGGGGCTCGAGCTAATGAACTGCGAGATCATGACCTGAGCCGAAGTCGGACGCCCAACCGAATGAGCCCCCCAGGCGCCCCAACACTTTTTTAAATAAATAGAACAGAACAAGAAATTTCAGGAATGCTTTACACAAAACAAGGGCTAGGTATTGTCTGAAACCGGTTTCAGTCCTGTATACAGAGCGAATTTCTGGGCACGTGGCCACACACTGCATCACAACACAGAAATAATTCCTGTTTGCGAGTCAGGGTGAAAAAGTCTGAAAGACACTATTCCAGGACAGTGTTCTCCAAACTTCGCTTTCAGCCTGAAATCCTAAGAATGTGAGTTGGGGCCCTAAAACAGGTAAGGCAGACGTTGAAGACTCCGGTCTGGTCTGACCGTCTCCAAACACACCCCCACCCCCTCCCAGGGTGAAGTCACGGTTAGCACCGTGGCAGCACCAGCGGGGGTGCAGAGGGGAGCCTATCTAAGATGTCATTTGCTAAATACGGGTGCCCTGTGAGACATGCCAGATAGGCCAGCCCAGAGCGCCCCCGCCCCAGGGGTCACTTCACGGCCTGATGCCTACTCCAAAGTGACACCAGCTACAAGCTCCAACCCCCAAACCCTGGTTTCCAGCGAGTATTCAGCAGAGTCATAATAACAGTCTCGGGGTTTAGGGTGGAGGCAACAAATGCCAAGAATCCCAAAGGTTCATTCCCAAGGGGGCAGGCAAGTCTGCTTTATCTCAGGGCCTGAGCCTCGTTTCAGATGACCAAAAATCAAACCAGCTCCAAATCCGTTACCAACAGTTTTAGATTCACTATGCGAGTGGTGCTGAAGCCCAAATGGGCCTTTGGGCCGAGTGACATCGTTTTCGTCTGCAGAACCCCTCTGTAAGCCGGGCAGTGGCGTCACCTTCTAAGGCCCTACAAGGCTCATCGCTGCAGGCGAAAGATGAGACAACGGGCTCAGAGAGGGTTAATGCCCAGCACACGGCCACGAGGCAAGTAACAGGAGAGGCTGGACCAGGGCTGAGTGTTCCAGAACCACACTCCTCCCACCTCTGCTCCACAAGTCTGCCCCCAGACACCGTGCTCTCTGGGGTGACGTGCCACCCCCTCCTCAGGCAGCCACATCCACCCGTGTGAACCCCAGAACTCTCTAACACCTGCTATCTGTGTGTCTACTCAGATGTGCAGGGGGTACCTCAAAATCACTGCGGCCAAGCCAAATCCGTTAGCCTCACTGCCCAATTTGGCCCGATTCGGACCTCAGCTGGTGGAACAGTCGTGCCCCTCACCAGATGGATAACTCTCGGCCTTCTCTCACACACGCACACCAACTCTCTCAGGGACCCAAAGCTTTCCACTCCCGGTCTCTCCGTTCCCCACCGTCCCCCAGCTTCTGAAGCCTCAGTTCGAGCACTGGTCTTTTCGCCTTTATTTGTCTCTGCCCCCAGGCTCCCCAATAACCTAAGCCTCACTTCCAGATAGAACCCACCTCCGTCCTTACCCCAAGCAAAAGCCCGCAAGTGTTCCCGCTGGCTCCATAGTCCTGCACCTAAGACCCACGCGACCTGGCCTCCCCACCTGTCTCACCTGCCCCCTCACCCTCGGCTCTAGGCTCCAGCATCACCAAATGGATGGCCACGGCCCTGCTAATTCTGGACCACCGCGTGCCCACATCGTGCCTGGGCTCCAACTCGTGGGACACCTCTGTGCGCTGTGACCCCCCAAGCCTGGGTCCGGGGCTCTGTCCATCTTGCCCCCCTAACAGCATGCACCTCACGCGGCACAGCCGCCCACGGACACATGCCTTCCCTCCGGACAGGGCTCCTGACAGGAGAGCACTGTGTCTTGCGCCCCACTCGTCACTAGGTCCCAGCAGAGAGCCCAGCACAGACCTGGGGTGTAGTGACACCTCGCTTGATGAATGGACACATGGCGCTCTGAAAACAAATAGGTCCAGGAAACCATTTCTCCCCTTGAGGGAATAAAGGAGGACAGTCAGAGTCATAGACAGTAATAAGGTGAGAAAACACATAGGAAATTCAGTCTTACCAATCAATTAGGTAGATGTCTGGAGTTAAGTTGTTTTTCTTGAAATGAGCAAATAATTTCGGCAAATTTTCTTCAAAGAATACCTCAAATGCAGCAAAATAGGTCAACATCTGGGGAAATAATGTGAAATATACCAATTATCAGCACAGGTTTGCAATCTACAGAAGAAAGTCAACATTCTTTTTTTTTTTTTTAATGTTTATTTATTTTTGAGACAGAGAGAGACAGAGCATGAACGGGGGAGGGTCAGAGAGAGAGGGAGACACAGAATCTGAAACAGGCTCCAGGCTCTGAGCTGTCAGCACAGAGCCCAACGCGGGGCTCAAACTCACGGCCCATGAGATCATGACCTGAGCCGAAGTCGGACGCTTAACTGACCAAGTCACCCAGGCGCCCCTAAAGTCAACATTCTTAACGCTTTCAGGATACAATGGTGGTCTTGCGCAGCTGCTAACCCGTCTTGACGGGGAACTCATCGCCGGGCTCGGGCAATTTCTACATCAGCGCCTTCTCTAGTCGTCACAGGGGCATCACTAGCTACACTGTAGCATCTCCTCAACTTACAGAGAAGAGAACGGACGCCCAGAGCGGTCACTAACTTGCCATCGGTGTGCAGCAAGGCTGGCCTTGAACTGTGCTGCGAAGGTGGAGTCTTTGTGGGCTCACTGTTCTTCTCTAAGAAGCAGGACCGGTTCACCGTCTAAAAGAACCGGAGGCAGCGTGCGTCCCTCACTCACAACCCCAGCGCATCCAGAGGGGACAGAAGACTAATATGTGGCACAGGCAACGCCTTGGCTTAGAAGCGCTGCCGTCCGTGAGTTCGAGCCCCGCGTCAGGCTCTGGGCTGACGGCTCAGAGCCTGGAGCCTGTTTCCGATTCTGTGTCTCCCTCTCTCTCTGCCCCTCCCCCGTTCATGCTCTGTCTCTCTCTGTCCCCAAAATAAATAAACGTTGAAAA
>NW_024412376.1:164703649-164704227 GCF_014898765.1 Herpailurus yagouaroundi | reverse complement strand
CTTTAAAAAAAAAAAAAAAAAAAAAAAAAAAAAAAAAAAAGAAGCGCTGCCCTTGTCATGCAGCAGGAGGCAGCCACGGCCCGTACCCCACTGGCATGTGCCTCCCGGCCCCTAGCGGGTTGGTACGAAAGCAAAGTGCACCGAGCAGGGGAGCAGCACAGGAACAGAACGAACAGCTAGAGCTGGATGAGAAACCCTACACACCAGAGCCTGGTGGCCCAGTTCTGTCCCGTTTACCAGCAGGATGCATGAGGGCGATGGCACTCTGAGACCCAAGGGAAGGATGCACTATAAACCAGTGGGCCCCAACGGGGGCGGGGGAGGACCCAGCCTCCCAGGGGGACATCTGACGATGTCTGAGGACATTTTTGATGTCACAGTAGCGGCAGGTGCGACTGGCAGGGATGCTGCCTGTCTCCCCTGAGGCACAGGACGCCCCCCACCCCCCACAGCTATCGGGCCCCAAGGTCCATAGGGCTACTTTTGGGAGACCCCATTCAACACTATGATTCCATAATCTTTCCTTAAAAATATAAGCTAAAATTCTCAAGTTTATTTATATTAAGAAAGAGTGTATA
>NW_024412376.1:164697094-164703249 GCF_014898765.1 Herpailurus yagouaroundi | reverse complement strand
GGACGCTTAACCGACTGCGCCACCCAGGCGCCCCGAAACACTTCTTTTTTTAAACGTACGTGCTGCCTGAGCAAGAAATCCTCAGAGTCCTTAGGACATTAAGGAAGAAATATTCTCCAGCTGATCTAAACTATCAGATCGTTTTGGTCTAGAAGTACTGGTGACAATCATCAGCAAATTATCAGCCAATCCGGACAGCGCCCATTAAAAAGGCCAATGGCCTTGTTGAACGGGCGACTCTTCTTCCGGGCCGTAGAAAGCCCACAGGCTTAGGAAGCAGAACGGGTTGAGCTCATGCCCCTTCCACTCACCAGCTGCGTGACCCGATGGGTCATGTCGTTTCTGAGCCTTGGTTCATCTGCGCCACGCAGAGGACCCACCCCCAGGAGCAGGTGAGAGCGACTCCTGTCAGCTCCTTCCACCTATTCTGTGCCTACAGCAGCGTCTACACAGTGCGGCCTCTGTCGAATCAAGGGGCTGGTCTTAACCACGTCTCCTCTCCATGGCGAGCGCGCTGCACGAAGCAGGGCCCCGGTGTGACAGTGGGAGGCAACGGAGGTGAATGAGGCGACATTCTGTTTGACAGACCCAGATGCGGAGCCCGCGCCAGGCCTTCTGCTGTGCCACAAAGTGCGTACATGCGGGCAGGAGCCACCCCTCCTCCCTTGTTTAAAGAATGTACTTTCAGAAATACTTCTGAAAGAACGTATTCAGAAACACACACGAACAAGAAATACATACAAATGACTATTAACCGTGCACCTGGAAAACACATTCCCTTCCCCTCTGACACAATGGTTAGCAATGCGGGTTGTGTGAGGACAGGGTACCCAGGGCGTATACGCTGAAGATACTCACAAGGCCATGGTCCACTCGGAAAAACGCCATTTGACAGGGTTTATTCAAAAGGTTAGAAAAAGCAATGAAGGCATCTGCAGTATCTAGGTTCAAGATCAACACTGCCGCGATAAAGGACATGCCCTGGACCTGAGGGAAGCAGAGAAGGGGGTTAAACTCACGGTAGCCCCACAGTCTGAGCTGCTCTTTCACTCGAAAGAGGAACCACCAACACCCACCCTCGTGCTAGAAAGACCCACACAGCCACCCGCCCGAAGCCGAACTGAGAGCCTCCTGGACCCTGACCTGTCCCTCCTCGGACGGCTCTGTCACGTCAGCCGCCTGGCCCACGCCCCTTCAGTCCCCGCCTCCGTCCCCACAGAGAACGATAAATGGACCTCCCCCCGCTACACATCTGGCATCTGAAGTACCGCCCTCCCGAATGCAGCGTCCCGGTGCCGTGGGAACGTGCATCTAACTTAGTGTGTTAAATCTAAGACCATGCGCACGCACACTTGCTAAGCCACAAAAACGGCAGCAGTGGCTTTTAAATGGTTACTGCTTAGGGTCTTTTTAATTTAGTGCTGGGAAAAAAAAAAATCACATGCAAAAAATGAAAATCAAACCCAATTAAAACGTGATGAATGCCACAGAGCGGCCGTGTCGGCTCGATCCCTTTACAAGAAAACGGAGGCGACTCCATTTACCACCAGGCTCTCCAACCCCCTCGACCACAACCAAAAAAAAAAAACCTGAAGGCACGCAACCTGACGTGTGCAGCCAAGGTGGGCTGGGCAACATTCTGACTTTCTTTGTAGAGGAGAACGGTATAAGATATTGAAACAGTTCACTTACATAACCCACATCCGGTCGGTAACAAGTATAAGCGCCCAAAATACTGTGCAACGTGTCATGGTACGGACCGCCCTGAAAGGATCAACACACCAAAAACAACACGTGCGTAAGTCTGGTTAGTACTCACGACGGCGTGTGACGGTGCTGCTGCTCCTGCCGCCGGTCACGCCGGCCGTTTACAGACGACCAAGCAGCGGCCAAGCACGGGGCTAGCAGCTCTCCACGCACAGCGCAATTCAACAAGCGGACTACCGACCCGCGGTTGACAAGAGAGGCCGCAGACTCAACCCGCAAAGCTGCTTGGAAGAAAGCGGGCAGCTCAGGCGTGAACGCCTCCCGAGGAAACCACCCTCCGCGGGCTCCCGCTGGGTGACTATCTCCCCTGCCCAGTTCAGCGGGCATGCCCGCTCCCCGCCCCAGGGTTCTTCGGGAGTGAGCGCCACCCGCCGTCCCGACCGGCCTCTCTGCCTCCCTTCCCCGGATTCTTTCGTGTTTCTCAGCACGGCAGCGTCAAGAACTACCCTCCAAGCGTCCAGGCCCGCGAGCGACCGTGGTATTCCAGACACCCTCCCGGTTCGGCCATCCCTCCCAGACGTGTGCTGGGGCTTCCAGTCTTCTAAGTGAGCGCAGAAGCCAGTACAGAGCCGCGTCTGCCAGAGTCCGTGTGTCCGAAGATGCTGTGAAAGCACCGGCCCGGCCCGCATCCCGCTCTCCCTGCCCGCATCCGCCATGCGGCCTCAGTTAACTCGAGGACTAAAAAGCGTACACGGTGTGTGTGACGAGGAAGTCACTCTACAGGCGACTGCATGCGACTCAGAAAGAACGCCGTGGCCTCGACCATCACGTTCTGGCACACAGAAAACGCCAGGTGAAAGAGACACTGCCAAACCACAGGGGAACGAAGGGAGGAATGCCCACAACAGGAGGGTAAATGAGAGAAGGGGGACGGGCAGGAGCTCCTGTGGTGGCACCAAATGCCCCCCCTGAACACGGGTGTGGACGGTCACCACCTGAGAAACACCAGAGTGCTACAGCGAACTTTCCTTACAGGTAAATTGGTTCTCACTTAAAGGACTTCCTGCCCTGCCGAATGCTACGTGTCCTTTCTCTGACAAAGATAACAGCTCCTGATCTTAGAAGCCCGTGCTCTGGCCATCTCCCCACACTCTCCCCTTCCCACTGCCCTTTGCTTTTGTAATATTACGTGTTATAAAATTCGGAGCTGAGGGAACCACAGACTGAGGACACACCCAGAGGAACCCGGAGGAAAGAAAAAGGCCAACTTCTCTGCCATCTGCCCCGACCTCATCCGAGAGAGATCCCTAAAGCTCGTCTTCTTCGGGACACATCTCCCTGCACCATGATAATCGCCCAGCGGATCTGCTGAGAAGGCTGAGTCCCCGAGAAAGACTCTGGGAGATCACTCTGGGTCGCCGGCCCTGGGAACGCCGGCCGTCCGCGTCGGCAAGGCGCCAGCACCTCCCGGGCCCCGTCCCGGCGCTCCCACCGCCCTTCTCAGCTACGCTGCAAGTGCGTCTCAGCACTGCCCTGACACTCCCCTTCCTCCAGGGTGTGGGCTCGTGGATCGGCCACAGCGGCCAGGAGGCGGTAAGCAGGGGCCGCAGCACCGAACTCCATGCTCTCTGTTCGATCCTTCAGCGAGGTTCTCTCCCGGGGGAAGCGGAGATGCCCTGCACCATCCGCTCTCTGACGCTTCCCTTCTACTCCTCCTTCTGCCCGGAATGTCTTTCCCATTCTCTGGTCCCTACCCCAAGCACAGCCTGAGAGCCCTTCCTCGGTGACCCGGTTCCCGACACCTCCCCCACGCCCTGGCTGCAGCTCCCCCGTGCTGGGACACACCCAGGTTTCTGCAATGCCCATGGGTCTCTAATGTCTACACCTGCGTGCCGGGCTCACTCCAGGTGGCCGGTGAACCATGTGTTCTGGTTCCCTAGCGTGTGCATGGCACGATCCTAGAAATGGGCCTGACAGAAGGGGATCGGGGATTCCCAGGTTGCTCGGCAGGCCCCAAGGGGAGTGCATGGAGGAGGCCGGGGACACGTGTGGAAGCTGGTGCAGCGACCCACGAAGGATGGGCATCTGCGCCAAGTAAGGGTGGCGGGAACACAGAAAGGACAGATTCGAGGATATTTCAGAAGCAGAACTGGCAAAAACCGTAACAGACTGGATACGGGAGGGTCCAACAAGCCCCCCAGGTAAATGTCTGCTGTCGGAAGAAGAGGCCTTCTGTTCCAGAATCCACTGCTGGCAGCCCTGCGTCCCGTCTTTGCAAATTCAGGAGCCCACGGGAAAGCCCCACGGGTCTCTTTCCTGCCATCCAAGAGAATACTGCATCCCGGCTCCCGTGGCTGGCTTCTATACCCAGTGGTGTCACACTGTCCCGGGCCATCTGCTCAGAAGCCCACCCTCGCTGCAACCCGCGGCTGCCAAGGACTTCTGCAGCCGCCCTGCCCCGCCCCACACCCCAGGCTTGACCACACCGGATCACGTCCCGAGTGGTGCTGTGCGCGGCCCCAGAACCGAAGCAGCACCAAGGGAAGCTGTCGGACGGAACAGCACACGGGGCCCTTCTCGTGCCACACCTACCAAGGCTTCCATAAATGCATTTCCAAAGGAGGCCAGAAAGGCCTTTAAAAGCAGAGACGTGGCCATGCTAAATGTCTGTCGGAAAGAACCAGTTCCCCTCATTGGTGAAGTCGAAACGTATTGACATGACACTGCCCTCCCCCCACTCCCCCCAAAATCCCCTAGTATTTTCACACTTGATCACAAACGCGTACGGTTTGGCGTCTATGACGTTTAGATGAAACCTACTCAAAGCGGCAAATTACCACCACTTACTTGCTGGAAAATGCAGAGATTCGGAAACGTTCTAGAAATGTCCAGTTTAATAAGCTCCAAACTGGCTTCTCGGTCTGCTGCTGAAAAACCGGCATCTATCAAAAGATCAAGAGTCACGACACCCGTCAGGGGCAAGCAAGTGCGAAATCAGAAGGCTCTGAAGCTTTACAGGGATCGAACAGGGGAGCTGCTCTGCACAGGGACAGGGGCCCAAATGCAGCGTGAGCCAACAGACTCCACTTGGGGCTTCCAACGGTCTGTGGGGTTTCTTACTGAAGAGCAACGTCTCACAGCCCCGTCTGATGCTAGGTCATCATTGGGTATCTTCCAGGGTCTGAAATCAAAACCTGACTCGATGTTACCTTACGTCAACAAGTGGGAGGGACAAATGAAGGACGATACACCACTGGCTCCAGGCCAGGGAAACAACAACACACGTTTACACGGTCTCCAGCATCGCTGGTGGGAACTCAGCCTGTGCGGCAGTTACCGCGGGGGACACTCTCGTGTTCCGTTTCTAAGAAATGTTTACAGATGACTAGTTTCGTATTTTTTGAACTCCAGCACTCATAGTACACAAAAAACCACGACAAGGTCCTAGTTAACCAACCGATGTCATCATTCCTGTGCATCACGGAAATTCCAGAAGCTCATGTGGCAAACGTGCAGCGCCCCATCTCCCTGGGGTAGTTCCCATAATCCTGCATGAGGCAACCCTGGCCCAGCCCTAGGGGCCAGCCTGCTGGAAATCACGTGAACAGTGAATAAAGGAAACCCCCCAACCCCGGTTAGGACCGGCCCTCTTGCACGTCTGGACACAAACACCCCGCAGGAACTGGTAAATGCTTTCTCCTAAACGTTGTTTCTTCAACTTGTTTGCTCTAAAAAAATCCCTTTTCCTGTGAAGTTTTTTTGTAAATTTGCACCAACCACCATGCCTGTTAAGTAAACTCTGTTGGTTATGTAACAAATAAGGACACACGTAATTGACCAAGGTGGCCCGCGGGACTCAGAGCCACGTATACCTTCGTTCTCCGCTTCGGAGCCTCCTGTGCTGAAGGACCGCCACCTCTCCTTGGCTCGGGCAAGACAGATGTCAAAGAGCTCTGGAAAAGAAGCCTCCGGGTAAGTGTCACATGCACATGGGAGTATGTCTCCTCACAGGAACCAGAGAGGACACTGCTGCCTGTTCAACCACAGACTGCACACCCATTCAGCCACGTACACAAGTCCCCCCAACGCGGCCAACGACACCACCAGGGACTAAGAAAGAACACACGACAGACCACTTGCCTGGCGTCTACTTAAATTACACAACTCACCCATACAATGCTTTCGTGTCGGACTTGTTTGTGGGTCTAATGCCTCTAGCAGGGTGAGCTCCTCGGGGGCGAGACCACAAAGGTCTTTAGCTCATTATGCGTCCAGAGCAAACGGTGCCGGGACAGACACAGATCAATACAGTCAATGGGTATCTGACCGATGGAGGGGGGTAGAGACCAGCGGAAACCCATCTGGTTTCAGACAAGGACAAGATGAAACTGCTACCCTCCACGGCCCAGCCTTCCTAAACTTGCTGCCTGAAGCGGGGGGGGGGGGGC
>NW_024412376.1:164680962-164696994 GCF_014898765.1 Herpailurus yagouaroundi | reverse complement strand
AAATGGGCAGAAGCTTCAAAACCTACAGGTTCTTGCTGGCGGGGCACCACCAGGATGAGTCCCCACAAGGCAGGCTCCAAATCGCCCGGTCCCAGTGCTGCCCGGCCATCCACGTCCGGATCACGGACGGGCCCCAACGGATCACTAAGACTTTACCTGCAGCTACCCAGAGAACTTCTGTGACCGTATTTTCCCCACTGTTACCTGCAGAAAATAAGGCAGAACACCACCTCTGCCTTCCAGACAGCACATGCTATTTTTTAAAATCTAAGCCGAGAGTTCCAGTTAACAGCATGATGCTCCAACAGGTGAAATCTTGATTAATGACCTTTCTCCAGCCTCGTCAAAGATCTGAGAGCCAGCACGCTAGTGGGCCGGGGCAGAAAAGGGTATGACTGTGAAACGTAACCTCACCCTATCATCGTTAGACAGGAGGGTGTGGGGAGCCTCGGCCTGCTCTCACTTTCCAGGAGGTGGGCCCGGCTTCGGTCACGGTAGCAGAAGACGGAAGAGAACGGCCACGTGGCCCCTGAGCACAGGGAGCCCCTTCCCAAATGAGGTATGTGACAGTTAAAGCACAGACGCCAGCAGGCTCACGGGAGGATGGGTCAGAGGGTCAGGGTTTTAAAAAATATGATCTCTGTGGCTTTACTCCTGTGTCAACGGGGACGCCTTCTTCCCAAATCCAATTTCGGAGCACAAGCCTGACTTCCCTAACAGCGGATCACTTCCCTAATAACTAGTATCACACTGACTTCCAGTTAAGTGTCCAGTCTCACAACCACCACCTTTCAGAGCAAAACTCCAGGCCTTCCCAACTTGGGAACGCAGGCTTCAGAGTCAGGCAGGGGACAGCCTCCACCACACACGAGCGTCTGGGGCACAGGATGGCCGTCAATGCTCTGTGAGACGTGCAAGCAAAGACTCTAATGTGATGTCCGGCCTGGACAACTGGAATTCACGACCACCTGTGTTCTTACACTGGCTTAAATATTCAGTAAAACGAAGATCAGGTAGAGCCCAATAGGTGGCATTCGTTCATTCAATGCACCTGTCGTGTGCAGAACACTGGGCTGGGCACAGGTGACACAGTGGAGAGCATGACAGGCGGGACCCCAGCTTCCTGAGCACCAGCTCTGGCGGGGGCCATGGACGCTAGGCAGCTCCTCAAGAAAGATGCAATTTAAGTAAAATGAGCGAATATCAGCATTTAGATAAACTTGCAAGGTATGTAACTGATTAATTAGCTGTGTAGCCTAATCTGTTCTGATATGGTCCACAGAAGACTCTAATTCAAATAAAATCTACCCAGGCATCAACGAAAACCAGACACACACACACAGTACTCTGTACCACAATCGGCCATTGAAAGAGTTTAGAAAGTTTTCAAGAATAAGGACCCGGATAATCGCTCAGCAGTTCCTCCACACCTCTACCTCTGGGGAAGCTTTTAACAAATCAGTTGCTACAAGTTAAATGTTACACATCATCGTCTCACATGAAGAAGGTAGAGTTTTGGTTGGTATGGGTTGGCCAAAAAGGGAGCCTTGAGGACATCACTATATATAGAAACCAGTAACCATCCACTGCCTGGCCAAGGCCACGATCATGGAGAGAAGATGAAAGTCTTGTAAGATTAACAACAACAACAAAAAAAAAGCAATAAATAAGTAACACGAGCCCTAGCTACACAGAGAAGATCCAAATTAATCTGTTTTCAATTCCAATGTCTTCAACAGGGTAAAAACCGCCACCATCAATTGCACAGGCACTTCCTGGGCACCAATACAAAGACAACGAGGAAGCAGGTCCGGTCTCAGCAGCTGAGACCACAGCCAGGGAGAAAAGGAAGAAATAGAGACCACCATCTATCAAGCACGTAATCGTAAGTCTCTGAGCTCCTGGCGTCCATGGCCCGTTGCGCGCACAGGCTCACTGGGCGATGGGCTCAGAGTGGAAGGGAGCCCATTGGGCGCCGCTGAAGGAGGACAAGGGCCAGTGCACCACACAGGGCATCCAGCGAGACAAACAGCCCTAAGAGAGGGGAGTACGCATCTCAAGGTCTCCTCTGGCACAAGCTACCGGTGCCTCAGGGGCCCCTGCGCACAGCAGCCGTCCCTCTAAGGTGCCTGGAACAAAATGCTGCAAAAAACCAACAATCCCCCAAATAGGATGCCTCCACAGAAACCCTGTCATGTGCCCATCAAGACGTGCTGTCCACAGGACTCTGACATGCCCCAGCCCGCCGATGCTCTGACACCCTGTCTGTCCAGGGAGGAGGACCGGTATCGGGAAGAAGGCAGTTGTTTGCTCTGAACTACCAGGTAACTGAAGCAGCTAGGAGTGACCCCGGCCTCCCGGAGGACGGTCACCAGGCCTCTCACAAGACACGGCTTCACGGCAACGGCTGCCTTTCTTCCTAACAGGCCAAAGGGGACAGGAGGAGCCAGAAGGCTGGGGGTGGAGGCTGGCGGGGGTATGACAAATGGATTCTCCAAGCCTAGGACCACGCAAGCTACTCACCATGGGTGATGTTTAACTCGTTGCCAATGGCTAAGCTCCAGACTTTGCCTCTCACACTGGGAGGGATTCCCTGCCACCATAAATCTCGAACTTTTCTAGAGCACCACCTGGACAAAAATGGAAGCATGAGATTATGAGTTTGTTCTCAATGAAGAAATCTGTTTGCCCGTGTGCCGAGCCCCAGGCCACGAGAGCGGGGGATACACAGTCACGTGGTACAGCCCCTGCCCTCAGGGAGCCTGCAGCCCAGGGTTCCAGAGGCCAGGAGATCAACAACTGGCTTCCACTGGGCAATGGCTGTGACAGGTGCGCCAGGGGCCCCACCTGAGCAGGAAGGGCGCTGCAGCCCAGGGGACCTGGGGTGCTATTCTGGAGCTGAACCCCGAGTGACCAGTAGCAGGTGAAGCAAACAGAGGCTGGGAAGGGCATTCTGAGTGGAAGGCACAGCGACAAGAAATAGCCTGGCCGGCTGCAGGAACTGCCGACAGCTGGGCACGGTGCGGGGGTGCCGGGAGGCACGGCCGCAGAGCCGCAGGGGAGGGGACCCCGAGAGCCCCGTGGCCGGCCACCGCACTGCTGCGCACCGGCCACCTGGGTAATGAGCTGCCAAACTCCACCGGCAGAGGAGACTCTGCTAACCCAGAACGTGCGGAACTGCACAAAGGCACTGAGGTCTGCTGGCCGCGACGGACACGCTCTGCCAACACACCGGACAAACGTAAAGTGCCAAAGACTCCCCAGGCGCCTCTCAATGCAGCGCCAGCTGGTGCTGCAGGAACCGGGTCTGCATCCCGCTCCACCCACACCCGCGGAGCCCAGAGCAGATCGCCCCCCTCTGACCCCGTAACGTCCCCGCTAACACCCGGATGGTGAAACCCTCCCCTCCAGGGGCCGTACTGAAGATTAAGGGGGACGGAGCACAGAGGTACCCGGCACAGTGCCTGGAGCCCCGCCGGCGAACTGAATGGCAGCTGTCATATAAACGCACGCATCTAGATCACGTCAAGCGTCGGACAGCGCAGCGCGGATGGGGAGGGGCGGTTCTGCAGCCCCAGGGCTCTGAGCGCCTCAACCCTTGTTACTGGGTCCCAACTGAGAAAAAGGGTTTCCCAGCCATGTCCGGCCCAGAAAAGCAGGCTCTGGGAACAGCTTGTTTACCTAGCAGACATGCTCAACGGCCATCTGACCCCGTGACGAGAGCGAGTAACAGCCGGGCAAGTGCCAGAAACAAGTCCCCAACATCCTGCCACACGGTTCAGTGGGAAGGGACAAGAGCTGAAGGGAAATTCGCATCCAAGCTCCCCGGCATCCCAGCTAATGGGCTGAGGCCCGAAAGGAGGCACCGGCCTCTGTGCGTGGCCCTGGGACTGCTGTCCCCTCTCCATTCTGAACACGCAGGAAGAAAAGACCTACGGCTGCCCCTCTGCTGTTAAGATGACTGCAGCCGCCAGACTCTGGGGGGTGTTGTCAAAGAAGACCCGGTCCCCATCTTCAGAAAGAGGACTATAGACACGTGAGCACAGGGATGCAGCAGACCCAGGGGTCTTCTACAATCACCTGGGCAGGAAGGTTTTCCCCAGGGAAATCTCAGCTTTAAAGAATGAAGAAGTAGCTGGATGAGGAGTTACAGGGCAAGAGCACTCTAGGCAAAGGACATGGAACATGCAAAGGCCCTGCGGCTCCCTAAGAAAAGGGCTCATCAAGGAAGGAGAGCTGGAAGGTGAGCCTACAGATAAAGCAGCGGGCTATCTCACAAAGGAATTCACACTGTTCGCGGAGTAGCAGGAAGTCACGGACACTCTATACAGGGAGGGACACAGACCTGGGCTTTAGAAGATCCCTCTGGCTACTGAGCACAAGACAAACTGGGGGTTAGATGGGGGCTGTCACGGGGTCCAGGCAAGGATCGACAGGATGCAACCGAGGCGGGGAGGGAGACTCCAGGCCACGCGAACATATTAGGTAAATTCGCCGAGGGCTGTGACGGGAGCTACAGTGAACAGCACCGCCAGCTACAGGTGTCAGAGAGAAGCGCCTGGTGGCCTAGCAGCCCGACTACGCCGCGGCTTACATTGTCTCCCAGTTAGGCAAAACCTCGTTGTTCCAGGTGAGGACGGCGTTCCCGATGCTCTCCTCCAGGCGGCACCTCTCCTCCAGCTGCCTCCTTCTCCGCTGCGCCTCCTTCAGCTCTGCCGACCGCGACCGGAAGCAAGAACAGAGCACCTGTTAACTGACACCCACCCTGTTCACGCCGCGTGACTTTCCTCAGGGTCACGCTGCGAAGCCACCACAGGCCTCTCTCTCTAGACCCATTTCAGGCTCACGGAGTTTCAAAAGCTCAGGTGTCATCCATCTCTTGGGAAGCTTTTCAGGCAGAGCACACGTACGGAGGCGGTACTCACATAAGAACACAGTTCACCGATCAAAAAAAGAAACCCGTGAAATCCACCGCCTGGTCAAAAACGGGGACATTACCGGACCACCAGAAGCCCGTGGCCCCTGTCCGATGCCCTTCTCAACAGAAGCCCCAGCCTCGCCCCCCTCCTGGTGTGTAAGCAGCCCCCCTGAGAAATAGCCTGCATCTTAACTGACACATCCTTTCTTGTATTTTTTTTATGGTGGTAAAACACCCAAAACCAAATTTACATCTTAACCATTTTAAATGTAGGATCAGTGGCACTGAGCATGTTCACGCTGTTAACGCAGCCATCGCCATCGTCCGTCTCCAGAACTTTCCCGCCTTCCCAAAATGAAACGCCACAGCCGTTAGACACGGACTCCCGTGCCCTCCTCCCCCGGCCCCCACGTTTCTACTTCCATCTGTGTGTCCTTCAGTGAGTAGCCTCTTTCACTGAGTGTAAGGCCCTCCAGGTTCGTTCCTATGGTAGCACGCCTCAGAACGTCCTTCCTTCTTACGGCTGAATTAATATTCCACCGTATGGATGGGCCACGTTTTGTTGATTACGTATACTTTTCAAACACGCCGGACTCCTAGGGATTTTAAGTGTTGCAAGGGATTTTATCAAATCCAATCACATCTTCTTGTAAATAAGGAAAAGAGAGCCCAGGGAGGGGAGGAAGTCTGCGCATCACCACTGGCTGAAGCTTTCCCCAAACCAGCACTTTCACCCTGCACGGTCTCTTTTCTTGTGTAAATTCTATTACCTTGAATAAAGCTACCGGGAACGAACGGTTAGTAGAAACATACGCTTTTGATGGAACATTATAAACTTCAAAACATTAAGACATTCCCCAAGGTTCAGGATCTAGGGCTCCAGAAGGTAAAACACTCTCCGGAAAGAGACAAAAATCTCGTGCTGTCTTACACAACCGACACGCAAGCATCCCGTTACCTCGTTTTTTGGCCTGAACCACCATTTCTTCATACTGTTGCCTGTGTTTCTGGGCCTCTTCAGCTGGCTTCGCTGGGAGATTTCTTGATAGAAAATAAACAATTTTCACCATTTTATTTTATTTTATTTATTTATTTTTTAATTTTTTTTCAACGTTTTTTTATTTTATTTTTGGGACAGAGAGAGACAGAGCATGAATGGGGGAGGGGCAGAGAGAGAGGGAGACACAGAATCGGAAACAGGCTCCAGGCTCCGAGCCATCAGCCCAGAGCCCGACGCGGGGCTCGAACTCACGCGAGATCACGCGAGATCACGCAAGATCGTGACCTGGCTGAAGTCGGACGCTCAACCGACTGCGCCACCCAGGCGCCCCAATTTTCACCATTTTAAATAGCAAACAAAAGTCGTTGAAAAACAAAACTTTCAGACTTACTTACTAAAAAAGATGACACACTCAAAGACCAAAAAACTACATTTGTTACAAAGACACAACAATTTCATAAACTAAACATACTTACGGACGCTAAAACAAGCTCACCGTAAACAACCTGAAGTACAAAGATCACTAGAAAGAAAAGAACAATTGCCCACGGTCCCAATAAACACTTCACCTTTTGGAATTTTTCACCCCAGCCTCCAAAGCAACTGTGAGCTGACAACGCACTAGTTAACTGTCACGGTCACGGTGAACCAGGGGCCCTCCGGAAGGGTGGCACACGTGTACGAACACGTTCCTGGGCCAGTTTCTCAGGGGCACAAGGTCTGTTCGTATCCGCTACCGGCTCATCTGTTTGGTTTCTTATACACAAATGTGCACCACAGTTCTGAGCACCTGCATGGGGTGTGCAACTTCGAATCCTGGGTAAAAACACTAAAATGCAGGCTCCTTCAGGAAAGCGCGGGAGAATCTGCTGGCCCTTGACAAGTGGGAGGCGGCAAGGTCTGGCTGGTGCACCCCGCGTTGGGGCACATTCGGAAAGAGCCACCGCCCTGCTGCAGGAGGGCACGGTGCTGTCTCCCGGAGGCCACCGTTCTGGGGGCACTGCGGGAGCGGTGGTCCTCAGCGGGCTCTTTCCACGTCTCTGTCCACCTTCCTAATCCGGCACTTCAGGGATTCTCTCCCCGTCCACGACATACCCCCCAATTCCAAGGACCACGAGTTAACATCAGAAGACGCATTTCTTCTTTGGGTTTTGTCAGTTTTAAGTTTCAGAATGGGCGGGGACCCAAGGGACGGCTGCTCTACAGTCTCTCTTTCTCCCTCTTTTCACAGCTGAGGGATCTTTCTGTTCGAGCGCAGTGTTCTATGGAAGCTCGATACTGAAGCGAGGCGAGCTGCGGCCTGTACCTCCCTAAGGGCTCCAAGTGTGGTCTGTAAACCCGTCCTCAAAACCGATCTCATCCGTGCAGGGACGCTAGAGGCCCAGAGAGAGGCGGGCCTGGTGAGATCGCTGCAGCCCGTGTGCTGCAGATCCCACAGAACCCAGCAGGCCAGCCCAGGACCTGTCCTACGGGACAGGGGCGCCCCTGCAACCCCGCGTGTGTGCTACATACGCTTCCTGGGGTTCTGGCAATCACAAGCCGGTCCACGATTTACAACAGCTACTTAAGTATTTCTAAACGCTGAAGTGAAATGAAAAACCGGGGCGCCTGGCTGGCGCAGTCGGTTGAGCGTCCGACTTCAGCCAGGTCACGATCTCGCGGTCCGGGAGCTCGAGCCCCGCGTCGGGCTCTGGGCTGACGGCTCGGAGCCTGGAGCCTGCTTCCGATTCTGTGTCTCCCTCTCTCTCTCTGCCCCTCCCCCGTTCGTGCTCCGTCTCTCTCTGTCCCGTTCAATAAACGTTGAAAAAAACGTTGAAAAAAAAAATTTTTTTAAATGAAAAACCACTTGAATGGAAAACCCGGAGTCAGACTTTCTGTGTTAAAGGACAGTTTTCCAGATAAGTTCTTTTATTATTATTATTATTATTATTATTATCAGAGAACACATGTCAATGTAGGGAATAAAGAGGAAATAAGGAAATGAGCATTTCTGATATGAATTATGGCTTACTCTTCTCCCCTCTGGTGCCCCCAGCCCTTTTCTAGGGTAAACTGTACTTATCTACTAAAGCAAACATGCTAGAGAGTCTTTTAAGACTCATGCTGGTCTCGGGGCGCCTGGCTGGCTCAGTCGGTTGAGCGTCCGAATTCAGCTCAGGTCATGATCTCACCCGTTCCTGAGTTCAAGCCCCACGTCAGGCTCTGTGCTGACAGCCTAGAGCCTGCTTCAGATTCTGTGTCTGCCTGGCTCTCTGCCCCTCCCCTGCTCATGCTCTCTCTCAAAAGTAAGTAAACATGAAAAAAAAAAAAGAAAAGAAAAGAAAAGAAAAAGACTCACGCTGGTCTGTCTTCCAGGATGAGTGCGGTGGTAGAAAGTGGCTCAAAATCAAGATTCTTCCTCACATTCTGCTTCGGAGAGGGCGGCTTGCTAGGTCGTCCAGCCTTGTCTTCATATTCCTGGGACAAAGAAACAAGGCATACCTGTGGGCCTGGCCAGCTCAGGTGTTATGACGCCCTTCCGAAGGCGAGGAAGCTGTTTTGTAATCAAGTCTTTCACGTGATTTTGAGGATAATGCACCGAAACCGCTTCCTTTTCAGAAGGAAGAGCCACCCACTAAAGGGGTCCCACAGCCCCGTGGGGAGAACCGTGCCCCTCCCCCACGCGGGTGGGGGAGCAGCCGAGGACCGCCATCCCAGCAGCCCCTTTAGAAGGGCCCACAAGCCACCTCGGGTGTCCTCCGCTTTTCCTGGGTTAAGAGGCGTATCTTCCGGCTTCTGAACAACGTCAAGTTTTACTGACGATTGCAGTGGCCGCTGGGAAGCTCAGAGCTAGAGCAACAGCCAATTCCGGCACCCATCTGATCCCCCGGCTTCATCTCATATACCCACTCCCGCACCAAAACCTCAAACCCACTTTCTGTTGTCTCATCGCATTTTATGTGTTTTTGTTGGCTTTAAATCGCTTCTGCGATGGAAGAGGTTAAAAATTTTTTGCGGGAGATGAAAAAGCCGTTTCACTTTACGTATATATTTTTTTAATTGAAATCCAGGTGACACAATGTTATATCAGTTTAAGGTGTACAAGGTACCAATTCCACAGACAACTCTGTGTTATGCTGTGCTCACCTCGCGTGCAGCTACCGCCTGTCCCCACACAGCACTAGGACAGGATCACTGACTCTATTCCCCGTGCTGCGCGCTTTGTCCCCATGACTTACTCGCTCCACAGCTGGAAGCCCGTGTCTCCCTCTCCCCTCCCCCCGTTTCCCCCCCCACCCCCTCCCCTCTGGCCACCACCAGCGTGTCCTCTGTATTTACAGATGTTTCTGCTTGTTGTTTATTCATTTGTTTTGCTCTTCACATTCCACACATGAGTGAACTCATCTGGTATCTGTCTGACTCATTTCACTTAGCATAACACCCTAGGTCTATCCATGTTGTTGCAAATGCTGTTTCATTTTCTTTTTTTAAAATTTTTAAAAATATTTATTTTTTGAAAGAGAGAGACAGAGTGCGAGTGGGGGAGGAACAGAGGGAGAGGGAGACACAGAATCCGAAGCAGGCTCCAGGCTCCAAGCTGTCGGCACAGAGCCCGACGCGGGGCTCAAACTCATGAACCGTGAAATCATGACCTAAGCCGAAGTCGGACGCTTAACCGACTGAGCCACCCAGGCGCCCCTGTTTCATTTTCTTAAAAGCAGAAACATAAAAAAATTATTTAACATCTTTGTATGAAGCCATCACTGCAAGTTGTCGCATAAATATTTGTGCCACGAACAGCCTCTCAACCCCTGGGTAACTAATCTGTCCCACGGACTGCAACCACAAAAGCTTAGTCACATCTGGTGACCCACATTCCAAATGCCCAAACAGGAGAGTTCAGGACAGTCAAGCAAGTTGGCACCAAGGAGTCCGGTTTCTGATATAGTACGCGCGCACGCGGGTACCCTTAGCCCTCCACAAAACAGGAAAAAAAGAAAAAAAAAAAAAGAACCAATACTTTCTGATTGCCTATTATAGACGAGGCTCCCGGGACCCTCACTTAAGGGAAGACAATCTAATTGGTAAGACAGGACAAACAAATGAATAGTTAACCTAAGACTTAACACCCATTCCAGGTAACAGAAACAGTATATCCCAAGTGGAATGCAATTAACTGTTAAATGAATTTTATTAACAGCTGCCAAGGAGGGTGTTACTGGTAAAATTATTTGGCAAACGATTCTTCTCTCAGCTAGAGAAGCCTATAGAGGCTTCTAAAAAGTGGAGAGGAAAAGGTCTTTCCTCAAACTACGTAAGCTATGAGAAGAGAGTGCACGGAGAAGCAGGTGGGTGGGGCTGTTCTGTACGTCGGGATGGACAAGATTAGATGACATCACCGTCTACTCTAACTTAAAATGGTTCCGTTAAAATACTAAAACGACTTCTGCCTGCCCAGACCGAGAAAACAGACTCACTTTTTCATCGATTCCACATCTGATCACATGCGGTTTCAGGCACTCGGCCGCAATCTAACATGACACCAGGCACTGGAAGCTTCAAATCTAGCACCTGGATGCCCAGATCTTGAGTTCCATAGACAATCTACCAAAAGCTGTATGTTAAGAAAGATTCTGAGGCATGCTGCATTTTAACAAGAATTAGTAACGAATGCCCTGTAAGGTCCTATCTGGTGACCGTGGTCTAGTGACCTATATGCCAAGGCCAAAAACGACAAGCCCCAAGTTAAATGTCCCAGAACGTGGACACCCGTTTCCATTTGCTGTGTGTGCTTTACACACACTGTGTCACTTTATCTCGGTAACAATCTCTGTGGCAAGGCTCCCCCCCATTTTATAGATAGGGTAACTGAGGCTCAAGGTAAAGTGACTTACCCCCAAACACACAGCCGGCAAGGGGCTGGGGCTGGCCACTCCGCCACTCTGTGCCAGCCCAATCTCTTTTTGACTATACTTAAACCGGTGTGCAGCTTTAGAGGGAAAAGGCTACTTGGGTTAAGTGTGGCCTCTGGAGGCAGACAGGTACAGAAGCAAATTCACCACCAATACCCAGCCGTGGCTTCAGGCAGAACTCAGAATCCCTGAGCTTCGTGTCCACATGCGCAAAAAGGGAAACCGTACTGACCAGACAGCGCTAAGGAACAAGGAGGGGCTTGGTGCAGAGAAAGTTCTCAATAAAGGGCAGCCCTGGTTGCTGAGTACCATTATCCTTAGCCCTGAAACAAGTGAATAATGCATGCGCGCGCGCGCACACACACACACACACACACACACACACACACACACACACCACCTCTAGGGCCAAGCAACCAAGTCTACAAACAGCACAGATACAAAAAGCAGTAGAATTAACCAAACGCCTTGATGCATAACCAAAAAACATCAGATCTCTTCAGTTAGCGCTCAGAAGCTCTTTACAGCAAGTGGAAACAGACGTTAATGAGCCAAACGCTTGGTGAGGATTTTACACACACAGTGAGCAGAACCTGGCCTTCACGCCAGCCCTCTGAGGAGCCGCCTCCGTCCCCAGGCCACAGAAGGGAAGGTGGAGACCCAGAGCCATCAATGACCGGCCCAGCCAGAGCAGGGGAGCTGGGGTCAGAAGTCAAGCCTCTGGTTCTGCAGTCACACTTGCCACCACTCTCCGGAACTCAGGCGAGCCACTCACGGACATGATGCAGAAGTAATTTAATCATTCACATCCCGTCCAAACAAAGCCTCCAACCATGACAGCAACCTGTCATACCGAATTAAGGGCAGGTGCAGGGCAAACACTTTTCTGTCTTAGTCACATAGAGCACTGCATGATTTAAAAAAAAAAAAAAAAAATTGAAGAGGACTGTCCTGCCCATACTTGAAATCCCAGGGAAAGCCTTTCTAGAAGGATATAAATGGCGTCAGCAACGGTTTACAGGTCACGTGCTACACCCTGTTCTTCCAGAAGTTCACACAGAGGTGTCTACAAGAAGCTCATTTTCCAAACGAGACGAACCGATTTGAGAAACTGAGGACTACTGCTCTTTTTTGCTGCCTGACCACCGCCACCGTGGGGCACATGCAGGGTCCCGAGAAGGGCCCGTCCCAGTGGGCTCCGCCTCAGGGCCCAGCGCCCCCATCTGGCCGAGGCTGACATCTAAGGATGTGAAGGAGCAGACGCGTACACTGGCCAAGACGGGCCTGGCTCCCTCACAAATTGGTGTGATCCCAACAGACTCAGGAGGCACTGCCCAGGTACATTCTGTGACAGTCAGTAACATCCCAAGAATTCCCAAGTCCAAAGGACTTGCTCTGGATCTACCTGAGGATGTCCACCATTTAATTAAGAAGGCTGTTGCTGTCTGAAGGCGTCTCGAGAGAAACAGAAAGGATAAGGATGCTAAATTCCTACTCATTCTTTTTTGAAAAAATTTTAAATGTTTTATTTATTTGAGAGAGAGAGAGAGAGAGAGAGAGAGCGAGAGCGCGCGCATGAGCAGGAGAGGGGTAGAGAGAGAGAGAGAGACACGGAATCTAAAGCAGGCTCCAGGCTCTGAGCTGTCAGCACAGAGGCCGACGCGGGGCTCGAACCCACGAACCGTGAGATCATGACCTGAGCTGAAGTCGGACGCTTAACCGACTGAGCCGCCCAGGCGCCCCTAAATCCCTACTCATTCTGACCAAGAGCCGTATTTACTGGTTGGCTCAATAATCATTAAGACCTAGCAAGTCCTTCCCCCAGTTGGAAATATGAGTCACTCACAGCCTCTGCCCTCATGGCATAAATTTGTCTGCACACTCGAGCAAATAAGATCATTGTTTAACTAGGAAAAAAGAGAGGACTATTCACTCTAAGGATCCTTCAGGGGGGTGTGGGGGGGAGGGCAGTGAATAAAACGTCCCTAGAAAAACAACTTTCAGCCATGAATGATCAGCGTTACGGTCGGCACGTGATGGGGCAAGAGCTAGGTCTCTGGAAGCAAAAAGAGTGAGTTCGAAGCCTGGCTCTGACCTGAGGCGAGTCCTCTCTCTCCTCGCTCAGCCTGCTTCCTCACCTGTGAAAAGGCATCAAGTGTGAAGGCTCCTGGGAGGAGGAGGTGAGAGGAGGTCCGTCCAGTGGCTGCCACGAAGCATGAGCCCTTTCTTTGGGCCAGGCCCAGCCTCAGGCCAATTTATCATCATAAAGTCCCTTCCCTTCTTGGGACCCTTATGGGATCACATTTTGATGAGCCTGCAGACTACTCAGTATAAATCACCTGTTCCGGCGACAGCTAGAGTGCAACGCCCTGCACGGCCCCAGCGGGAAATGCGAACAGAGTTCTTCAAAGTTCTGGTGACAAATCAGTTTAAGTGGTCATGGTAACATTTTTTTTCTTCCTTTCTTTTTTTTTTTTTTTTTTTTAAGTTTATTTATTTTGAGAATCCCAAGCAGGCTCTGTGCTATCAGTGCAGAGCCTGACACGGGGCTCACACTCACGAACTGTGAGATCATGACCTGAGATAAAATCAAGAGTCGGGGGACGCCTAACCAACTGAGCCACCCAGGTGCCCCTGCAACATTTTCTGTCTTTTAAACCAAACGATAAAAAATACAGAATCCGCACAGTAGGGACAGGTGGTTTCACTTCTACACCTAGTTAGTTATGCCAGTGTGCAGTCTCACACTGTCTAAGCCGGGGCAGGGGGGATGGTGGTGTCAGGTCAAAAAAGCTTACAAGCCACTAATTTGCAAGTCTCTGCCCTGAGTGGCTTACCATGCGTCCTGCCGGGAAGACAAGACCGGCACCAGCGAGAGCAGCAAACAGAACCTACTGCACTTAACCAGGGGCTGAGAGGTGGGTGTGGTCCGATGACCTAGCAAAGGGTCCAGGAAAATGTCAGGGCATCTGAGCAGGGCCTCAGCTCCACACAGGGGCCATGAGCAAAACAGATTCAGCAGGCAGGAGGAAGATGGAAAGGGACCTTATCTGCGAAGGAACTACAGGGGGCCCGGCACTCGAGGAGACCCAGGCCACAGCCCTGAAGGGCTCTGGTAGGGGCAGTAAGATGCTGGCAGAGGCTACGAAACCAGAGAATGAAAAATGCCACGGGAGAGCAAGCCGGGAGGACAGGATGCCTACAGCTGGGGGAAATCAAGGAAAGCATCTCAGAAAGGGTCCGGATGAGTGGACAGAGGATCAGGGTGATTGGCCCGGAAGCCATGAGGGAGAGGCCTGCGACAGCACAGGCGGCGGCCAAGAGACACGCACGAGAGCTGGCTTATTCGTGGGGTAGGACGAGCGTGTTACGTGGGGAATGACGCCGAGGCAAAGCTGTGTTGCTTTAGGTTTTGCGGTCTCAACAAGCCGCCTAGAGCTGCCTGGACAAGCCTCGCCGGAGAGGAGCTGCACGGGCACAGAGCCGGAAAGCAAACTGAGTGAGGCGTGGCGAGCCTGTGAGACGCATCCCATGGAAGGATCCCCATCGTGGGTGTGATCTGAACGACGTTAAGGGCGAGGAGAAGGGGGACACACTCCTAGGGCGTATAACCTGCCGTTAGGAAGGGAAAAAAAGATGAGCTCAATAGGCATCTGTTTTAAGAGGACGAAGAAAAGATCAAGCTTCTCTCTCGAATGATGAACAGGAAGTATTCCTGGCGGGACGGCAGGAGGGGCTGTCAACGCCATTTACAGCCCTGGGAAGAGTGCGGCCAGGAACGGAAGCCCCCGGCTGCCTGGAAATCTACACTTGCCGGAAGGAGAACGGGCCATCAGGCCACACCGGCACTCCAGTCCTTGACTCAACTGTATATGGTACCAAGATCAGCCTTCTCAAAGGACGACGGACGTGCTGGGGGTATGGCTCCAACAAAGCATGGCGGGTCACCACACGTGGCACCCGTACGACTGACGTGAGCCAGTGTCGACGGCAGCACAGCCGCCACATCTGCAGCGCCGGGGACCCAGGCAGCCTGCAGGGGAAGCACCAGGAAGGAAGCAGGCTTGGGTCTCAACCAGCACCTCCTCAACTATCGCCACCGCGGCGTGACCTTGAGCGCATCCCTTCACCCTTCCAAGCCCGTTTCCTCGTCGATGGACTGAGAATGGGTTAACCCAAGGCACACAGGCACAGCAGGTACCCAGAAAATGGCAGGGAATTCTTACCTTGTCGCGTTACTAAACACGACTCTTCTCGGCATCTCCCGCCAGGAGGGGTACTTAACGGGGCCGAAGGGAAAAGTGAAGGGCAGTGAAGTGCCTGGAAGGAACACTGTGCTGGTTTCACACTTTGCCATTTGTAACAAGCAGTTCTGGGGGGAGAGGGGCACGGCTTTGGAATCTGAGACGACACCGCTTTGGTTTTGACATTTTTAGCGGGGAAGAGTGGCCTGTCCAGGTCTCACGAGTGCTCAGTCTGCCAGAAGGCAGTCCTGGTGACCACCGAGGCTTGACCTCACAGGAAGAAGGCCCCCTCAGAGCCTCCAGTCTACTCACCAGGCAGTACTTTCCCAAAGAGCATTCGCCAAGTTACCGGAAACGGCACTCGGGAGAGCAACTCTCCGGAGCCGTTTCTAATTGTCGTGTCCCTTACAAAAGGTCTACAACACAAAAGTTAACCTGCGGTCTCGCGAATGAGCTGTGGGTTTCAACAAGATGCTGCAATCTGACCACCCTACTGGGACCCGGCGCAAGCAGGGTACGGGCTCATCTTCACACAAAGGCTTCCCCCAGGCTCACAGGCACAGGCCACTCTCGCCTCTGAGAGGGGAGCCCGGCCTGACCCGAATCCGAGAACAGGCTGCAATCTCATGGGGGGTGGTTAACAATCAGGAGGCGCCGACTCGCTCGCTCAGCCTCTCACTGCACCATTAAAACCGAGGCCTGTTAGAAAATCACGCGGAACCGCACACACAAAGAATGCAGGGAGGCGCGCGGGGCGCACGGCGGCCACTTGCAAGCCTCGGCTCGCTGGAGCAGTCGTGTGCAACACACACGCACGCACCGGGCGCACCCACGCAGGCGCCCCGGCCGATGACCCGCGGTGGCCCGGGGGGGGGGGGGGGCGGCCCCACTCACCATGAACGCCGCGGGGCTCAGGGGCGCGCGGCCGGCGGCTCCATGCCCGGGCGGGCTCCGGTGGCCGGCTCCGGGGACCTCGGG
>NW_024412376.1:164612550-164670962 GCF_014898765.1 Herpailurus yagouaroundi | reverse complement strand
TCTGAGCTCTGCACTGAGCCCGGCACAGAGTTCGATCCCATGACCGTGAGATCATAACTTGAGCCAATGTCGAGTCAGATGCTTAACCGACGGAGCCACCCAGGCACCCCTTACAGCTCTATCAGTTTCAAGACGTGCCATCTTCCAGCCACCACTGCCACAACCGAAATGCAGAACCATTCCATTAACCTCAAAACCTTCTCCCTGCTCCTCCCTGGTAGTCATCCCCTATGCCATCCCTGGCACTAAGCTTTTATGTTTGTCACACCTAGAGTCCTACAGCACGTAAACTTTTGAGACTAAATTCCTACACTCAGATAATACTCCTGACATTCCCCCAAGACTGTTGGTACAGATTACACCGACTGATTTTTTTTTAAACGTGTTTGTTTATTTACTTTTGAGAGAGAGAGAGAGCGCGCATGTGTGCTCGAGCATGAGCAAGGGAAGGGCAGAGAGAAGGACACAGAGAATCCGAAGCAGGCTCCAGGCTCTGAGCTGTCAGCACAGAACCCGACACAGGGCCTGAACCCACAAACAGTGAGATCACGACCTGAGCCGAATTCAGAGGCTTAACCGACTGAACCACCAGGCGCCACACAGTGGCTGATTTTCAAATGCTAAACCAGCCTTGCATTCCTGGCACAAATGCTGCTTACGTGTATTGCCCTTTCTTTTTTTTTTTAAAGTCTTAGCGAATTCAACATGCTAATGCTATGTTGAGGATTACGTGTGTCTGCATGAGGGATACTGGTCGCCAATTCGCTTTTTTTGTACTGCACTTGTCTGGTTTTGGTATCAGGGTAATACCAGCCTCATAAACGGAGTCAGGAGGTAGTCTCTCTAAAATTGGTGTTATTTTCCTTTAAATATTGGTAGAATTCACCAATGAAACTCTCTGGGCTTGGAGATTTCTTGTTTAGAAGGTTTTTCACTACAATTTCCGTTTCTTTAATAATCAGGGGATGATTCAGGTCATCTATTCATCCTAGAGGAGTTTTGGCAATTTGTGATTTTCAAAGAAATGGCCCATTTCGTCTAAGTTACCAAGTTTATGAATGTGGAATCATCCATGCATTCTCATTATCGTTTTAATCTCTGCAAGGGAGGGTCTGTAGTCATATCCCCTTTCTCACTTGTGGTGGTGATTTGCTTCACCTGTCAATTTTATCAGTTTGATCAATTTTGTTCATCATTTCAAAGAACCTGCTTTCGGTTTCACTATTATTGTTTGGTTTTCAATTTCATTGATTTCTATTCTTATGTTTTATTACTTCCTCCCTTTTGCTTGCTTTGAGTTTATTTGCTCCTTTTATGGTTTTTAAAGTAGAAAATCAGATTACTGATGAGAGAACTTTGTTTTCTAATAAGCGTTTTAGTGCTATAAATTTCCCTCTAAGCATCATATCCCACAAAGTTTTAGATGTTCTATTTTCGTTCAAAATATTTCCTTTTTTTTTTTTTTTCCTTCTAACTCTTTGTGACTTCCTCATTGTCCCATGATTTGTTTAGGTGTGTTTCTCATTTAATTTCCAAGCTTTTGGGAAGGTTCTTGCTATCTGTGTGTCACTGCTTTACGATCTGATTCCACTGTGGTTAGAGAACACGTTTTGTATAACTGTAATCCTTTCAGATTTATGGTTTCTTTTTCAACCCAGGTTACGGTCTCTCTTGGTGAATGTCGCGTGCACGCTTGTCAAAAACGTGCGCTGTGCTCTCACGGGGGGCTGGCGTGTTCAACAAACGTCGGTCAGTCCTTCGGTGTCCTGGCTGATTCTCTCAACGGCCTATCAATCACTGTCTAGACAGGAGGGTCGACGTGCCAGTAACGACGGAGGATTTGTGCACCTGTCTCAGATCTGCCTGTCTCTGCATCATGCATTCTGCAGCTGCCGCCGGTGCACACACGTTCGGAATCATTCTGTCTTCGCTGGGGAACGTCCTGCCTGATCGCTGGGAACCTTCTCTGCTCTGAAGTGTACTTTTTCTTATGTTACTCTATCTACTCCGTCTTCGTCCTGATTAGTGTTTTCATGGTATACCTTTCCCATCCATTCAGTTTAGCCTACGTATTTTATATTTGAAGTGACTTTCCCGTGGACAACACATATTTGGGTCCTTTTCATTTTTTTTCATCCGTCCTGACAACCTGTCAGGATTGGGTATTCAGACATACAACTGGTGCATTCAAACCATTTATAGGAACATAATGACTGACATGCTTCCGTTTATCATCTTATCTAGATTTTTCCTTCCTCTATTTCCTCTTTCCTGCCTTGATTTCATTTTTTAAACTCTTTTTAGAACTCCATTTTAATTCGTGGTGTTTTTAACTCTCTGTTTGTATAGTTTGGTGGTTGATCTAGGGATTATCATGCATATCTCATTTTTTACAATCTTACCACCGTATCCCCTTCTGTATCTACAAACATTGAAAACCCAGACAAAGTCATAGTTCTTGCTCTCACTCAAACACATTTCAAAGAGCTCACTAGAACGGCGGTCTATCGCACCTACCTAGACCCCCACATCCAGCTCTTCTTCCGAATGTTCCAAGGGATGTTCCAAGTCTCCTTCCGGTGCAATGACCCTCCCATCTGAAAAACTTCCTGTAGCAATTCACTCAGATCTGCCGGCAACAAATCCCCTACTTTGCCTTCATCTGCTTTATCCCACCCTCATTCCCGCAGGGTATTTGTGCCCAGTATGGGATTTGGGACTGATGGCTCTTCTTCTCCAGTACTACCTTTCCTCTGGCTGCTTGTAAGACGTTTTTATCTTTTTTTTCTTTAATATTTATTTATTTTGAGAGAGAGACAGAGAGCGTGAGCACAGAATGGGCAGAGAGAGAGGGAGACACAGAATCCAAAGCAGGCTCCAGGCTCTGAGCTGTCAGCACAGAGCCCGACGCGGGGCTCGAACTCCTGAACCGTGAGATCATGACCTGAGCCGAAGTCGGACGCTCAACTGACTGAGCCACCCAGGCGCCCCCAGACTTTTTGTCTTTATTTTTCAGCAATTTGGTTATGACGTGTCTGGGCACGGGCTTCTGTGGCTTTCTCCTGTCTGGAGTTCACTGAACCCCTCTCCCCAAATCTGTAGGTTTATCTCTTTTGTCAGATTTAGGACACCCTAAGCCATTATTTAGTCCAAATGTTTCTCTGCACCCCACGTTTCTCCTCTCCTTCTGAAACACCAACAGCACAAATGTTAGACCTTTTAGTGCTACCCCACATGCCTCTAAGACTCTGTTCTATTCCCCCTTTTTCCTCTGTACTGTTCAGATGGAATCAAGTCTGTGGATCTATCTCAGCGTTTACTCCTCTTTCCTTTACTATCTTCATCCTGCTACTGAGCCTATCCGGTTAGTTTATTTCAGTTCCTGTATTTTTCATTCAAAAGTTCTACACAGTTCCTCCTTCTATTTTCAAATTCTTTACTGATACTTTCTACCTTCCTATTTCAAGAATGTTCCCCTCTTATTGACTGATTGATTGATTGATTGATTGGAGTATTTTCACAATGGCTGCTTTAAAGTCTTTGCTGGATAATCCCAACAAGTGTGCTACCTTGGCAGTAATGTGTATTAACTGTCTTTCCAATGGGACAGCAGATTTTCCTAGTTGTTGATATGCTGAGGACGTCGGAATGGCATTCTAGACATCTTGACTATTGCATTACAAGACTCTGGGTCTCGTCCAAACCCTCTGGAGAATGTTCGTATTTCTGTTTTAATAGGCAGTTGACCTGGTTGGATTCCACTCCCACATTCCAACCGGCTCCAGAGTCAGCTGACTTGCCAAAGCCTTTCCAGCGCCTGTTGGCTATACCCCACACGTGCACCGCCCAGTGGCCAGTGTGGAACCTGTGTGCTGGTCTATTCCAAAGTTCAGTTCTCAAAGTCCACAGTTGCCAGTTAGAGGCGGATCCATGCATCTACGACTTGGGGGTCAGCCCAGGAGTTCCTAACAACCTCGAAGGTCACTTTCCCGAACTCCTCCTCTCTACGATGTCCCCAGAACTTGCTGATTCCCCGGGTGGCCCCTTTTCTAGGTTCTCTAATCACACACCTCCCACATCTGTGTGCACCTTGGGCCAAAGGTAGGAGGAGAGAGAACAGGGCATCAGGGGTTTGCCCCACCTCCTGGGAACAGTTTCCTGTAATCAGGTTCCCTTACTGAGAGTTTCAGGCGCCTGCCGGCCAGTTTCTACTGCCAAGAAACTGAGTGGGGGATGGGATGAGAGAAAGCAGAGAAAAGGAAAAAATGAAAAGTAGGGTCTCTGCATTCTGAGTGTTAGAGTACCCGCTCCTCATCCAGAACTAGACAGCCTTTCTTAGTGCTCTCTCTGTCCACATTAACGCTCGTCTCTGGGTTTTAGGATACCTTGAGTTCAGGGTGGGGAATCTCCGAGGGGGGAAAATCAATCTCAGAGGGGGGTTAAGTCAATCAATTCAGCAGTACTGTGAATTGTGGCCCTCTTCCCCGATCCACCTGCCACGGTTTACTTTTCAGAATGCTGAAAAGGCTGCTCTATGTATATGTTCAAGTTTCATAGCTGCATTCGTCAGAAGAGACAGGTTAGACTTAGAGCACACTTCCTCCGTACGGAGAACTGAGACCTGCTCATGCTTGCAAACTGCCTCGAACCTACTTTCCAAAGGCACAAGGGATGCTGCAAACGAAGGAGGTGTTCTCACTGTCGTTTTAGACTGATCTGTAGGCCCATCACCAGTCACCTGCCCGGACCATCCAGCCTTATCTTCTCTGCAGTTTGGGATGATGTAGGTTTTTCTGACTACTTCACAGAACCCAGAGGTGAGGAGAAGGGATATCACTTTAAGCTGTTCTGGATCTGCCTTCTTCTGGGATTCTCTCTTTGACATCTAAGAGCTGGCTTGAAATTCCAGAAGGCCGTCCAAGATGTTCCAGGTGATACAAGCCCAAATACGTGCATGCTTCTTTGCTCACATGACATCTTTTATCCAGGACACTAAAGCCCACACACCGTACCCCTCACCGTAATCCCTGCCTGTCGGTAGCTGCCTCGGAGCCCAGACAGGACATTTCCTGACAGTGGTGCCGATGCCTCAAGTCTGTATACCCAGGGTTACGTCTAAAAGACTCACAAACTTTGCTCTAAAGCGTCCCCAGATGTGTGCAGTCCCCATTTCCAACAGCTCAGGCAACTGAGGGACAGTAAAGCACATCCGTGTCGCACCAGGCTGACTGCACCAGATCATCTGAACCCCCAGCAGGTCACAGCCCTCAAAGCCGGCCGCACCGACAGAGTGCAAACATCAGCAAAACGGCAGTCAGACGGGAGGAGGGGTGAGAGGGGAGAGGGGAGAGAGGTCAAGAACAACTGTCAAGTTCAGACCTGAAAAAGAAGGCGAAGTCTGCCATTTTCCAAAATGGGGAAAGATGCAAGAAGAAGAAGCCCAACAAGACAGGAACCAGAAAGCAAGAGTGCAGCCCGGACTTGTTAGCCAGGTGGCTGTCAGACATCCAGTGGAGCACCCAGCAGGCAGCTAGACGCGGAAGTTCAGGGAAGAGGCCCCGCCGGGAACAAAGGTGGGGGCTGCCAGTGGAGGCGCGATATTTAAAGCCTGGAGTCCCGCTGAGATCTCCTCCTGGGTGGCCAGGGACAGAGCAGCACCTGAAGGGGGCCTCCACTATCTGGAGGGCACCCGGGGGGGGGAACTGCAAAGGGGGGAGAATGTGGTGACCTTGAAGTCAAGGTCAGAAAGGCTCCCAAGGAGCAGGGGAGAGGCTGATGGGACAAGGGCTGAGGAACGCCCCTTGGACCGGGGAACCGGCAGTCGCCCTGAAAACCCAGTGGTGCAGAAATTGCACGACGCTCACCACAGCTGCGACTACCTGCAGTTACTCTGCTCCAATCTGTTTTTGCCTGATTTAAGGCAAGCCAAGTTCCAAGCAAGGCGGAGGCCAAGGAAGTCTTGCCCTTCACTGTAATTCCAGGAAGGACCCCCACGGTGGCTCAAATATGTGGAACAAAGGACCATGGAAGCCAAGGAGGAAGGTCCCTCTTTATCCGGGAAGCAAAGGATACACTGGCCCAGCACTGCCCAGGGGGCCAATCTGGCCGGGCCCTGCCCCGCACACACCCAATGACGGGAGGCCCGAAGGCAGCTATCTTCGGGTCCCTTCTCCTGGCTTTATTCTCGGGGCCTCTCCAGTTCACCGGCGGTTGCCACAGCTGGTGGGCACTTGCTGTGCCCCGGCCCCAGTTTCTTCAGCGGGTCTGTGGGGGGAAGGCCTGAGAACTCGTGTTTCTAACAAACGCCCAGATGATGATCATGTCCCCCCGGGCACCATGCTTTGAGACACACTGGTTTAGTGTGATTCTCGTAGCGATCCTTGGTCATTTTTGTTCCCCTACTTAGAAATCATAATGTAAGCTGAGAGACAATGACTTTTCAAAATCCTTCTGAAGTTTGAAAAGATAACTGAAAGTAACATTTCAACATGTCCTAAAAATGGCAGCTATGTCTGCGTCAGGCTCAAGCGAAGGGAATCTGGCCCAGGTACAACGAAGTCACGTGTGTCCCACGTGCCCCGGGGCAAACCACGAGCAGCCCTGACCACCCCGCTGGACCTCTTTCTGAATTAAACGTCACAACAGCCACTCCTCAAGTACTCACTCTGGGCCACTCCTGGTACAAAAACGGTCCACGTACATCATCTCTGAATTTATAACAACCCCGTGAGGAGGAACCACAGTGCCCATTCTGCAGATGAGAAAACCAGGAAGTAACTGCCCACAGTTACGGATAAGAAGAGGGGATGCTGGAAATCAGACCCACGTCTGCAAGCCCAGAGATCTTGGCGGGCATACACACCTGTCCCCCGGGCTCCACCGGGATGCCTTGAGGCACGACGCCGGCCCAAGGGCTTGTGTGCTCCCGGCGCAAGACCTGGCTCAACACGGTGCGGTGTCTGCGCACGCGAGTGAAGGGACCTGCGGAGGCCTCAGGCTCACCCTCCCGCACGGTGTCCTGTTTCCTGTTGTTCAAGGTGGACTTGTCCCAGGAAAGAGACGACAGTATCAGTAAACGCTCTCCAGCACCTACGACATTCAATACCGTTCTGAGCACCGGAGGTACATTCACACATTTCGTCCTCACCCCTCCGAGGCTGGTCCGGTTATTCTCCAAATTTCAGAGAGGACGAAGATGGGGCTCAGGAGGTTAAGGGACTTGCCCACACAGACAAACGGTGGCCGAGCTGGGATACGGACTCTGACAGTCTGCCTCCAAAGTCTAGGGTCTTACAGCACCACGCGATGGCGCTTCTCTCCGGTAATAAAAACACTCCAAAGAGAAGGTGAGGAGGAACCGGAGTTTCCCACCCCTGGCACCGTCCGGCATCACGGGCCTCGGCAGCCGGCGCCGGCTCTGGGCTCTCTAAAGCGTGTGGGTGGACATCTGTGGCAGCCGCCAGCTGCTGTACCCCCACGACAGCAGGTACCCGGCCCTGGATCCCTGTGAGGGCTGGCCAGCCCGGGGCAGGAGGGCCGGAGACACAAAGCACGAGCAAACAGGACACGGGCAGGATTGTATGACCCTTGCCGGTACAATTACATCCTTTATTATTGATGGTTGAAGCCAGACGGTCCTCGTCCCTGCGGTATTGGGTTGCCACATAATTAGTGGACCTAGTCACTCCAGTTCACAGAAATCCTTTAGGTTCAAGAACATAATCCATGTCCACCTTTAAAAAAAAAAAAAAAAAAGTACGACAAAGAAAACAAAGAAATTCAAACATGATGTGAGTGACAGTAAGAGTCACGGGAAAATCTCCCTAGGATAATGGTTACTTTTTTCAAAGTGTGGATCTCTTTAAAAATTCTTAAACAGCTTGGCCATTTCGTTTCTAAGAAATTTATGGCAGAGCTTTGCACACAGACTCCTCAAATTTTAATTGTGTGCTATTGTAATAAGCCTACGCAAGGAGCGCTTCAGACTCCAAATGTAACAACCCATAAAAATGAATTCCAACACCGAAGTACTTCGCGAGCCTCCTGGGTCCAGACGACCGCTCTGGGGAACGTCAGACAACATTCAGAACAAATTTAGTTTGCCGAGGCTTTCACAAAATGAAATAGGCGCACATCCACCGCGTGGCTGGGGCCAGAGCCCCGGGATGTGCTCCCCGCCTCGCCCCACACGCCGCACCGCTGTACCTAACACGTCTAATACTCAAAGGGGCCGTCCTCTGCAACCGCGCAAGCGCCACTCCGGGCCAGCCCAACTTCCCCTCCTCTGGACCAGTCCAGGAGCCACATTCTTGCCAGGGTGACGCCATCACGGCTCACACGAGTAAAACCCTCCAGGGACATCACCTCACGCGGGCCCCACAGACAGCCCCTCTCACTGCTCCCTGGGCCCGGGCTGCCACTGACCCTTAGCACAGGCCGCCCCCACTGCCTGCGGCCCCTTCCCTGCCGAGGCAGAGGAGCAGCAAGGGCCCTGGGGCTGGGTTCCGGCCCTGCCCAAGTCACTGAGCCTGTCTAAGTGCTCCTTCCGTGAAATGAGGACGGTAATAGTACCTTCTTGGGAAGACGGTTACGAGTCTTAGATGAACCAGACACCCAAGTGCTGACTCATCTGAAACCAGCACACAACAATCGCTCATGATCCCTGTTGTTAATAACTCCGTCACACCTTTGACCTCAGGCCGTGCCCCTGCCCCCACACACACCCATCCTGCTCCTTTCCATACCCGCCCTGGAGTCCTCTCCTCACCAGAGGGGTGCTCTCCAGCACGGTGCTGTGTGAGCTCTGTAAGCCCAGGGCCACGCACGAGGCCCGGCACTCACTAGGTCCTCCAAAGTATTTAGCAGGGGCGCCTGGGGGGGGTCTGTCCGTTAAGCGTCTGACTTCGGCTCAGGTCATGAACTCATGGTTCGTGGGTTCGAGCCCCTTGTCAGGCTCTGTGCTGACAGCTCAGAGCCTGGAGCCTGCTTCGGATTCTGTGTCTCCCTCTCTCTCTGCCCCCGCCCTGCGCGCTCAGTCTCTCTCGCTCTCAAAAATAAATAAACGTTTAGAGAAAAAAAGTATTTACTAAGCAACTGCCAATGGACACAAAACCGAGGCTGGAGGGGTCGGCCTGCCGGGGACAGTGTCACAGCACCGGCAAACGGCAGAGGTAAGGATGGCTGGGACTCGGAGCCCTGGAGAAGACGCAGGCTGTCACAGTCAGAACTTCCAAGGCCACAGAGGCCCCCGGCCCCGCTGAGTCTGGGCACGAACCTTCTTTGCAAAGACAAGCACATGTCTCCAGCCGCTGGCATCGCCCCCTGCTCGGGGACGGAGGCAGCCTGGCGGTGATGAGCCGTCACAGGCCTGGCCTGGCCCCTGAACCCTGTGCCCTCCCCACCTCAGACAAGTAGGCAGCCTGTGAGCCAGCAAGGGGAAGGGGATCATCCTACAGCCTGGGTGAACAATGGCCCTCGCATTCCTGGCCAAATCAGCACCGGAAGGATTGAGCTCCAAGAAACCCATGGGATCAGAGGGCAAGAACGCTTTAGTATCAAACATCATTAACACACCTCTGACAACAAACACATTTACAACTCTTGCTGGAAAAACTGATCAAATTGGGTTATAAAGATCTAGAGCCCCGCTACCTCTTTCCTATACGCATGCTGTGAGCTACAGGAAATGAAAAAGGCTAAAGTCATCAACATTCTGAAGACAGACTTACATTTTAGGAACTTGGCATGCAGATTAACACAGTTTTCCAATTTCAAAGCCTCAATAAAGGCCATTTTTACAAGGTTCATAAATATATGCTAATAACATGTTTCTGTGTTTTTATATCTTGTATACCTTTTGCATTTTCTTTGAATCTTTCTGAGCATTCTCTCGGAGTGGTACTTTTCCAAATAACTTCCATCCCAAGTCATTCTGTCTGTCAAGTCTTGCATTCTGTTTTCTAGCAAGCAAATTCCTACAGGAAGAAAATAAGAGGGTTAGGAAACTTCTGGGCATTTACAAAAATACCAGGACAACGAGTCACTCTTGAATGAACACAAGTAGACTTTCCTTTGAAACAACAATGTGATGAACCACAAGCTTTAATTCTTCAGATGTGATTTTTCACGTAAGACACAGAATTACGCAGCAAGGGAAAATCCCTTAAGCCACAAATAAGTTTTTTGTTGTTCCACTGTTACAGGTACAAATTCTAGAACTTAAAGTAAGGAAACACCTCATACTATAACAAAGTCTATAACAAAAGTGACCTTTAAAGTCAGACGGTACTGAATTGAAACTTGGCTTCAACACTCACTAGCTGTGTAACTCTGACCAGTACATTAACCTTTCTAAGCTTGTTTCCTTATGTTTAACAAGGGTCTTTGCGGGAATTAGAATTACAGGTACACAATCAGTGCTTAAGAAATAAGAGCTGCTAGGGGTGCCCTGGGGGGCTCAGTCAGCTCAGTGTCCGACTCTGGATTTTGGCTCAGGTCACGATCTCACGGTTCGTGAGACAGAGCCCCATGTTGGGCTCTGTGCTAACAGCGTGGAGCCTGCTTGGGATTCTCTCTTCCTTTCTCTGACCCTCTCCTGCTCATGCCCCTTACTCTCTCTGTCTCTCAAAATAAATAACCTTTAAAAAAATAAGAAAGAAATTATATTAAGTCAGAGCTGCTTTAATAATTAACCTGTAGCTCAGTTTAAATTACCTATGGGGGGCACCTGGTTGGCTCGGTTGGTGGAGCACACACCTCTCAATCTTGGGGTTGTGAGTTTGAGCCCCACCTTGCGCACGGAGCCTACTTAAAATTAATTATCTATAAGGTAAATTTATATCGCCTATTTATAGTCTCCACATATAACGAAAAGAAAGCCACTCAAGAGAGAGTCCAAGGTCTTCCATCCCAACAACATGTAAACAGGTCCCAAATAACACAAATAAATCCCAAACGGTAGTACAAAATAAACTACGTTCTGGAAGGCCCATTCATTCAAAACACATGGTTTCCAGGGCTCACTGGAAAGTAGAAGATGAACCCGCAGCAGCTCGTGTGCTAGAAAGTAAGGAAGTGCTGAAAGAAATATAGGGGGGACACATCTGAAGGGAACGGCAGCCAGCTTGAAACAAGGGCTCCCACTGGCTACATCTGGAGCAATCTAACCATCAAGATAAATGATGAGAGCAAGGGACTATAGTCGCTTGAGTGAAACAAAAATCCAAGCACCCACATGGATACAAACAAGAGGAGGAGGAGGGAAAAATGTGCTGAACAAGCCCAGGAAGACTGATGGAGGCAGGAGAGGAGGGATGGGGGCGAACCCGGTAGCTGACAGCGGCAGGAGGAAGAGGGTTTCCAAAGGGCTTGAAAGTATCTCCCACAGATTACGTGTGAATTACAAAGGCAACCCTCCTCAGGCAAGTGCTCGCAGCCGCATTCCCAATGTCAGAGGAGACAGCACAGGCCCGCGGCTCCGATGTGCCCAGAACAGCACACCATATGGATGGAGGGAGGCAGGCAGACAGATAATCAATCAGAGAAGATCCCTGAAACAACCAACAACATGTGAATGCGGACCGCGGACTAAGAAACAGCACAGGGTTGATGTTGCATTTCCCGACCTTACAACTGCACAGTCGGTGGTTATGTGAGAGAATGCTCTTGTTCTTAGGGGATATACAGATATATTGAGGGGGAGACAGGCATGATGTCTCCAGCTGATTCTCTTAATGCTTTGAAGAAATACTTACTTGCTTATATGGCACATATACCACACTCACAGGACAGATAAAATGAAGTGAAACACAGAGTGTATCGAAGTAAAGAATGCATGCAAGTTCCCTGTGTTTTTCTTGCAACTTTTCAATACATTTGAAATCAGATCAAAATAGAGTCATGGGGCGTCTGGGTGGCTCATCAAGTGAGCATCCAGCTTCGGCTGAGGTCATGATCTCACAGTTCATGTGAGTCCCATGTCAGGCTCCCTGCGGTCAACGTGGAGTCTCCCTCTCTCTCTGCCCCTCCCCTACTTGTGCACACGCACTCGCTCTCAAAAATAAAGCATTAAAAAAATAAAGTTATGAACACTTTCAGAAAAGGAAACAAATGGTCTCACTGTCTTCTCTTCTGTTGTGGTTACAATAGAATCCATTTCAGAAACCGTTTCATAGCCCAAGGCAATTCTATACATACCTTTATAATAAGAAAGAAACTTTGGTTAAAAAGAAAGAAAGAAACTCTGGGCTATCCCCAGGCCCAGCCTGTGTACCGCCTAAGACAGCCATTGGTGAAACACACACGGTTCAAACCGAGCTAAAATGTCAGGCACCCAGAAGGACACTAAGAGCCTGGGCATCCAGAATTCGGTTCACTAACAGCTGACATTTTGCTAAAGAGGAGTTGCCTCTGGAGAAGGGGACTGGGCACAAGGGACTAACGGTGAGGAACCCCAATGCACCTGGAAGGGGAGGGGACAGGAGTGAGGGCTACACCTCCTGATGAACCTCAACCCTATTGCGGAGGGACGCATGTCAGTGAGGGTCTAGAGGGACAAGGAACGGAATAGAGAACCCCACAGAAGCGACTGGGCATCTGTGCTCCGGGAGGCGGAATGTAAATGTGGTCCTGGTCACAGAGACGGGGCCAGCAGGGGCAAGAGGAACAGAAACATTGGTTTTTCCGTCCACTGGACAACGATGTAAATCTGTACAAATGTAGTGCAGATGAAACTTACCAAAATCATGATTCATGACAGACCATGACTTATCAAAGGCATCTTTGGCTGTATTATTTTTTGTGGATGAGAGCTGAGGACCTCGGAACGGACAGGAATCCCTCCCTAGCTTCAGCTGTGTGTGTCACTGGCACAGGTAACAGGTGCCTCTTGCTCCCCTTTCAGGTCGGTGGGTCATCGGAAGGCTGGCATGGATCTGGCTGTTGGGCCCAGGAGGCCACATGGAACCGAGGACCTGCCTCCTCCCATCATGTGACCAAACCCCACTCCCGTGCAGGTGCAGTGAGAGAACTCAGATGGGGCAGGGAGAGCCCAGTAGCCCTGACGGTTCCCTTTAACCCTGTGCGGTCCTCCTAACCCAGAGGCGCCCTTGGGAAGACACAGCCGTGGATCCCTCAGGCTGTCCCTTCACGAGCCCTGTGCCATAGCGAGTTAGCAGAAGCCCTGGCCCTCAGACAGCCTAAGCGCTCTCATGTAGTGGAGTAGACAGTGGCCATAGCCAGTATCTGTGACACCTCACCAGAGGGCAGAACACATGGACTGCTTGATTCAAGCTTCCTCAAATCCACCTGTCCCACCACCATCTTCGGGAAGTACTCCCGTCCGTCCTGGTTCTGCAGAACCTCTGGACTCACTCTGCAAAGCCGACCCAGACCGGCTGCCGCCCGTCCAACCTCCGGGCCTGGGCTCCCACGGAAGCTATTTCCACAGCACCCACCCTGCTGCTCTGTGCCTGTCGGGTGCACACCCTCTCTCCACACACCTGTCTCTAGGGGTGCGGGCTGTGGGGGGGGCAGGGCAGAGTCACCTCTGCATCCCCAGAATTCTATCCAGCACGCAGGAGGCGCTCTATACAAATGGGGCAGCCGCATGTGCAGGGGAGGCAGGTGCAGAGCTATGAGGAGGCAGAATGGGACCTCAGCCCATCACCCTCCAACCTGGGGCCCGTGGAGTGAACCACCTCCGAGGGCGGCAGTGATGCCTAAGTGCAAGCTTCCACACACGCTCCAGGTGAAGGGCAAGTCCAGACAAATCAAGGCCCAGGACTAAGAACTAAACAGAGATAAGCTCTGAGCAGGGTTAAGAGAATGCCCTGAAAGAAGGGGCCGTGGAAGATGGGGGGGGGGGGGGGAAGCGGTGAGGGGTTGCTGGGAGAGGAGGGAGGAGGGGCGGAACAGAACACCACAATCTGCTCCCAGGCCAGAGCCCTCCTGGGGGGCAGCCAGCAGCTGTGCACGAAGACTGAGGGCAGCGCCCGGAGCACTGTTCCAAGCCTGACGCAGAGCCAGTCACGGAGACTCCCTTTGTTTTGCATGCCCAGTAGAGGGCCCTTTGCCCCAGGGCTCGAATCCTTTGCGAAGGAAGAAGCATTCACTCTACTGGCAACATCAAGGACCTCAGCTGTCGACCTCAATCCAGTCTCTGAAGGGCAGAAACAACACCAAAATGGGCCAGACTCTCACCTGAGCCGGAAGGGAATCAAATCAGCAAGGGCCAATAAACAACCAGTGGGTCCTCAATCCGCAGGGCACGATGACACGGTCTAACCAAAGCTGTCGGCATCGGGGTTCCCTGAGAGCCACCCGGGCTCCGGATGCTGAAGCCTGCCCCACCCACCCGCACCTGTCACCCACAGGCACCCACGTGGGGGCGGGCACGGCTTTCCTCCTGACTAGCCCCTTCCTCCAGGATGCCCGCTCACATCCTGCAGCCGGCGGGAGGAGTAATGGCTGAAGGGGAAGCACCGAGGACTTGTCCACAAACGAGGTGAACCCCACTTCTAAGAGGCTGACGAGGGCCTTACAATCCTTCCTGAGCCTCGTCCCAGGAGCACCCCCGCAGGCAGGCGGCCAGAGCGGAGATCTCTCATTCATGCACTGAATTTTTCTGAGGGCCGCACCACAAGAGGCAGTCTTACTTGCTTGGAAACCCTCAGTCTCTCCCCAGGTTAGCTCCAAAGCTCTCACCTGATTTGGCAAGGGTCTGGCCCCTCTTCCCAGTCCTCCTCCTTGGGTCATTCGGGGCCGCGCACACATCCGGGCAGGCACACGGCCTGTCACCCCACCCCACCCCCCAGTGTGTTTGCCCCACCCTTTCTTCGGGTGTCCCTGGAGCACAGGACCAAGATCCATCAAGCCCTGGGCCCCTGCAGAACTCCCGCTGCATCTACCATGATGCTCCAGAAATCTCTCCGCCACACAGTGGGCCCAGATGGATGGCACCAGCCCTGTCCCCCAAATCCCTTCAATGGCTTCCACCTGTTTGTGGCACCATGGCACATGTCGTTCCCCCAACCCTCAAAGTGCTCTTGAAAGAGGAGACGTGAGGGCTTGCCCCCCAGGCGCGTTTCAAGGGTCAAACAAGGCGAGGACCTCACAGGCCTGGCCTACTGTATCACACACACTCGGTTCACATTCACGACAACAGCAGCTGTTGTCACCATCATCACCATGTGGCGTTTCTCCATTAGGGGACTGACAGCACTGTCCTCCAGCTCAATCCCCTTCAGCCGAGCTAACGCTCTGCACCCTAAAGGCATTAGAGAGGGGGACAGATGAGAGGCGAGGTTTACAGGAATGGTGGGCTGAGGGAAGGTGACCCAGCAGGGGCTGGCCCCACCAGGGATCTGTTGATAATGCCTATCCTATCCGGACACATTTTCCAACAATGCTGAAGAGGCCTCCGGAAATACACTTTGGGGCTGTCCGTGACTAAGCCACGCCCAACTACAAGGGAAAAGACTAATGCTAAGAGCCTGCAGGAAGCAAAAGAAAAGACCCTTGGGCAGGAAAAGGGAGCCAGGGTTTGAATGGGGCATCTCCCCCAGGCTGGAACAATCGTTCTTTTCATTTCAACAGGTTAACAACTCAGAGGAAGAGACATGGGACACCCATGACAAAGTAACGCTAAAAACAATGGCGTGTTAATTTCTGCCTGTCAGCTCTCCTGCCTGCTGTGCAGTGCCACCCACAAGTGAGGGGCATCATCAGTAGCAGGGGCAAGATCAGGCACGGACACAGGTATAACTGGGACGAGATGGACTATCAGGACCTGGTCATCACCAAGACCAGTCGGGCACGGCTTTATGCAGACTCTGACCGGTGCTCCCTTTCCTCCGACTCCCCCACACTATAAGCCACAGGATCCTTCCTTCGCCAGGCTTGTCCAGTGCCTTATCACGTGGCCTATAGTGCTTATACTTCCCAGGCAGGAAGTAGAGGGAGCTGACATGTGACAAGGGCCAAAGCGGGGCGAGTGGGGAAACATACAACCTGGAGACCTGAACGCCCCACGCCTCCGGACAGAGGGGTCAGGCCCTCACCGCCCAGGACGGGCCACCAGCCACACAGGCTGCTGAACACATGACAAATGTGCGTGTCATTGCGCCGAAATGCGCCAGCTGGGACGGAGTGTTCTTCAAAGTGTCAAAAAAGACCGAAAACTACCCAGGGGTTCATGACGTGTCCATATACATCAGTAAGAAGGGTCAGGGGATAGCCTGGCTGGCTCCGTTGGTAGAGCATGTGATTCCCGATCTTGGGGTCATGAGTTCGAGCCCACACTGGGTGTAGAGATTACTTAAATACATCAAGCCTTTTTTTTAAAAAAAGGGGGCCAGGGCCATTTTTTTGAAGGGCCAACAACTATTCGTCGTTAAAGGCATAAAGCGAAGCACGTAACAGCGTAAAGCACGCCGCACAGTACGTGCACCTGAGTTGCTCGTACCAGCACAGACTACCTCTGGGAGAAGACGGAAATGGGCATTCTGTGCTCCTGCAACAGCTTACCCGGTGGCACAGTGCAGACACAAAACTCTTCACCACACACTCTACTGCACTTTCTGGATTTTGTACCGTGCAAGCATATCGCCTATTGGAGAAAGTTAACAGGGGCGCCTGGGTGGCTCAGACGGTTAAGCATCCAACTCAGGTTTCAGCTCAGGTCGTGATCTCACAGTTTGTGAGTCTGAGCCCCATGTCAGGCTCTGCACTGACGGTGTGGAGCCTGCTTGGAGTTCTCTCTTTCTCCCTCTGTCTCTGCCCCTCCCCTGCTCACACACACTCCCTCTCTCAAAAATAAATGAACTTAAAAAAAAAAAAAAAAAAAAGGAAGAAAAAAGTTCATATATAAAGAAGCCGTTGCTAAATTAGGGATTTCTGCCAATAACAAAGGAAGCGAGGGGTGCCTGGCTGGCTCAGTCGGTGGGGCGTGCAACTCTTATCTCGGGGGTGGTATGTTCCAACCCCATGCCGGGTGTAGAGATGACTAAAAAACAGAAAAAGAGAAAATTAGTGCTTCTGCACCACCCCCACCCCCATCTTCCAAATCAGGAAGGCTTTATCAAACCCCAAAACAGTGCCCGATTTTTCTGCCCGTCCCTAGTAAGGCTAGGTGGCGAGTGCCAGGAGCCCCTGCTGTGTCGGGTGGCAAGTGCCCTAACCAACAAAAAGCTGGAGAGCAAGTGAAACGGCCAGTGATGCTGCACTGGTACAAACAATAAAACACTTAGAGAAGAGAAGTGAAACCGTATGGAGCCGCACCTGGGAAGGCACTGGCGGCTCAGCCCGCGTGGCTCATGCACCCGCTCTGCCCTGTGCTTCACGACCCCAGCCGTGAGCCAGAGCAGTGAGCACGACACAAGCGTCCCAAGGAGAACGGCCTACCTCCTACAAGTTAGGTAAGTTCCTAAGGTCGCCCACCAGGGACTCAGACCCCCGCCCTTCCAGGCCTCCGCAGTCCAGCGCAGCCTCCGACCACACAGCCGAGAACTCTGGAAGGGCACACAGCCAGCCCTGTGGTCAGCAGGGCCGTGCACACACACTGCCGTCCACTCCCAGACCTCATACAGACCAGCAAGGCTGCAGGGACATGCGCACAGGAACACGACAGAACGGCTGAAAGGCAACTGCCACCAAGGGGCCACAGGCGTACCTGCGGTCCCGTCACGCTGACCTGACCACCCTGCTCCAGCAACTTCAGGCAGAGGCAGAACGGGGGCCTTCCTGGTGAGAGGCCCCCAAATCTGAACCCCAGGTTCCCAGCATGGGCAGCTCAGGTGCTTATCTGCTCCAAGAAAACTGCAAGGTGGGACATAACTTTGTTATCACCTATTCCTGGCTGAGAAGTGATGCACAGGAGGCTACAAGGGGCCTAGCTGTGGCTCCAATCGGGGCTCCCCACCCCACCCAACCCCCCCCAGCCTCAGGGCCCCACCTCCCACCCCACTGCCCACCGCACCCTCCATCCCCACCCCCTACCCTCAAGACCACACCCCCCCACCAAAGCAGCAAAGGCCCAGGGCCTCATGGTTTTCATCTGTAAATGGAGATAACAAGTCTGGGGAGAACTAAGTGAAATAACACACAACTCATCGGGGCAGGTGTGTGTGCAGGGGCCACAAGGAGAGGTGACACGCTGGGAGCCTGTGTTTTCTGCCTGCACAGAGTTTTCCAGCTGGAAATATTTATCAGCATTTTTAAATATCGACAAATCAAAGAAAAACCTGGGCTACTGGCTTCTCCTGACATACCGTAAGAGCTGGCCACACGGGCACGTGTTCCCGCACGACAACCAGCCAGAGCTAAGCTGTGGGTTCATCTGGGCCGTGCTCCACCTGGTCCTCCACTGCCCACACATCAGGACACCTGCCACTGCAGCGTCCCCCCTCTCAGCCACCTGCAGGGCCAGATCCCAGTTTTAAGGGGCCTTGAAGCTTATTCATTTGGGGGAATCTTCTAGACATAAAAAAAAAAAATGTTTAGTTATGAACACAAAATTAGGCAGACGTGAGGAGTCCTGAAAGTCAAGGTCAAGCATCATTAACATCATAATTCTAACACTGTCCTTTTGGCTTCGGAAACCTGGGACGTGCTTCCATGTGAGGACACTCCAGTGAGGACTTTTTTAATGTTAATTTATTTTTTTTTAATTTTTTTTTTCAACGTTTATTTATTTTTGGGACAGAGAGAGACAGAGCATGAACGGGGGAGGGGCAGAGAGAGAGGGAGACACAGAATCGGAAACAGGCTCTGAGCCATCAGCCCAGAGCCCGACGCGGGGCTCGAACTCACGGACCGCGAGATCACGAGATCCCGCGAGATCGCGAGATCGTGACCTAGCTGAAGTCGGACGCTTAACCGACTGCGCCACCCAGGCGCCCCGTAATGTTAATTTATTTTTGAGAGAGGGCGCACAAGCAGGAAGGGGGATGGGAGGAGGGACAGAGGATCCGAAGCGGGCTCTGCACTGACAGCAGAGAGCCCGACACGGGGCTCGAACTCACCAACCCTGAGATCCTGACCTGAGCCGAAGTCCGACACTTACCTGACTGAGCCACTCAGGTGCCCCCCCAGCAAGGACTTCCATCCAAAGTTCCATCTCTCCATTTTTCGACAAGAGACCGTATAGTCCAAGGACAGACCCCCTTTCTTCTTAAATGGCGTGGGGCTGAGGTGGTGCCTTTCAGCCCCGCCCCCACTAACTTTCAGACATTACTGAAGTCAAAATAAGGTGATTCCAGGAACAATCTAGAATGCTAGCTGACAGACAAGATTAGGTGCTGGATCTGGGTCCCTGGACCAGTGTATTTCAGAGCACGTGAAGTGTGTGCTGAGGGCAGCACCCAGAGCCAGGGCCCTACCTGGTGTAAGCACTCAAATGTCTTGCACGAGAGTTACCAACTTGTTCCTTTATGTGTCTTCATCACAGAATGTAAAGTCCACGAGGGTGAGTCCCATCTCTTGCGTTTACTGTGGTGCCTCTAGGGCCTAGAACAGTTCCTGGCATACAGGAAAACATGTTTATCGAATGCACGCTTTTTGGAGGAATTTTCAGAAAGAACACACAAGAATTATACCTGCCCATTTAAAACAGAGCAAGCCAGGGGGCGCCTGGGTGGCTCAGTCACTTAAGCATCCGACTTTGGCTCAGGTCACGATCTCACCTGTCTGTGAGTTCAGACCCCGCATCGGGCTCTGTGCAGACAGCTCAGAGCCTGGAGTCTGTCTCAGATTCTGGGTCTCCCTCTGCCCCTCCCTGGCTCCCACTCTGTCTCTGAAAAATGAACGAACCTTAAAAAAATGAAATGAAATGAAATGAAATGAAATGAAACAGAGGAAGCCAGCATGCAGAGAAGTTGGGGAGTCCTGCCCAGAGACACACAGAGCAACACGGAACCACGACTTGGACCCGAACATCCACGGCTGCTGCCCGGCAGCTGTCCACACTGCCCCAGAGGGTGGAGGACGGCGGGGGTGGAAGGGCGCAGCCCTGCCCGACCTGGAGGAGCAGGTTCCACGGGCCACAGACACTCAGCAGGGACTGCTCAAAACTCCTTGGAATCTTGGGAAATAAACCTCCAAAGTCCTCCTCCTTCAAGATACTGTGCATGTGAACTCCAGGTTGTAATTCGACGGTTCCCTGGGGCTTCTTGCTTTCTCCTTCCTTTGTGTCTGTTGTTGACAAGACATAACCAAAGCTTGTCCCAAAGTCCTCAGAAATCCACTAAAACACCGTCACGTTCCGTTCCCAGAACAGACGGGTATCTTCTCCACCATTTCCTGAATCACAACCACCCTTCACAGATCACCTGTCAGGTGCCCCGGACCGCGCCTGGCACGTCCCACATATTCTGCGTGAGAGATGGAACTCTGGAGGGAAGCCCTTGCTGGAGGGTCCTCACATGGAGGCACGACCCAGAAAGGGATCACAGTCCACCCACATGGCACAGACAGGAAACAGAGTCTCGGCGAGGCTAAGGAATTTGCTCCTGAAGGGACATCTAAATCCTGGTACTCCTCCGGGGTAGAGAAGGCAGAAACGGTAAATGATTCCTCCAAAGCCTATTTCTTACTTTTTTTTTTTTTTTCCCCAGATCTCCACCATCAGAAATCAACATGCCCCACTGCCACATCTATTTACACTGGGCCTCTGACTCCGCTCTGAAAACACAAGGGGAAAAGGCCAGCCCACTCAACTGTCACAGGCACACAGGACACAAAACCGCATCCTACAAACCCAACCTCCTGTGTGATAAAACCCCATCTGCCCTACAGGAACTATGAGGCGACTGAGACAGACACTGAGGTGTTCTTACTGTGGCCAAACAGCAGGCCCAAAGCTCCTAGTCGCACACACAGTCACAAGTACCCGAGAGCCAGAAATATTCAGCGTCTCTCTTCCTTCAGAAAAGGTTAGCCAAGGAGCCTCTGATGTTATCAAGTGGATCCCTAAAACCGGAGGGAACAGCCAACACGGGAGTGCAGCGAGCATCAGACAGCACGCGCGCACACACCCGGGCCCCCGGCTCCCGGGGCACGCAGGCCCTCCTTGGAGCCTCGGGACCACACCCCTTCGAAACTGAGAAACAACTCTGCCCAACGGGGCAGGGGTGCTGAATCACGCCAAAACCTACAGACGTGGCAAAATCCGAGCTCCAGGTAGGCCTGCGGTGACAAAAGCAAAAGCAAGAGGGGCGAGACTGCAACCACGAACCTGTCCACGAACAGCAGCGCGGGGGAGACAGCCATCGCGTCTACTGGAGCCACACGCCTCCGAAAGGCCAGCCCCACAAGTGCAGACTGCTCCCGGGCGACATTCCCGGAGCCGGGAGCCGGAGCCACAGTCCCAGGGAGGCACCCGGGGCGCCCTTCCGGGCCCTGCAGCACAGTCTGGAAGGTTAAGGCACGCAGGGCAGGACGGGCGGACCAGCTGGGAGGGCAGAGGGCGGGGGCGGGGGCGGGCAGGGCTCTGACTCCGAACTAGTCACAGGGAGGGAGGAGGGCGGGCAGTCGGGGAAGGAAAGCCCGTGTGACCAGGTGGGTTCCCAGGGGGCCCTCGCATCTCTGCAGAGACCACAGCCACCCCTGCCAGGGGAGGCCAACTGGCCACAGGACCCAGAGGCATCTCTGACTGAGAAATAAAGCGAAATCCCCATTTGGAACAACCGCGAGCGTCTCCTGTGTGCCCGACCTGGTACTTTGCGGAAGAAGCCATCGGGTATTCAGGTGAGTTCCAACACTGTCGCATAAGTTCCTGTCAAAAACTTGCATTAGAACCATCACTAGGGGGGCGCCTGGGTGGCGCAGTCGGTTAAGTGTCCGACTTCAGCCAGGTCACGATCTTGCGGTCCGTGAGTTCGAGCCCCGCGTCAGGCCCTGGGCTGATGGCTCAGAGCCTGGAGCCTGTATCCGATTCTGTGTCTCCCTCTCTCTCTGCCCCTTCCCCGTTCATGCTCTGTCTCTCTCTGTCCCAAAAATAAATAAACATTGAAAAAAAATTAAAAAAAAAAAAAAAAAAAGAACCATCACTAGGGGCGCCTGGGTGGCTCAGTCGGTTAAGTGTCCGACTGTGGCTCAGGTCATGATCTCACGGTTTGTGGGTTCAAGCCCCGCGTCAGGCTCTGTGTGGCCAGCTCAGAGCCTGGAGCCTGCTTCGGATTCTGTGTCTCCCTCTCTCTCTGCCTCTCTCCCGCTCACACTCTGTCAAAAATAAAAACATTTTTTAAAAAAGTGTTTTTAAAAGAACCATCACTAGATGGGGGCACCTGGCTGCTCGGTCAGTAGAGCCTGGGACTCTTGATCTCGGGGTTCTAAGTTGGAGCCCCATGTTGGGTGTGGAAATTACTTAAAAAAAAATCTTAAAGGAAAAAAAAGTGCCATCACTAGAGTAGTCTCCCACCTTCATGACTCCAAATACCATTAGGTATAAAAAAAGGACAAGCTCTAACTAACAACTTCAAGGTCAACAAAAATGATCTACTCTAAACCCACAAGAAGTGACACAGGTAGGCTCTCCCTTGGGGCATCATTAAGCCTCACTCGATCATGTGCCAACATTAACCCAAGGTAAAAAGTCCTCCACACGCCCCAGCCAGGGTCCTCCGTCTAATGATCAGCCCTGCCAGTGTGTTTGTGTGTTCACAACTGCACAAGAAATGTCTGACTAGAGAGAGTCAATAGATGGCCATCTCCAGCAAGAGGAGGTGGTGAGGGGCAAAGAGAGAAATTTTACTCTCACTTTGCGAACTTCTGTTATTGCTGGGTGGCTCAGTCATTAAGCATCTGACTTGGCTGGGCTCACATCACGATCTCACGGGTCATGAGTTCGAGCCCCACTTCGGACGCACTCGAGCCCTGCTTCGGGCGAACATGAGCCCCACTTTGGGCGAGCCCCGTTTCTCTCTCTCTCTGCCCCTTGCTCACTTGCACCTTCTCTCCGCCTTTGTCAAAAACAAACACACAAAACACCAATTTCTGTTACTGCTTTAAAAATCCCAAATGAGCATGTGTTACTTTTGCAACCAAAAAGAAAAAGGAGACAGACGATGGAATCTGAGAGGCAACCCGGCGCTGGACTGGTCCTGAGTGCTGAGTCTGCTGGGCTCCGGGAATGAAAGCCCTGCCCCAGCGCAGCTGGTGGCGGGGAGGTGCTGTCTAAGGAATGGGCTCTAGCCATGGATCCCACAGCGGGGACCCAGACCAGAGGCAGGCCTGGGAACGAGCTGGAAACAAATTCTTGAGCCCCCTGCCCCCTGCACCAACTGAATCACACTCTGGGATATAAAGCCCAGCAAGCCCTGTTTGAATGAGCCCCCCGTGTGGCTCCGATGCTCACGCGTTTGAGAAGGACTGTTCGGACTATGTTTACACACTTCAAACTCCTGCTACCTTGCTGGAAACTTCTGGTCCATTCCTCCCTACCACAGGAGTGGAGTCCACATCTGCTGGTCCGGCTCGGGAGTTACCGATCACTCCTCCAGCTGCCACAGGGACACGATAGTCGAAGTCCCTCCCCTTCCTTCCTTCCCTCAGGTTCACTCCCAGGACTCTCTGCGCTCCCCTGCACCAGCGTCCTACAGCTGCACCTGCCCACATCCCTCCTAATTCTTCCCCCACCTGCACCACTCAGGCTTTACCCACTACACCTCAGCAAAACAAACAAACAAAATCCAAAAATATCTATATTTTAGGGGCGCCTTGGTGGCTCAGTCGGTTAAGCGTCCGACTTTGGCTCAGGTCACGATCTCGCGGTATGTGGGTTCGAGCCCCGTGTCGGGCTCTGTGCTGACTGCTCAGAGCCCGGAGCCTGTTTCAGATTCTGTGTCCCCTCTCTCTCTGACCCTCCCCCATTCATGCTCTGTCTCTCTCTGTCTCAAAAATAAATAAACGTTAAAAAAAAATTTTTTTTTTCAAAAATATCTATATTTTAAAAACCCACAAAGAAAACTCAGGTCCAAATGGCCTCACTAGTGAATTCTTCCAAATATTTAAGAAGAAAGACACGAACTCTTTCAGAGAACAAACCTTTTATTCCACCCCCAACCCCCAAAGGAAATGTATTAACTAGGTCATTCAATAAACACATTTGTAAGCATCATTACCCAAGAAAAAATGTATTCAACTACACTTTCTGATGCCCCTAGAGGATCATTTGACATAAAGAGAGTGCGTGCGTGTGTGTGTGTGTATTTAAAAACTTCCCCCATGAAGGCCTTTTTTTTTTTTTTAAAGTTTATTTGTTTTGAGACAGAGAGAGAATCCCAATCAGGCTCCGTGCTGTCAGCACAAAGCCCGATGTGGGGCTCGATCTCATGAACCATGGGATCATGACCTGAGCCGAAATCAAGAGCTGGACACTTAACTGAGCCACCCAGGTGCCCTTTTTATTATTTTTTAAAATTCATACACAATAAAAGTGAGCTTTTTGGTGTACACTTCTATGAGTTGTAACACATCGGTAGGTTCATCCAACTACCAGAGAAAAATCTTATAGAAACTTTGAGAAACAGAACACTCAACCCATTTTAGAAAGCCAGCATAATCCTGATACCAAAACCTGACGAGGGCATTGAAAGAAAGCAAAAGTTACAGGTCACGCTCTAATGAATATAGACAGAAAAATCATAAAATATTAGCAAATCAAATCCAGGGACAGACATGAAAGGATGTATGCCATAAATAAGTTGGGATTTTTCCAAGAATGCAAATTTAGCTTACTTAACGTTAGAAAAATACAATGTTACTTATCCCAAACAAAATAAAGGAGAAAACACATATAATCATCAACAGATGCAGGCAAAAAAGCATTTGCTAAATAATGCAACACATTCATGACTTTTTTTTAAATCATAAAAACCAGGAATAAAAAGGAAACTTCCTTAACCTGATAAAAGGTATCTAATAAAAAGTATGGTGTCTGATGAGAGGTGTCCTAACAGCAAACATCACACTCCACGGGGAGATGGCGAGAGCTCTCCCAGAGACCAGGGCCCACACGGGGTTTCTGCCAACGCCACTCCAGTGCGGCACCGTATGGGAGATCCTACTCACGCGGTATGGAGAAAACAAAGGGAAAGGCGTAAGAATTGGAAGAAGTGAAGCTCATCCACAGACCACATCATTGTCTACAAAGAAGATCCAAAAGAATCCACAGATAAACTATTAGAATAACTCAACATAGCAAGACTGCAGGATTCAAGTTCTAAATACAAAATTAACTGCATTTCCAGCATTTATAAAATGGCATCCGTAAAACCATCAAAAATTTACACAGATCTTGGAATAAATTTAATGAAAGAAATGCAAGACCTTTACATTAAAAAAAAACAACTATAAAATATTGTGGAAAAATTACAGGAAATCAAAATAAATGGAGAAGATACCACATTCAGAGACAAGAAGCTTGCGCATAGGAAAAAACGATCAACAGATTCAATGTAATCGCGAAGAAGACTGCAGCTTTTGGGGAGCCTGGGGGGCTCAGTCGGTTAACCATCCAACTCTTGAGTTCAGCGCAGGTCACATGACCTCACAGTTTGTGAGACTGAGCCCGGAGTCGGGCTCTGTGCTGACCGCTCCAGACCTGCTTGGGATTCTCTCTCTCCCTCTCTCTCTACCCCTCCCCAATCCCTCCTCTCTTTCTCAGTAAATAAACTTTTAGAAAAATTTTTTCTAACTGCAGATTTTTTGGTGGTAATTGCCAAGCTGATTTTAAAATTTATATGGAAATCAAAAGTATGTAGAAGACTGAAAATAATCTTTTACTTTTTAAATTTCTTTTTAAAGGTTTATTTATTTATTTATTTTGAGAGAGACAGAGACAGCGTAAGCTGGGTAGGGAAGAGAGACAGGGAGACAGAGAATCCCAAGCAGGCTCCACACTGTCAGCACAGAGGCCGACACGGGGCTCAATCTCACAAACCGTGAGATCAGGACCTGAGCTGGAACCAAGAATCAGACTCTCAATCAGCTGAGCGCCCCACCCCCCACCCCCCTCGGCGCCCTGAGTCAAAATAATCTTAAAGAACAAAGAAGCAGAAGGACTCATTCTATCAGACAGCAAGACCTATTACATAGTTATTATTAGTGAGAAATGGAACATATATGGTCACCTGATTTATTTCAAAGGTTCAATGAGAAAGATGATGTTTATAGCAAATAACCAACACCTCACACTACAGAAAATGAATTCTGATGGATCATGGATCTAGTTGGAAACGGCAAAACAAGGCTTCTGGAAGAGAACAAAAAAATCTCTTAAACAAATACAAAAAGGCATTAACCATTAAATGAAAGATTCTGTCAGTTAGAATTCATTAAAATTAAGAACTTCTGTTCACTAAGAAAAAAAAACAAACATGAAGCGAATGAAAAGGTAAGCTAGAGTGTAGAATATATCTGCAACACATCTCGCAAAAGACTGTTACCCTGAATATATCAAGCATGCCTACAAGTCAATAAGACAACTGCAGGGGGCGCCTGGGTGGCCCATTCGGTTGAGCGCCCGACTTCGGCCCAGGTCATGATCTCGCAGTTTGTGAGCTCGAGCCCCGCGTCGGGCTCTACGTTGACAGCTCGGAGCCTGGAGCCTGCCTTGGATTCTGTGTCTCCCTCTCTCTCTGCACCCCCCTCCCCCCCCCGCGCTGCTCGCACTCTGCCTCTCTCATAAATAAACAAGCATTAAAAAAAATTAACAACAACAATAAAAAAGACAACTGTAGGCACTTCACAAAAGAAGATTCCAAATGGTCAGTAAAGTCTGAAAAGACGCACCCAACCCTTAGTCGTCAGGAAAATGCAAGTTAAAGCCGAACACGATGCCCTTTACCTAAACTCCTATTGCCAGAATGGCAAAACCAAAAACCGACAACACCGAATTCTGGAGAGGCGAGGCCGAGTGGCGCCCAGAACTCCTGCACCCTAGTCCGAGGATGTGCAAGGGCACTGCGGCACCACCGCCCTGGAAGAGCACTCAGCAGCGTCCGCTAAATCACCCCGGTACAGATGCAGCGAAACACATGAGCGAGAACGCTGTGACCAGCGTTCTCCCGACTTGTCAAAAGCGGAGCAGATCCAACGTCCCCCCGCAGAGAACATTCAGCGGTACATCTGTATACCCCGAAACTATCCACAACGAAAGAAAATGAACGCTGCCACACAATAACCCAGGTGAACGTCACACAAGGTTGAGCGAAGAAAGCCAGACACAAAGTATGTGCCATAGGACTCCAGTTAGCCAAAGTCCAAAAAAAAAAAAAAAGGGGGGGGACAACTAATCTACAGTGATAGAAGTCACAAGTCACAACAGCGGTTGCCCTTGGGGAGTGAGGTCCAGACAGGGGAGGTACAGGACGGAGATGTGGGGGGCAGGGGGTGCTGGTCACACTCTCTACAGGGCACACGTGTGAATGGGCTTCCTTCGTCCACTTTGGTCATCACCAGCTCAGCTCAAACCCCGCTCCTCTTCTCGGGAGCCTTCCTGGCCGACGGGCCCCTCCCCACCTCACCCCTCCCGTGCGCCCCCAGGCCCCGTGCGCACTTCTCTCTGGCAGGGGGCTGGGGGTGTATTTCAGTTACTTCCGCGTCACTTCCCACCGCCCTGGGGGCAGGGAAGGCACGTCCCACTTGGCCTTTGCACCCCCCAGGGCCTGGCATAAAACCTGCGGGACAGTCTGCAGCACAGGTCAGTCATTAACTAACGCTGACACGCGCCCCGGCTGTGTGCCTCTCCCTGAGAAGTCACCGGGTGCACAAGAGCCGTGCGTGCCTGCGTCACACGGCCTCCTTGAGATCTCCTTCAAACATGCCCCAGCAGTTAGACACAGGGCACAAGTTACACGGGGAGGCCCTCTCTGACATCAGCTTAGGTTTTCACGAGGAGAGAGAGGGCAGGGCGAAAATCCTGTATGATGCAGTAGGGAACATTACTTGACTAAGGGCACAAGTACGAATTGATTTTTATTAAGCTCTGAGAAGTAAGGAGAGAAAGACGCACTGCCTGTAGCGTCACGAGGCAGGAGCCGTCTGGGCAAGCCCGACAGTTGAGAGGTGGGATGAACGGCCATGCTCTTCCGATTTTAGGAACCTTAAGGAGGAAGAGCTGACCTAAGGCGCGCGTAGCATGCACGGGATTCTGTGCCAGGCAGACCTGGCTGGGCTCACGTGCCAGCTTCAGCACACGCTGACTCCGGGTAAGACATGAACCACCTCTCAGTTTCCCACCTGCAGAACGGAGTCACCCCCCTCGCTTTCCAGGCTCGGGACTGTCACCTGCGCTTGCCCGTCACGCCAAGGGCAGCTTATTCACCACACAGGGAATTCTTTTTGGCAAGCGCCAACTACGCACGTCCCGGGTCCTGCATCGAGTGCACGGAATACAATCACTGGTGACCAGGGACACAGGCCCTCAACCTCGAGGGGCTTATGTATGATTCTCCTTGTCTTAACGACGGGGAAATTCAGAGCTATCACCTTGCCTGAGGTCACACGGTCAACTGAAAGGGCTTGGATTTGGACTCACTCCATACCTTTCACCGGTGGTCCTCCATCCTGGCTGCACAACAGAGCCACCTAGGGAGCTTTTAAAAAATCCCCATGCGGGGCACCCGGCTGGCTCAGTCAGTTGGGTGTCCGACTTCGGCCCAGGTCATAATCTGGCAGTCTGTGAGTTTGAGCCCCACACGGGGCTCTGTGCTGACCGCTCAGAGCCTGGAGCCCGCTTCGGATTCTGTGTCTCCCTCTCTCTCTCTCTGCCCCTCCCCTACTCATGCTCTGTCTCTGTCTCTCAAAAATAAGTAAATATAAAAAAAAAAAAAAAAACCAAAAAAAAAAACAATGCTCAAATGCCACCCCAGTAAGGAAAGTAAAACTCACCTCTGAGGGTGGGGCCTGGACACCAATTTCTTTTCTGTTTCCTGGACAACTCTGTCGTGCAGCAAAAGGGCAGAGAACTTTGCTCTTTAACGAAAAAATGTTTCCCTTCCCATGCTATCTTGTTTCCTTAGCTGACACTTTAATCTATATGAATTCAAGATTAACTCCTTTCCAGCAGCTGCTATGAACAATGAATTACTATCTTTTAGATTCTGCTTTGAGCTACTCCAACAACTGTACTCACTAAAGCGAAACCAAACTGTCAACACCTGCCGTACGGCGTGAGCTCTTCTAGTCTCTTCCAGTCTCCTGCCTCCACAGAACCAGGCAGTGGGAAGACTCCTCACCCAGGTGGCTTTCGGAGCTCACCTGAGTGTGCCCTCTCCCTCAACGGCGGCAAATCCAGGCCATGCTCCCAGAAGCCAACAGATCCCTGTCTTCTCTCATATAGAGAAGGGCGCAAAGCAGGCCCCACCCATGTGCGTTTAAAAAACAAAAAAACAACGCTCTTCCCCGCGGCTCCAGGAATGAGAGTCCGTACTGCGCAACTACACAGAACCACGTCACGCTCTGCTGCCCTAGTGCCAATCAGGAACATGGATGGGGCATGAGCTGGAGATCAGGGCTGAGTAAGACCCGCACCCTGTCCTTGAGGGGCTCATAGTAGCAGCAAGGCATACAAAACTAGACCAGACTACAGCGAAGGCCCAGGAGAGCAGGTCCAGAGACCATGTGTCTGGAGGAGGTCCCCTCTGTCCTGGGGATGCCAGGAAGGCTTCAGAGGTGTCTGTGTTAAAGATGTACAGAAATGGGCATAGGAGACACAGGGCAGCGGGGAGGGGAGCATCGCGGGCAAAGGCAGGGAAGTGTGAGCCAGCAGGGCTGGGCTCGGGGTCAGTCTCCTGAGCACAAGCAAGGGCCCAGCAGGAGGAGAGGAGATAAACCACAGGCATCTCTTTGTTCTGTAGACTGCAGTACCCAGCAGGGCAAACCCTCCCGCTTACAGCAAGTAGCCTGCGGCCAGAGCTAGGACAAATTCTAACGGTCCATCAGCCTTCACAGAGACCATGGACAAAGAGCTCCTGGGGGCTCTCCACCATCACCTCGGGCGGAGCACATCAGAGCCGACCAGGGGTGGGGACGGTGGTCAAGGAAACAGGAAGCACTTCTGGGATTCTGTCCCAGGCAATCATGGGAATAGCAGAAAACGCACACTGACCTGCACACAGGTAATTCTACCACCCCAAAGCAGGAACAGAATCATTTCCTTATTGTCGGACAAGTAAATGATTCACAAGAAGGAACACCACCAAGACATTGGTAAATGTATGAAAATTTCTAATTAGGTGGGGAAATGTAAAAGGCAGGATACCAAACTCACAAATAGCACGCGTTTTCAGGTTTAAAATTCATAAAAAGTCTTTAAGGAAATACGGTAGAAAGGAAAAATTGGTAGTAGGTATAAAAGTGTAAAGGACAAAAATAAAATAGTGAGCGTAAAAAAATAAAATAAAAATTTCTGGGGCGCCTGGGTGGCTCGGTCGGTTAAGCATCCGACTCTCGATTTCGGCTCAGGTCATGATCCAGGGCCATGGGATCGAGCCCCGTGTCAGGCTCCATGCTGAGTGTGGAGCCTGCTTGGGATTCTCTCCCTCTTCCTGTGTCCCTCCCCACTGACCCCAAGTGCACGTGTGCGCCTCTCTCTCTCACTAAAAATTAAATAAATAAATAAATAAATAAATACTTTTTAAGAAAGATTCTCTCGGTCCGTCTGCTCCTTCCCCAACTCGTGCTCTCTCTAAAATTAAAAAAAAAAACAAAAAAACACACCAGAAGCCTCTAAGAAGAATGTTCCACCTCTGCAAACACCACACACTGCAGGTGTGAAACCCACGCAGCTGTGCAACCGGATGTGGGAAATCAAACTGTTGGGATGAGTCTTCTCCCAGTATCTCGAACAATAATAAAATCGAAAAGGAAAATACATAAAAGTATACCAGATTTATGACTTTTTAAAACTTATAGTCTCCCTATCATTCGCTTCAGATTATTTACTGAACAGCGACTAAGTGTCTGCACCGGCTAGGAAAACAAGGAACGAGATGAGGCCTTGCCTTCCAGAAGCTCACGGTCATGGGGGTGGGAAGGGGGTCAGCGCTGTCTCAGAAGTCCAGGGGCTGTGGGATCCAAATGAAGGGGTTGTGGTGATCAGAGTAGGCTTCCTGGAGAAGGTGTCACTTAAGCTGAATCCTAAAGGACAAACGGGACTTGTCAGGCAGAGGGAGAAGGGGCAGAGGTGCAGAGACAAGACAAAGCTGGTTCAGAGGACTCTAAGTACAAAATGGGAGCACAAAATGGGAGCTGGACGTCTGAGAGGCGGGCAAGGGTGGATCCAGAAGGTTCCTTGTGCCACGCCAAGTGGTTTGGAGTTTGTCCCACAAGTGGTGGGAACTACCATTTTTAAAGGCAAGAGCATAACAATGCATTCGACTCCTCAACTCTAGGCATTTAATCCTCATGAAAAAAGAGGGGCAGGGGGTCAGGAAAACGATCCTAAAAAATGGCCGAGGCTCCCAGCTATTCGCCAAACCCACTTCCTCACTGTCCTGGGCACTGGCCCCATTCCCCAACCTCCCTCACAGGTAGGTTTGGCCACGTGACCAAGTTCGGACCGACAAACCTCCAGGGGAGTGATGTCTGCCTGACCCAGGAACCTGCCCCCCAGCCCCATCCTGAGCTTTCCCCTTCTTCGACCTGATGCAGAGGAGCCTGCAGACCTCGGGCAGCCATCGCCGGAGCCACAGGCCAGCAAGACCTTGGGAGAGCACGTGCTAGAAACGAACTTCCACTGTGCTAACTTCAGGCTTCTACAGCAGCTGACATCCACACAAGTCGATACGTACTCATGTGTCCTCCCCACTAACTCTGACCACCACTCAGTTTCTTCTGTTTCAAAAAATAACTGTTCCAAGGAACTTCTAAGAGGAATAAAACTTGCTCAATCCAGGATACGGACTTATCAGGTGCTGGGACAAGGGCTGATCCTGGGTACACGTGTCCTCATCCACCTGGCCTCCCTCGGGTTTCTTCTTCCCCGGGCCAGGCTCCCTTCCCCCTCTGCACAACTTGCCTGCTGTAGCAGAGGCCACACCCTCTGGACCTCTTACCCCTTCAGGTGGGGAGTGTGTTTCACACCCAAATCTGAAATCTAAAGGAAATCAGGACCTAAATCCAAACCCTAGTTTTCAAACTCCTGCAAACGTTTTCTATTCCTGTAACGCTGGGTGCACAGAGCCTACGTTTGAAAAGGCTCTGGCTGGAAGCAAAGCGGAATTAACGGGGAAACTGGACCTTTTCGGGCCCCAACGGGTATTAGGCAAATCTGGATGACTCATCACTCTTCCATTTATAGAACCTTACAGGAATCCTGAGATAAACCACAACTACTCACAACAGAGAATCAGCAAAACTGGAAACAAAACAAGCTCACTTAACATCAACAGGAACTAGCTGATGCGATGTGGCAATCGAGTGAGATGTGTGTGCTCACGTTAAATACAGAAGGCATAACAGAATTTAATGTCACCTGTGCCAAATATTCAGTGTCCTCACAAACAAAATAAATACATATACATTATAGGACAAGCACTGCTGGGTACAAAATAGAACCAAATAGCTTTAATTAAACGTCGTTTAAATGTTTGTGTTATTCCACGAATGTGTTTTAAGTAGAACAGAGTTTTATACCCACCTGGGCAAAGGGAAATTGATTTGTGAGCAGCAAGCAGCTGGTGGCCCAAGAGCTGCTTTGCAGGAATGGGGCTGCCCGTGGGGTCTCTCCAAACCCCCAACCCCCTATCCTCCCACAAAGTGGCCTGCATTTGTTATGGAATCACCCCTCCCAGGCTGACCACAACCTCACCAAGGGCAGAAGGAAGGCAGACTGGCAGCCGACTGGCAAAGTACCGAAACACAGAAATCTGGGAGTTCCCGTAAGGACACAGGGTTTGATTTCCCAATAGTGAGAGCACACCGAGGGTGTTCCGTAAACTCAGAGCCCAATGAATCTGGCACAAATACATTCTCCTTTCCCCCACTCCCCAAAGCCACCTTGCTTACAGATGTGAAATTTCTTTAAAAAAATTTTTTGTAATGTTTGTTTATTTTTGAGGGGGGGAGAACGAGTGGGGGAGGGGCAGAGAGAGAGAAAGAGAAAATGAGAGGGGGGAGACACAGAATCAGAAGCAGGATCCAGGCTCTGAGCTGTTGGCACAGAGCCCGACGTGGGGCTCGAACCCACGAATCGTGAGATCATGACCTGAGCCAGAGTCGGATGCTTATCCAACTGAGCCACCCAGCGCCCCAGATGTGAAATTTCTAAGGACCTCAGCACCTCCCAGAAGCCAGGCAGAAACACTACCGAGAAATCAGTGTAGCCTGAAAGGCTTATCAGGAACACAATATAGCTACTGAGGACAAATAAATAGATGTGCAGGCATGAGTTCCTTCCTGGTTCAGTTCATGCCACTCCTGAACGCTACTGTCCCTGACACTCCAGAGTGAAGGTGCCTGCCCTCCCCACCAGAGATGAACAGCAATTTCAATGTCCACACCCAAAAAAAGTGGCTGAACTTTAAAGATTTCTTTCCTCAGGGGCGCGTGGGTGGCTCAGCCAGTTGAGCATCCGGCTCTTGGTCTCAGATTGGGTCTTGATCTCACAGTAGGGAGTTCAAGCCCTGAGTTGGGCTCCATGACGTCTCCTTAAAAATTTCTTTCCACAGGTACAGAGAAGGTTCCTAACCCATCCGAGGCAAGGAAAATAGAGACCCAGAATTATTTCCCCATTCCCTTGACTTCCACACCTAGTAGAGGGTGGGGTGCATCGTGGGAAAGCGACGGTAGCCCACTTTCACGCAAGTCAGCAGTGACACAAGGAAGTCAACCCTGTTCACCCTCCAGGCCTGAGGGAATCCTTGGTTTCTAGGCTTTCCCTTTCTGCTGCTCGTCTCCTGGGCAAGCCGGCACTTACTGGCATTCACTCACTCGCTCGTTCAAGTGAGAAGCAGGCAAGAACCCCCTCATAAACTCTAGTGAGGGCACGGCACCGTGCCAAGCACCGTGCCAAGCATTTTATATGCTTTGCCTGGTTATCGCCATGATGGAGATAAGAACCCAAGGTTCAGGAACATAAAGCAATGTGCCCAGCCACCCACCAGAAGGGCAGAACAGATATTCACAACCTGGCTCTCCGACTGGACTCTCTGAATGCCCTCCGAGTTCCCTGTCCCCACGCTGGAGGCACGACAGAACACGTCTGAGAGGTGAGGGCCCCGCCCCTCCGCCGTGTGAAACTCCCCAGATACTAAGTGTGCACTGGAGCTCAGAGAGTGTCAAACAGGACCTCGTGTGAGACTCTCAACACTGCACAGCGGCCGTCTCCCCAGTCCAGGGGAGAGAGCAGGCCGTTCCTCCCCACCCGGCCTGCTTCACCAGCAGGCCACCCTGCCTCGGCTTCCTCCCCTCCCCCCGGACCCTAGCGGAAGGTTCTTCTGTAGGCTTCCTTTGGTTCCATAAACTTCACTTCTGATTCACCTGTTTCCCAACCACTGTGTGCTGCTTTTATATGTCAACGAGAACAAAGGCTAAAAGTCAAGTCACAGTTGGTCACCTAGACTATCCAGACACGCTGAACAACAAAACTTTCCACAATGATGGAAAAGCACCGGGGCACCTGGGTGGTTCAGTCGGCTAAGTGTCCAACTTCCGCTCAGGTCATGATTTCGCGGTTCCTGAGTCCAAGCCCCGTGTCGGGCTCTGTGCTGACAGCTCAGAGCCCGGAGCCTGCTTCCGGTTCCGTGTCTCCCTCTCTCTCTGCCCCGCCCCCGCTCACATTCTATCTCTCCAAGATAAATACACATTAAAAAAATAATAATGGAAAAGCACGAGTCTGAGCCAGTGAGGTAGCCACTGGCCACATGTGGCTACTAAGCACTGGGTGTGGCTTGTGGAACTGAGGAATCAGACTGCCAACTTTAACCCAATCTAAGTAGCTGCGTGTGACCAGTGGCTAACAGACCAGACAGCACGGGTCTAGACTCTAGCGCGAGCAGCAAGCACGCCCAACGCAACACCCCAGACGACCCAAGAGGCAAGGCCAAAGTGTGCATGAGATCCTGTGGGGCTTGGGACACAGAGCCCACTGGCTTCTGCTTCTCAAGGAGGCTGGGACCTCCTCCAGCACCCCTCATTCCTCTCCTGACACCCTGCTTTTTATTTCTCCCCAGCACTCAGAGCCTGACACGGTGCAGCTCTCGCCCGCGGCAGACTACGCGCGCCGTGTGTTACTTCAACTTGGGGGACGGGGTCACTGGCCGCTGCATCCTCAGCACTGGGTCCCGGGGGGGCATCCCGGTCGACCATCTGACAAACGTCTACTGAGCTCTAACTGGCATGGTTCGAGCTCGAAGCAGGCCCTCACGAGGCACCGAGTCTGGGGGACCTGCCAGATGGCACTCAACAATGGTGGCTGCTTGGGCGGGAACCACGGAACGGCAGCAAACCGCTCTCCGCTCTTCTGGGACTCTCTGGCGGGTTCTTCTCGTGTAGTGTGTGCAGCAACACAACCTGCTCCAGAAGGGGGTCGCTGAGCCTGGGAGAGGAAGGGCTGCAGACAGACGAGGCCCTGAATCAGGAAGGTGCCTCCTGCTGGAGAAGGCCACCTACCCAACTCTCCATTTGACACACGGGAAGTAAGCGGCAGAGCGGGGACAACAGCCACCCCTGCTGACTTCTGCGAGGTTTCCTGCGGCTTCTACAGCCCCTCCCACATGTCTGCAGCCGAGCACACAACGGCCTTGCAGAGGACCCTCCTGACAGCAGTCAAGCAAACGATTCAAGGACACAGATCCTCAGAGAAGCACAGAGAAGGTGTTCCTGAGTGAGAGGCCCTCACTGTCCCCAGGCTTGGTCCTGGGCAGGGAAGATGTCTGGGCTGGTGGCCGGTGGGGAAGGCCAAAGGAACACTGACTGTAAGCCGTCAGCTGAAGTGAGGATGGGGGGGCGGGGGTGGAGAAGGCCAAGGACAGCAGATGAGGAAGTGGCGCCCCACACCCCACACCCCACACCCTGCACGATGCTGGTCCATGTTCCTCCCCCTCCTGCTGTCCCGGCATGCTGGGCCTCTGCAGAGGGTCACGTGGGGCTGCATGTATGCCAAGGCCCAGCGCCCAGAGCAGGACGCCCCAGGCCAACCCGTCCCCCAGAACAAGGTGCTGTTCACGAATGGGACTTTTCTTGAACCCGCACCCGCCCACCAAAGCAGGGCACCCGTCATCACAACGCCCCCGGGACAAAACCGCCGTTCCCCTTCGCCCATCCAGCCCCGGAGCGGGTAATTGAGGGTGCACTGCCTCCCTTCTTCCACTCTCCCTGACGGACCGACCAGATGCAGCTGGAACAGCACGTGACCAACCAGGGCAGAGCTTCAACGTCAGACAGACCAGGGCGGGGTTGAGGCGGAGGTGACCCCTCCAGGCTCCACTGCCAGCTGGAAGGACCTAAGCCCACTCATCCGCACGGTAAAGGCACCCCCGCACCCTCAAGCCTGGGCCCTCACATCTTGCTCCTCCAAGTCCCCCACCCGCCCAGGTCCCCAGCGGTCCTTCCCTCCAGCTGCCGCTCACCCTCCGGACATCCCCCCACCCCTACCCAGCTCGAAGGCCAGGTCACACTCTTACCTGCTGCCTCCCCTCCCCTGCCGCCTCTCGGGTCACCCTACTCACTCAGCCAAGCACACCCACGCCCCGCACGCATGCCTGTGCCCCACACACGTAGCCCCTGCAAGCTCTCCCACCACGGAGCCAGACCCTGCCCGCCCCCTGCCACCTCACTTCCCCATCCCTACTTCCCCACGTACCACTCCTTCATCACACCTCCTCCTTCACCCCATCGGCCCATCCTCATCCTCACGGTCAGCAGAGGACCCTGCTTCCTACTTCACAAGAAAACCCACTGCCGGCAGCAGCAGGAATCTTGCTCACCGTGGCTGGGAATGCAAAATGGGGCGGCCGGCTGCCGGCAGTTTGGTGGTTTCTCATGAGGTCAAACATGCTCTTAAATTCGATCCAGCAATCAGGCTCCTCGTATTTACCCAAGGGAGCTGAAAACTCATGTCCACACAGAAAGCGCATACGCGTATTTACAGCAGCTTTATTCGTAATGGCTAAACCTCGGAAGCAACCGAGATATCCCGCAGCAAACGAATGGAAAACCAAGTGGGTCCGTTCCAGACAATGAAATATTATTTAGTGCTAAAAAGCAATGAGCTTCATCAAGGCATGAAAAGACCGGGAGGAACCTGAAATGCACACTCCTAAGTGAAAGAAACCAATCTGAAAAGGCGACACTGTTAGGATTCCAGCTACGTGACATTCTGGGAAAGATGAAACCGTGGACACAGGAAGATCAGCGGTTGCCAAGGGTGTGTGGGGAGGGGAGGGGGGTGGACGGTGGAGCGTGCAGGGTGTTTAGGGCAGTGGAACCACTCTGTGTGCTACGACAGTGATGGATACGTGTCACTATGTATCCATCCACACCCACAGAAAGCCCAACACGGAGAGCGACCTTGATGTGAACTGCGGACTCTGGGTGATGGTGATGTGTCTGTGCAGGTTCACTGACTGTAACAAGGTACTTCTCTGGTCAGGATGTGGATAATGGGGGAGGCCCTGCCTGTGTTCGCAGATGGGGATTATATGGGAACTCTGTACTTTGTCTTCTTCTTCTTTTTTTTTTTTTTTTTTTTTAAGTAGGCTCCAAACCCAACATGGGGCTTGAACTCATGACCCTGAGATCAAGAGTCACATGCTGTACCGAATGAGCCAGCCAAGCACCCCAACTCTGCAGTTTCTGCTTAATTTTGCTGTGAATGTAAAATTGCTCTAACAAATCAAGTCTATTAAAAAAAAGGAGGCTGTCTGGCAAAAAAAAAAAAAAAAAAAGGAAATACATTGAAGTGACAAATCTATACTCACACACACAGCAAAACAACAAAGCAACACTGAAAATAATAAAGTAGTCCAAATGCACTAAAAAAAAAAAAAGGAAGCAGACTTCCACAGACCCCTACGGCCACAACCATCCTCCAGCATCCTTGCCCACAGCCCCTGCTTTACCACTCGTTAATCTAGATGATTCCACCCAGCCAAAGCCAGTTTCCCTACACGAGCACCAGTTCCCACCCCTTCAGATGCCACTGAAGGACACTGCATTGCACAAGTCCCTGTGTGTCCCACTGTCTCCAGTACGTTCCATTCCTACTCCGCTACGAGGTTGTTCTTACCAGTAAACAAAAACACCTACGCCTCCAACCTCAAAGAAGGAGACCTCGCAGCACTTCCTCCAGCTGTCACCCCGTGTGTTTACTCCCATCTGTGTTGCTGTTGGCACCTTCTCTCCTCTTGCTCCTTCTCAAAGTCCCTCCACGCTGCCCCCCACCTCACCCCGTCCTTCCCCCTTAGTGTGGGCATAAACTATGAAACTGATAGGACAGTCACTAGGCTGGCCTTGTGTCATCAGTGAGCCCATAAAAACCGACGGGGGCTCTCCCCGAGAAAAAGAGATTCTAAGCACGAGGAGGATTCTACACAAGGGAGATTCTCTGTCCCTGGCTTTGAGGACACAGGGGACAATGGCAAGGAATAGGAGAAGCATCTAGTCACTGAGAGCAGCCACCAGCGGACAGCCATCAGGGATCTGAACACTCAGTCCTAAAACCACAAGGAGCCGAGTTCTGCCAGTAACCGGACTTGAACCTGGACGTGGTTCGTTCCTCACCCCAGCCTCTAGATCCCCGTGAGCCGGCCGTTACCTCGGTTACAAGGCCGTTACCTCCTTGTAAGGCATTGAAAGAGAACCCACCCACACGATGATGGACCACTGATGCTGTTTTAATCCACTACATATCTGTTTGCCATTTGTCACATAGCAAACTAGTAGACGACCAGTACGTCTCCTCCACTCAAAATTCCGCAGCTGCCCCCCTCACTCTGAGCCGAGGGCAGCGCTACGATGGCCTACAGGCCCGGAGGTGGGACCGCCCTGACCTCCACCCTCCTCATCGCTCACTCAGCCCTTCACGGGCCTCTGTGCTGTCCCTCCACTGCACGGGGCCGGCCTGGGACTCTGCTCTGCCCGGCGTCTGCTTGGTCAGGGGACTTCCTCCCCTGCTTCGTCTTTGCACGAGTCTCTCCCCCTCATGCACCTAATGGGCACCGCGTTGGTGGGCCACGCAGGCCAGCCTATTCTATGGCCCCTCCAGGCTCTGCTGCCTCGTCTCTCCCATGGCGCTGATTGGCACCAACATCTGTGCTCCCCTACTCACGGGCTACCACCCACCTCCCTCCGCTAGAACAGAAGCTCCTCAAAGACAAGTGTCTTTGTCTTGTTCACAGACGAATCCCGAGCACCTAGAACAGCGCCCTGGCATACGGCAGGTGCTCGGTAAGTATTTCTTGGGAAAAACGTATGATGAGAAACGTGTTGAAGGGCCCAGCACAGTGCCTGGTACACTGCAGGCACTCAATAAATTATGGCTGCGATTTGTTGCCAAAAGGAAGCAAACGAAGCACAGCCCGGCACGGGGAGGCAGCCCACCCCCGACGATCTCCGCCGCTCTTTCTGAGCACAGCCTCCTGCTGACGGACAGGCTCTCCAAACGGCTCCTGCAGCAGCAACCAGACAACCTCCCGTGTGTCCCGCCCGGACAGCTGGCCTCCTGTGGCTCCCGGCAGCCACGTCTGCAGAGGGACACCATGTGTGACACCCTCTCCACGCTGGAAGAACCACCTCGACATGAAGTTTACCTGGAGCCAGAGAAACCTCTCCAGTCGAGGCTCCAGTGACCTCCCGGGTGCTGCAGCGGTGGGTGTAACAGCTTCGCTGCGTAAATCAGCGGCTGGAGAAGAAAGGCAGGCATTCCATAATCAAGGGGTTGGGCTGCTGACAACCCGCCTGGCACAAGAGGTCGCACAGAGGAACGGAAAACCCGGGGTGGGGTCAGAGGACCCAGGCTAAGCGTGTGCCCGTGCAGACACTCACAGCACAAAGGACAACAGTCCGAGTAGCCGAGACGCCTCATGGACGTTTGGTTACTACAATGTCAACCACCCGACTAGGGGGCCTTGGTAAAATCTTCTCTGCTTCTCCCACTCACAGCCTCCCGGGCCTGTCATGGACCCTGCCCTTCCCCACAGCCCACCCCGGAAGGCCTCGGGACACAGGGCTGACCGCAGCCTCACTCCCACCCGGCGGAACACCCAGATAACTCCAACACTGCGAGAGGGAAAGGCCTTTTAATCCGCTCACACACGACGCCCTCTTCCTACTCAGGGAATGCCGTGCCCTGACGGAGACCCACAGAGTGACCTCCCCGACCTGCTGCAGTCTCCTCCAGCCTGCCCTTGCACAGTGCACCTGTCTGCTCCAGGGACATGCTTGCAGGCTCTGCACTGCACCTCTAACCACAGCTCATCTCCTCCTGCCCTCCCAGCCCCAGGTCCGCACCCCCATGTTAAAAGAGGCAGCGTGGGGGCGGGCTCAGTCAGGAGAGCATACGACTCCAGATCTCAGGGTGGTGGATTTGAACCCCATGATGGGCACAGAGATTATTTAAGAATAAAGAAGTAAATTTTTAAAAAGAGGTCGTGTGTCTCTTATAGAAAGAGCAGGGACTTTGGAGTTGGGCCAGTGAACGTTCAGGTCCCAGCTCGGCCATGTGGTCTCCGGTGGGCAGACAGGCCCCACCTGACGGCTGCGCAGTGCCTGAGAACAGGTCAAGTGCCCGGTGCAGAACACGCACTTGGAGCAGGACAGCTACTGCCTCCCCCGGGAGCTGCTCGGAAGGCGTTGCAGAGCCCGCCCCCACCCCACCCCCCCCACCCCCCGGCCTTGTCCCCAAGGCAGTTCACCAGCACCGGTGCCGACCTTTATCTCACTGTCCACTCTTACATGCTGGGTCTTGGGTCTCGAATGTGGTCCTGAAAGCCCTGCCCAATCTGGGCTCCCACACACCTTTCTGGTCACCTCTCCTACCTCTGCGCTTTCCCAGCAATGCTGAGCTTTCTCCTGCTGCCATGACTCTACCCACGCCGATCCTTCTGCCTAAGGAACACTGTCCCGACCTCGTGCATGCTTTCAAAGACCCGCTGCCCCCTGTATTTCTTTCTGGACCTCCCCAGGGGCTTGCTGCCGTGTTCCCATCTCTCTTCAAGCCATCATCACACCGCACGCGGATTTACACGGTGGCCTCCAGCACTAGTCAGCCCAGCCTCGTATCTTCTGGCTTCCCTGGCCCCCTAGCACTCCGAGCTCAGCACCGGGATCACTTTCCTGTTCACGGCTCCGTAAGTGAGGGGCCCTCAGCTCATTTTGCAAACAAGGACACTAAGGCCCGGGAGAGGCTGAGTGCCTGCCTTATCCGAGACCACATGCCAGCAAATAGCAGGTCAAGGGAACGCCAACCAGCGCTCCTGCCCAAGTATCTCAGTAGTGCGTGCACACGCATGAGCGGGCGTGCGTGCACGTACACACCAGCGGCTGTTTTCTGTAAACCCTGACATCAGCTCAAAGCCACCAGAACATCAGCAAGGGAACATGCTAATCCTAAAGCGGTCAAAGTCAGTCAGGCAAAAATAAACAAGTAAGACAGGGATATGCCTCCTAGATGCCTGGGGCTTCACATCCACGTACACTTCCTCCCTGTGACATGCGAACTTCTTTCTGTGTTCCAGACAAGAATCCTAAGTCCAGAAACCCAAGCCCTGCATCCCCGCTAGGTTAAGCTACTTCACTACCCGTTGCCTCGGTTTCCTCACCCATGACGAAGAATTACTTACCTAAATCTATCAGCTTTCGGTGCAGGATACAAAAACTACTCTACAAATTTCGAGCAGAAAGGGATCTAACTCAAGGACTTGGGTGATTTCAAAATCTTCGTGAGGCCTCAAGTAGTTGGCTCTAAGCTGGGCCCCCAGGAACAGCTCCCCACACCGCGCCTGCGTCGAAGGTGCCAAAGAACCACGGGATGCAAGAATGCAGCAGGATCAGGAAGCCACCACCACGGCCACCCCTTCCACCGCGGCTGCCTCTCAGCGGCCAGGAAATGAATACTCGGCTGATGCTGGGACCCGATTCCCGCCCAGAACCCCAGGCCCAAGACACACACTTCTAACCCTGGCCGCCACAGGAAGGAAGGCGGCCTGGACTGAAGGTGGCCTGGAGGAGGAACAAGCCCGCCGGCGGGATCTGCCTACCGCCCCGCCCCCCACCGTGCTCTCTCCCGTGACGTGCCACAAGGCTGAGAACGGTACCGCGCAAGCTCCAGAGGCTGCCTGCTATTCCCGCACAGGGGGTGCCGGCCGGCACAGGTTTCTCAAGTACGGCCGCCCTGCTGGGAAACTCACCTCTCAAGAGAGAAAGCAACGACCCCACTCCTTCCTCAGCGCGGCTCCCAAATGATCAGATCCCCAAAGCCCGGGTCAGTACAGAACTAAAAGTTTAGTTCAACGCATTCACCCCAAGTCAAGATGCCTTAAAGATTTGGTTTTCTTAAAACAATGGTTTCACATTTTTCCATATAGCAGGTCCCTAAAAAAGGAGAGACCTTACACGAAACTCCGACAGAAGCAGAGAGCAGGGCCAGAGATGTGATCTGCACACTGGGTTTCTGCTCTGTCCAGAGCTTCTCTCGCACGGCCTCACTGAATTCTTAACAACCGCTCTTTAAGACAGGTGTGATGAGCCCCCCAGCACACACGGGGACCGCGGAGGCGAGGGGAGCTCCTGAGATCACACAGGTCAAACCTGGGTCCCCTCGCCTCTGTTACAACTCAGGGGGTGCCAGGGCGAGCCGGGCGCAGACCTCGCCCCTAAGCGGCCCGCAGCCAGCTCGGGAGGCAGACCGGAAAAAGGCACCACTATGGTTCTTTACGGGCAGCCCGAGGTCGCACCGTCCCAGCCGCCCCTCCTCCCCACGCCCTCTGCTTCTCCTGCCTCCGGTGCGGCCCGAGCATCTCCCCCAGATCACCTCCTCGGACAGCTTCGTAAAGGGCCGCCCAAAAGCAGCTGCAAGTGCTCAAAGCTGATTACCACCTTCCGGGCCGGCGCAGATTAGCAGCCTTGAACCCCTGGCTTCACAGAAAGAACGCTCCTCCCGCAGACAAGTGTGTTACTGACTTCCTCTCCCCTTGTCCGCCCAGGTGTCTAGATAAGTACTGTTAAAACACAGCAGGCCCTCGGAATCCCACAACAGTCCCTCCCTCCAAACGAGATGAGGATCCTCCTGAAGTTGTATTATATTAGTGAATTTCCTTCAAGGAGACGAACACCAACACTCACAACCCGTTAGCCCAGTGGTTCTCAACGGCTGGGTAACTTTGGGCCCCCCCCCCCCCCGCCACCCCGCGCCTCCCCAGGACATACGGCTATGTCTGGCTGTCGTAACCGGGAAGCACTCCTGGCACCTAGAGGGCAGAGGCCAGGGAGAGCCATCCATCTCAAAGCGTCAACAGTGGGGAAATCCCGATTTAACTTTCTGAATAACTTCTGATTGAAGTAAGCACAACATTAAGAGAAGAACTAAAGAAAACTTTAGAAAAACGTATTTTAGAAATGACAATATTTATGGGGCTCCTGGGTGGCTCAGTCAGTTACTCGTCCGGCTTCAGCTCAGGTCATGATCTCACGGTCCATGAGTTCGAGCCCCACATCGGGCTCTGTGCTGACAGCTCCGAGCCTGGAGCCTGCTTCGGATTCTGTGTCTCCCTCTCTCTCTGCCCCTCCCCCTGCTGACACTCTGTCTCTCTCTCAAAGAATAAGTAAACATTACAAAAAAAAAAGAGTAGAGTAAAATAACTTCCTCAAGGTCACACAGCTTTTAAGGGGGAGAGCTCACACTGGACCCAGCCAGTCTGACTCCTGCCACCAGCACTCGACTTCAGTACCCTCACAGGCTCACGCACTCACACAGCCCTCACGCCCCGCCCCCAATGTGTCTGTGTCCCCCAGCAGCTGTGAGCTCCGTGAGGCCCGGGACCTCTCCGCTCAGGGCGGAATCTGCAACAGAGGCACCTACTGCAGGCTGGGTGAAGAACGGATCAAAAGAACGAAGGGAGCCGGGTCCCTGTCACTTCTCTGCTCCTGTCTTACCCAAGCCGCCCTCATCAAGCAGTCAGGGCCACCAACAGGTCTGCTGCCTCAGGCCACAAGTCCCATGACTGTCTCCACCCCTTCCTCGGAGCCTCGTTCTCGAGACCAGCCTTCCACAATACTGTCTACGTTTCCTCCTATGATTTCCTCCTACGATTTCCTAGAAATCGGCTCCGTGAGGACAAGGACTAACAGACAGAGGCTAGGGTAAAGGAAGTTGCCTGGGGGCAGGGGATACATTGGAGAAACAGGACTCAGAAGCTTGGGCTGGAAACCCCAGAGGACCAGCTCCGGCCTCAGCCCTGCCCTCAACGCAACTCATACGGTCCTAACTGTGTACCAGGCCCTCTCTGTAACCCACCTGTAAAATGTTTTGTGGGTTCCAAACATTTTTGGCACAGAACCCTTTTCCCCTCAAAGGAATCCTAGGTTGAAACTCTTCTCCAACACTTTAAGATTCTAGGACAAAAAACTCACTAGACTTAGCACATGGTATCACATATTTTGATCCATTTGTCATTAATATTCCACCTGCTTCCCAAACGTACTTAACACTGGCTCACAATAATGTGACAGCCACCAAAAGGGTAAGGGAGGGGGCGCCTGGCTGGCTCAATCAGTGGAGCGTGTGACTCCTGATCCTGGGGTTGGGAGTTCAAGCCCCACACTGGGTGTAGAGATTACATCCATACACACATACGTACATACACTTTAAAAGAAAAATTTTAAGCGGCATGGGGACAAGAAGCAAAGAATAAAACACAGACGTAGGACATTCAATTTCCATGGCACCAAGTTATGAAAGATTTTCAAGAAACGGCAGCTTTACCGTACTATATAATCTCACTTATACATGGACTCTGAACAACAAAGCAAAACAGGAAGAGGCTCAGAGACAAAGAACAGCCTGGTGGGAAGGAGGTGGAGACGGCAAAACAGGGGAGGGGGATTAAAAGGAACACACTTCCAGTTATAACACAAGTCAGATGCAGGGTGCAGTGCACAACCTGGGGGACACAACACAGTAACAGGAAACAACTTTGCATGGTGACAGATGCCAGTGAGATCTGCCTCAATGATCACTCGGTGACATACGTAAATGTCCAATCACTCTGCTGTACACCTGAAATGAACATCACACCGTGTCAACGACACTTCAATTAAAAAAAAAAAAAAAAAAAAAAGCAGCTTCAGCAATGATCCACAGTGATCGACGGTGTTTCCTTCCAAAGGAGAAGAGGCTCCAACACAGACGCGAGACGAGGCAGCGGAGCAAGGCGGGGGTCCTGACAATCCCAGGGGGCAACTGACACCTGAGAGCTTACTCTGTCTGGGTCCATCCAGGTTCCCACATGTGAACCCACTTCGGCCCCGTGACCACACGTGAAGCAGGTCTCAGAAGAGTACCTTGTGTGTCAACAACACATTTTGTGCTGGGCGCTTTCTAATGCTCGTTTAGAGATGAGAAAGTGAACTCGCAGAGGTGAGGTAACTTGTTCAAGGTCACACGGCTAGGATGTGGGCACCGGTCTGTTAAATCCAAAGCTTAGCTCTTCCCTCCGGGCTGCTTCCCAGCCACCCCCATTGCGAACCAGGCTTCCCAAGTTTGCCAAGAACCCCACGTGGCTCTGAAAACCTGCCTCGCAAGCCCTTCCCTTGAGATTCTGACTCTGGAGCTCTGGGGTGGATCCTGAGAAGCCACGTGTACCAGGCACCCAGGTGGTACCTGTAACCAGGAAACGCTGAAAACAACGACCTGAGTAAAGAGAACAGCTCGGCCACACACATCTGAACCACAACCTGCTTTAGGGCTCTGCTCTCAGAAGGGACGGCGACCGTCTCCCCCACAGCTCCTGGGCTCCTCCCCCTGAGGCGGTCCTGAGTTCTGCTGAGTTCTGGGACTAGGGATGCTACTTGGGGTAGCTTGACGCCTGTCTGTCGGCACATCGGGGACAAGAGGAGCCGACCTCAGGCTCACTCGAGACGCCGCACACGCAGAGGACGAAGCAGCGGACGCGGCGGGGGTCACCATCGGCGCCCACAGTCACGGAGTCTCCAGCTGACTCTGCCAGCACAGCACACCACCTCGCGGGGACCCCCAGCGCCACAAAGTGTCCCACACGGGCTTTGCTACGGTACACACACTCGGGGGGAGCCGCGGCGGACCACGGAAACAGGCCCGGAGCCCACACGACGAGCAGCTGGGGAGGTGGCCACTCCCCCGCGCCCCCTCTCGCACAGCCCCCGTGCCCTTCCTCACGGCGCTGCACGGCGTGGGGGTTCACAGAGGCTGTGTGACAGACTGACGTGTCCCCGCCCACCGCCCCGGCCCGTGAGAGCGGGGGACACACACGCCTGCTGAACAAAACCACGAGAGCACAGGTTAGAGGCAGGTCCTCTGCGAGCCGTGCCCCCAGGGCCCCAGCGGCCCCGGCTTGGCGCCTGCGTGGCCTGGTCCTCACGCAAGTGGGAGAGCGGCGGCTGTGGGGCCGTGCGAGCACACACCCCGGCAGCAGGGCCTGGGCCACAGCACGGACGCCACGGCACAGCCATGCAGGGCACGGGGGGCCGGAGGTGGAAACGCGGGTTATTAACGCCGAGACCACCCAGGTTGGCACGCTGTGCTTGGCCCAAGAGGCTCAAGTTATTAGCATAAAAGGCCCTTCGGGGGGACAAGGTTGATTTGGTGGCACCGGCCCCTTGTGGATCACCCTCAGGCACAGCAGCAGGTCAGAGGCCGGGAAGGGACAACAAACTGTGCGAGTGCGCCAGGGAGGGACACAGAAGTGACAGCGGTGAGGACTCAGACAGCAGAATCACCAACACAGCTCCACAGGACCCTGGGCCACCGGGAAAAGACGCGATTGCCTGCGTGACACAGGGGCCTGCTCAGCAAGGCAGGAAACCCCCGTTTTCGATGAGGGCATGCGGCTGGCCCGGTCACCTAACCCCTGCAGAGACAAAGATGGTGTTACCTGGTAAAGAAGTTACTAAATGGTCCCAGTATTTTCGATTTACTCCCATCCTCCGTTCCATCGACACAGTCCTGCCGGCGCAGCTCCCGGGTTTCCTTGGCGGAGCTCAAGGTGACGTCAGTGAACTGAGGGTCGTCATCATTCTCCAGGGTCACGATGGCACTGGAGCTGCTCGTGACCACAAGGTCCAAGATGTCCTCGTTGCTGACGGAAAGCGTGGCTGACAGCTCCGTGCCGAGGCTGGACACGCTGCAAACGGAGACATCGTCGCTGCGGTTCAGGGCCTTGGAGGCGGGGCTGTAGAGCTCGGCCGCGTCATAGCCCGTCCGGGGGAACGTGGACGACTTCCGCACGCCCCGCTCCCACTCGGCACTGCCGGGAGCCGGTGGCGTGTAGGACGGCAGCGGGCACGCGCTCTGGCAGGCTCGCTCCGGGACGGTCCCCGACTCAGATGGCTTCCTCTTCACGTGGGCCACGCTGCAGGGGACAGGTTCCGGGTTGCCGATCTCTAGGGTGGGAATGCCCGAGTCCACGGACTTAAGGCTGTGCTGATCTTCTAAAGGCCCAAGCTTCAGCTTGGGCCCGTACTCTGGCAACGAGAGGGATCTGGGTGCCTTGAGATTCAAGTGTTGTAGATTCTGAATATGATTTCCTGGCCGACCGTCCAGAATGCCCATCAAGGCTATGCCATTTGTAGAGGTGGAGAGGTTTCCATCAGTCATCTTGGTCCAAGGAGAAACTAGGAAAAAAAAAAAAAAATACAAAAATGGAAAGTAAGATCGTGGCTACAAAAGCCTAAGACACCACTCTGCTAGTGCACAGCTCGAATGTTCTGATGCCCTTTTTACAGAGGAATCCTTGAAAAAGTCCCACGTACTCGAGTTTTCATTTGGGACCAGAAGCTAGAGTTTTAGCATATATTACCACGATATAAAATGATAGGGCAATAACCTAAAGGCTACATACGTCTAAGGTAAAAATACTTAAACCATCCCCTTCCTCATCATCACCAGCACCACACCGGTCACATGTCTGACCCCCAGGACAATACTGGGGGCATGAGGACCAGGCCAGGCAGGGAGAGAGAGTTGTTTTTCACGTTTCGTTTTGTGTAACGATAAAGAGAATACCTCCATCAAAAATACGTGAATTCATGGGGCACCTGGGTGGCTCAGTCGGTTGAGCATCTGACTCTCGGTTTCGGCTCAGGTCTACGATCTCCTGGTTTGTGAGCATGCCCTATGTCGAGCTCTGCGCTGGGAGGACAGAGTATGCTTGGGCTTCTCTCTCTCCCCGCCCCTCCCTGCTCTCTCTCTCCCTCTCTCTCAAACATTCAAAAAAAAAGTACATGAATTCGTAACCCATCTATAAGTCAAGTTCTACTTATTCTGAGCATAAAAATCAAGATGTTGCCATCAAGACAGGAACCAAGATAAAGCAGGTATGCCGTGTATGGTAAGATGACCCCAAGCACACCCAAGTCGGCTGCGGCCCCCATGATGCTGCGGTCGCCTTACTTGCATCTGCAAGGCAGGGCATATCACCCCCATGACCATGGAGGAAACCAAGGCTCCAAGGATAATAAACGGGTTCGAGATCATAGTGTTACTTGGTGGCAGAGCCTGGACTGACCCCAAAACGGGCCAAACCTAGTGGATGAAAAGCCTAGTGTGGGGTTGTCAAAACCCAGGTAGGAGGCTGCTTCGGGGAAGACACATAATCAATACAGGAAAAACAGACCACGGACCCACAATAGAGATTTGAGTGACAAGAGTCAAAGCTGTTGATGACACACACCCCTGCCTACAGCGCTCTGGCCTAAGGCTGGGGTGGGAATGACGGGGTAGCAGGTGCACAGGCCTGGACAGCACAGCCCCTGGGAGACTGAGAACCCAGGTGGAGGTGATGTGACCTTCTACTGACCTTTAGAATGTCACAACTAACTGGGGCGCCTGGGTGGCTCAGTCGGGTACGCATCTGACTTCGGTTCAGGTCATGATCTCACGGTGTGTTGAGTTGGAGCCCCTCATTGGGGGCAGTGCTGTCAACATAGAGCTCGCTTCGGACCTTCTGTCTCCCTCTCTCTGCCCTTCTCCTACTCACGCTCTCTCTCCCTCTCTCTCAAAAATAAATTTTAAAAATAAAATAAATAAAATGTCAAAACTAAAGAACCTTGATGGGGTTACTGAAATCTGATCCGTGGCATAAGACAAGATAAAGAATGGTACTTTCTTGGGTCCCAATGGGACTCTTCCTGGGCTCTAACCCCAGCTGCGCTGGACTGCCTGGGCAGAATTAAGAAAAGTAGCAGGAGAAAAGCATTCCAAAGGCACTCTCTTGGCAACGGCCGTCATCAAAGAGGCAGCGGTGGAAGGTTCTGAAGCATGGCGGCAACAATGGTAACCACCCCCTTTTGGGGGTCACTGGGCCTTCCTGAACCCCTTCAGGAAGCCTGGCCCCTTCACCACGTCAACACAGCAAAAGCAAATTCACTAGAAGCGAACCAGAGGGCGGGGGTGATCTCCCTCCCTCCCTCCCTCCCAGAAATCGAAGGAACCAGCCAGACCGTGCAGCACTGGAGCCAAAATAGAAACGTGAAGGAATGAATCAAAATGCAGAATTCAAAAATAGACTAAACTATGTATAAAAACTTGAAATATGACCGAGTGAGTAAGGATTATTTAATCATGATGTTGTACTGATCAATTATCAATTTTTCTTAGAAGGCAGAACCGCACCGCACTGCACCAAAACAAAAATACCAAATTAGACTCTAATGCAAATATAAAACTATGAATGTGTCACCTGAAGTGCTTCTCTAACCTGCAGCGCAAAAACTCGGTTTATTCTCCGAAAGAATCTGGCATCACCTCGGCACACGCGAACACAGTTTCGGTGTCTCACGGTGCCCGCCGCCCTCGGTTTCCTGGGCTGGAGCCTCCACTCTGCGTCCCCAGTCCCGAGCTCCTCCAGGCAAAGCCACGGCAAACTCTGAGACCCTGAGACCCTGCTCTAGGAAAGTGCCCGAACTCAACCCCTCTCTGTAGCAACAGGATTCACAACAGCGAGACACAGAGAGATTCACAGGTACCCGACTGGAGAATTGTACGCTTTTCTTTTTTTAATCAAAAGGAAAATACGGTAAGAAACATTTTTAGCACGTAGTTAAGAGCTAACGTCTGGCAATGTCAAAAGTTCCTAGAATTATCAAAACACCATCAACACTCTGACAGGTCAGGCTGGCAAAAAGCCAGCAACACAAGAGGAAATCTTCACCGTGAGCGGAGCCGAAAGCCTGGTGACCTGGCCAGCTGAAATGAAATTCTGGCCCTGCCACTTACCACGGGGAGAAGCTGAACCTTCCTGGTGCCCGGCAGTTAAATGGGGCAACAGCACGAAACTCACGGCTGCTCTGAGGATAAATGCAATGAGGCATTTCGTTTATGGGCACGTGGGCACGCCCCACGTCTGACCACAGCAGGTGCCCAGTAAATGCGAATTTCCTCTCCTTCAGCCACATAAAGAGCTGAGTACCTGCAAAAACTGTGTTCAGACTGAGCTTTTGACACTAAAACAGGAACACAAAACAAGCGTGCTCAGTGAACACTAGGACCCCTGCTCCGAATCGCCCAGGTGAAAGCATGCGGAAGGTGAACGACGCAGGCCTGGCAGAGCCCTGGGGGCCAGGACAGCGGGACGAGGGCCTCTTCTGAGGAGAAAACGAATGACCTTTGAAGGCTCCACTGCTTCCAAGTCCAACTTAAGTTCCTTAAGCCTCACAAACAAGGCGGCAGCCTTCAGGGAAATAAACGGAAAAGCAAGAACGTACTTCCATTTGCAACACACTCTTAAACCAAACCCCGCAAGGGCCAAGGCCACCTGTCCTCAAGCCCTTCCGCCTGGGGCCACCAGTACAATGAAGCCAGAAGCCGCGGTCCAGAGCACCTGCCTTCCGAGGCTGCGCACACAAAGCGCCCGCTTCTCAGAGAGGCTGCAGGGTGGACTCTGGAAGCCCGCCAGGAGGCCAGCTGCAGATGCCGGCCTCCAAGTCGCACGTTCTCTAAAGACAGGATCAGCCTGAATTCCCCGAGCCGGCACGGGGGTCCCCCCCCCCCAGCCCATCCTTGCCAGCCTCAGCAGCCTCGTGCCGTCACCCTCGCGCCTCTCAAAACCCAGCCGCGCGGCCCCACTGCACAGATGCTCTCCCCAGCTTGGCCACGGGCGCCCCTGGGGATCTGGTACGCATGCCGCAAGGAGACCCAGCCCACCTGCGAGACCACCTCCTCTGAGAAGCCTTCCCCTACTCCCCCCGGGAAGCTGCGGATCCCCCTTCCTCTTAGGCTCTCTTTGGCCACACCCCTCACACAACTGTATTTACAGCTGTCCCCATGTCTCTCTGCTGGTTTCTAGGCTTCGGGCAGGTACAGCGCTAAGCTAACGGGTTCCAGATGCCACTGCCTGGCAGGGACTGAGAATTCAAAAATCCATTTGCGGAGTTAATCATTATTAACGACGATGTCCTAAGAGGGCAGGTTTCAGGGACAGTCCATCTAAGAAACCTCTGCTGAGAGCTGGGCTACGCTTCAAGAACGTGGTGAGCAGCGGAGGTCACAAAATGAGTAAGAAAATCCCCGCCGTCAAGTCCAGGCGTCGTGTGCGGACAAGAGACACAGCAAGCGAGTGACGAGGAGTGACGACGGGCTACCGCGCCACCCTGTGAGCACCAGCGGGCACATGATGGTTCGGAAAGTAAGAGACTTCCTCCCTCTGCACTTGCTTCCCAGAGCCTCAGACAAAACCCCTCGCCCGCAGCAGTGACCGTGGCAACAGGCTCCCTCCCCACTTCTTCCGGGCCCAGGCGGCCAGCCACAGGCACGCGATACAAGGTTAATGATGACCAGCCATCATCACCTCCCAGACCTGGAAAAACACACAAAACGTCAAGTGCAGACATGAGGAAGGCTTTTATCCCAGGCAACAAGACCACCCGCATTTTATTTACCAGTCACAAAACTGAGTTCTGTAGCGAGCAAAGAGAGAAGGGGCCCGAGACATTCGAATGCCCTTCTCCCCACGGGGGTAGGTCTGCAACACAAGTCAGGAAGCAGACGGCAGTGACTCTGAATGAGGTTCTGGAACACAATTCCATCTTGAACAGAAGTTTAATTTTCTTCTCTTTACTGTATATATATATATATATATTTTTTTTTAAAGTAGGCTCCGTGCCCAAAGTGGGGATTGAACTCACGACCCTGAGATCCAAGGTTGCTCTCTCTACTGACTGAGCCAGCCAAGCTCCCCTAATTTTCTTCTCTCTAAAAAGCAGTGGTGGGGCACCCGGGTGGCTCAGTCAGTTGAGCGCCCGACTTCGGCTCAGGTCATGATCTCACAGTTCGTGGGTTCAAGCCTCCCCGTCAGGGTCTGTGCTGACAGCTCGGAGCCTGGAGCCTCCTTTGGATTCTGTGTCTCCCACTCTCTCTGCTCCCCTGCCACTCACTCTCTGTCTCTCTCTCTCTCTCTCAAAAATAAATAAATGTTAAAAAAAATTAAAAAAAAAAAAAAAAAAAAAGCAGAGGCACAAAGTCTTGACCAAGTCTTCGTCGATAAGCAGTTTACAAGGCCAAACCCAAATGACTCAATTACGTCCCAGGCAGAAACACCTCCACTCGTCGGTGGCCTGGGGCAGAAATAATACTGCCCACCCACTCAGAGGTTCCCTCCTGTCCACAGGCCTTTGCTCGCCGCCGCCCTCCCTGTCCCAGCTCCTCCCTGGATGCTGCTTTCTCACACCCCGGCAGCACCCGGGACACTTCTGCTCTCCCTGACCCTCCAAGGAGGGCACGCCTGCCCTTGCTGCCAGACGTCCCATCAGCCCTGCTCCACCGAGTTCCATATCCTTAAATCTTTTTTTTTTTTTCCATAGAGCACGAGTGGGGGACGGGGCAGAGGGAGAATCCCAAGCAGCCTCCTCACTCAGTTGGGTGGGGGCTGGAGTGGGGGGCGGCTCAATCCCCCGACCCTGGGTCACGACCTGAGCCGAAGTCAAGAGTCAGATGCCCAACCGACCGAGCCGCCAAGGGGCCCCTCCGTACCCTTAATCTTGAGAGGAGACAGGTTCTGGCTCCTTTCCGTCAACCATGGCCTGGGAATACACCTGTCACAGGGTCAAAGTTTCAAGAGGGCAGGACCAGGTCTACAGCACCCAACACCCCCAGAGCATCACTAAAACTACAACTTAATGAGTACCAGGTTCTGTTCTAAGCTCCTAACATCACCATTCTGTTTTCATAACCCTCATAGCCCTACGTGCTACGTATTACCCCCCCTTGTACAGAGGAGGAAACTGAGGCCCGTGGCTCACCCAAGAGCTCCACTTTTATGTGGCAGCAGCTGGGGCCTGAACCCAAATCTGTGACTCCCAGGCCCCTCGGTCTCCTTTGCTACTTACACAGCTCTAACGCAGACGTCAGGAACCTCCCCAAATCCTCATCCCTCCCGTGAAAGAGGAGACTGCCTTCCGCCGTTTCCCAGATGGGAACGAAGCCAGGCTTGAGCCGCGGCTGGGTAGGCGAGGCCCTACCTGAGTCTTCTCTTTCCAACACCCACGTCATTCTGTACAAGTCCCCTCCAGGTCCTTCATGCTTCCTGGGGAGAAGTCTGGTGAGACCGCCAGCCTCCTGGCAGGACTGGTGCACACACACACACACCCGCCAAGCTTTCACCTTGACCCTGGAGGACACGACCAGTCAGGAGAAACAGGCTAGTTAAGCCTCTGAAGTGAGGTCCCCCCTTTTTTTTTTTTTTTAAGTAATCTCTACACCCAACGTGGGGTTCAAACTCTCGACCCTGAGATTAAGAGTCACGCTCCTCCGACTGAGCCAGCCAGGCACCCCTGAAAGGAGGTTCCCACACCAAGGAGAACCCCCTGATCTAGGCGGTATCTCCCATGTAAATGAGCCTGCTTTGTACAGGGCTCCACAAACACCAACCACTGTGAGTCCCTTTCTCTCTTTAATGTCATGGCTTACACAGAAAGGACCCTGGAAAGAAAGGCACAGGATGTTCTGGAACTCGCGTTCCTTGGCATTAACAATTAACATGAGCCGCCTCTGCTCACCAAGTGTGCTTTAGATGTTAGGCGCAGTGTTCAGAGTTCACACCCGCAATCTTTGTAACCTCCTCAGCAACCCCGAGAGTTCAAGGTACCCTCACCGCCAGCTCACACACAAGGAGACAAGGCACAAGGGGCGCGTGTCACGAAGTAGCTGTGCGAGGGCCGACCTGGATACGACTCTAAGCCTTCCTCTTCCTGCTGCCGCGCAAGCAGCCTACGATGGTGGGTTAATTTGCACTATGCAGAATGGGAAAGTCAACTACAAAAGTAAGTTGGGTTTTACGTGGGTTATTCTTCAGGATAAAAATAACCCTAAGACAGACTTTCCTGAGAGCTCAGTATATTCCTCTGGAAGGTGAATGGCCACTGGCAGGTGCCTGGAACTTGACACCCTTGTTTAAGTAAGTTTTGGCCCATCAGCAACCCAGGTAGAAACTGGGGGTAAACTGTTGAGGGTCCCCAAAGGCTCCTTCACAACCCTAAGGAAAAGACATTTAACTTTCACTGCCCAAAAGTAGTTATATTAAAAAGGCATAGGTGGGACATTGTAAATTAAGGACTTTCACTGCACGGGCAGTGGGGGCCGGGGTGCCCCCCTTCCCTAAAGTATTTCAGTTACACAGAGTGATTTACCAAAGTGACTCATCGTAAGCACCTATAAAGTGACTGACGGGCAAGTGACAGATTAGGAAGATACTCAGACCACTTAACCAAACCAGTGCAACTTATAATCTCGATTGCTGGTAAGAGAACCCATTCATTGAACACTTACCATGCTCCAAACACGCTAGGTGCTATCACACGCTCTAATCATCGCAAGCCTGCCAAGCACACTGAAGAAACTATGAGATTCAGAAAGGGTGAGTACATCATGTCAGGTCACACAGCAACAGGAACCGGATTCAAACCAGGTCTGACATCAAAGCCCACACAGGACTTGCTGGAACGTTTAAAGATTCAGACCCTAAACGTTGTGACAATCGATAGGTTACATGTTGAACAATTTTTACACTTCTCTGTAGGTTAGACTGCAAGAAAAAGGTTTTGTTTTTTTTTTTTTTTTTTAAATGAGGGGCGCCTGGGTGGCTCAGTCAGTTAAGCGTCCGACTTCGGCTCAGGTCGTGATCTCGCAGTTCGTGAGTTCAAGCCCCACATCGGGCTCTGTGCTGACAGCTCAGAGCCTGGAGCCTGTTTCAGATTCTGTGTCTCCCTCTCTCTCTCTGACCCTCCCCCGTTCATGCTCTGTCTCTGTCTCAAAAATAAATAAACATTGGGGCGCCTGGGTGGCTCAGTCGGTTAAGTCGGTCACGACTTCGGCTCAGGTCGTGATCTCGCGGTTCGTGAGTTCAAGCCCCGCATCGGGCTCTGTGCTGACAGCTCACAGCTGGAGCCTGTTTCAGATTCTGTGTCTCCCTCTCTCTGACCCTCCCCAGTTCATGCTCTGTCTCTCCCTGTCTCAAAAATAAATAAACGTTAAAAAAAAATTTTTTTTTAAATAAATAAACGTTAAAAAAAAATGAAATGCACAAGAGGGCAAAATAATGCAGGTTCTGGAGGCAGACTGCGCAGGTTCAAATCCTGGCTCCCCCGCTTACAAGCTGTGTGACCTTGGAACAGTTTAACTTCCCTGCACCCCAATTTCCAGTAGTACAATGGGAACGATAATAGACCGTATCTCCTTAGGCAATGGGCCAGATTGGGCAAGAAATCTACATAAAGCCTTTAGAATCAAGCCTGGCATGGGCTGAACCTCAGATGTTGGATGGTGTTACTTCTTCCTGGGTACTAGACGGGGCCAGTCGGCTTAGGCCTGCTATTTAAGTAACTTATTTGCATAAAGCCCAGACTCGGCCACTTTGTGTCTCCAAGCCTCACTGTATAGTTCCTTCCTGTCACTAATATCTCACACCTGCTCTGTGGCACTAAGCTCTGGGCCTCCACTTCCCATTTGTAAAATGAGGTGATTAGCCCAGCTTATCTTCTGGCTTGGCAATCGAGAATTCTTAACAATTCAGGCCCTAGAAACTTCATAACCGCCCTGAAACATTAACAGATAACACACTCTCATTTTCCTAAAATCTTCTTTTCGTGTTACATGTAAATACCTATTTTGATGGCACATCTTCTCCAAGGTCTCAAAGCTCTGTGAGCACCCACAATATGCTGGGCAGGTGTCCCCTGTGTTGAGGCTGGGGACACGATGATCAGGAGCGTTGACCAACAGGGGAGACATATTCTGAAACAAGCTGCCCTGATAAGCAGGTCCTCAGCGTCAGCGAGAACTTCAACAGAACACAAGGGAGGGGACGCACAGGCACGGAAGACAGGCCTTCACACACTGGACAGAGGGGAGGAGGGCAGTGGGGTGGAGGGGCGGAGGGGTGGAGAGGAATGGCAGGGTCAACAGAAGCCAGGTGGGGCAGCACTGAGGCTAAATGTGAGAGGGTGGGCTGGAGGCAGATTTTGAAAACTCAGTTTCACAAGCACGAAGCAAAGTGCTCAGCAGGAACCTGCTGGGACCGTGGAGGACACCAAGGCCCAGTGACCCGGCCCGCCAGCTGGGTGACTCGACCACTTACTTCACTTCTTTAATGTCTCCCAAAGGATGTAGTCACTCGATAACCCTGAGCCCCAAGTACATGCCAGGTGCTCATTAGGGTTGGGGATCAGCTGGAGCCCACAATCCAAAGGGGTCAAATATATACAACTGGGGGCGCCTGGGGGGCTCAGTCGGTTGAGTGTCCAACTTTGGCTCAGGTCATGATCTCACAGTCTGTGAGTTGGAGCCCCGCGTCGGGCTCTGTGCTGACAGCTCGGAGCCTGGAGCCTGCTTCGGATTCTGTCTCCCTCTCTCTCTGCCCCTCCCCCATCATGCTCTGTGTGTGTCTCTCTCTCTCTCTCTGTCAAAAATAAATAAACATTAATACACACACACACACACACACACACAACTAAGCCTGGGGGGGAGGGGCGGGCAGGTGGTTAAGAAGTCGGGAAGAAGTCATATGCAAACCTGAGACATGGGTTGATAAACTGGGCAAGGGGCAGCGTTCCAGAACTCCTCTAAGAACCAGCCCTTTGCAAGGAGTAGCAAAGCACTTAACAGTGTGCCGATGCGACCCTTCTATAAAGGAAGCCAAGACAACGAGGTGCCAACATCCTGCTGGTAGGGTCCCAACACGCCAGCCTCAACTAGCCTCAGTAAATAAAGTGAAGTCGATGCGCAGGAGCCTCCTGCACAGAGAACTTTCCAAAGCAAAGCTTTCAATTCCGTCCTGGAGAAAATGGTGCTGTGCAATTTTTAAGACGAAAAGCGGGGGCGGGGGATGGTTCTGGCCAGGTAAGGCTCTGGCCACTAAAATGCGCACCGCCCAGCCTGGGGTCTGGGGCCTGGGGTCTGCGGGGGGCCAGTCCTCCCGCTTCCTGCGGAAGCTAACTCCTCAAGGCCTCACCCCTGCTTCTTCACCGCAGCTCCCCGCCCAGAGAGGGCCGCCTGCGGAGCGCCCCGAACGCCAGCTCCACACCAGCTCCGGCCCCTTCGGCCGGGAAGGGGCCCGGGGCTCGGGGTCTCCCGCACACAGAGAGTCTGTGGCCCAGGAAAGGGGGTCTCTGAGGCCGAAGGAGTTCCTGGACAGGTACGGGGGGGTCTGAGGATGAGGGGGTTCCGCGGTCTAGCGACAGCAGGTCCGAAAAAGAAGGAGGTCGGGAGCTCCGTCCCAGGAGCCGGGGGGGAGGGGGGGACCCCCAGACGCCAGTGGCCCCCAGGTGGAGGGGCCCCGGGTTTCGGTGGTTCCCGAAGTGGAGGGCGCACAGGGGTCGGGGACCCAGAAGTGGAGGGGGACCCGGGGTTAGGAGGCCCCGAGGTGGAGAGGGTCCCGAAGTGGAGGGGTCTCCCGGGGGTCGATGGCCCCCCGATGGTGCACAGGGTCCTGGAGGTCGGCGGTCAGGGACTCGCAAGGTGGAGGGGGTCCCTGCAGGGCAGCATGCGCGCGCCAAGCCAGCTCCCCTCCGGCCCGGGGAGCCCCGCGCGTCTGAAGGACAAAACTTTTCGTCAAGTTCCGGAAAAGGAGCGTGTCGCGCGCGCGTCTCTCGGAGAGGCTGACGAGCCGGGAGCCGCCGGGCCCCGCAACGTCGCCCGGGCCCCACGCTCTCCCCCGGTGCGGGGGGCGGCGGCGGCCAGGCGGCAAGGGGGCCGCCGGTGCAGGACCCGAACCCGCGCGCCCGGGCCCGGC